>NC_087205.1:34089731-34187043 GCF_015104395.2 Macrobrachium nipponense
CTCTGAGAACTTGTGGTCATGGCTCGGAAATCGAAGAAGAACAAAAAAGCAAAGCTCGTCGTATTCCAGGTCAGCAAATATAGATAAAATCGAGTTAACAGTTTTTTTTATTCCTTCGAAGTTCTCTTAATTAGGAATATATATATATATATATATATATATATATATATATATATATATATATATGTGTGTGTGTGTGTCTGTGTGTGTGTGTGTGTGTGTGTGTGTGTGTGTGTTTGTAAATCACTGTATATGATAGTATGTACAACTAAAATGTGATTTGTGTAATTTTTTATTTATCTGTCCATTTGCTTTTAGATTATATATTTATTCATTAAATTATTTATGTGGTTTATCTGTTCATTCATTCATGAAATTATCTATTTCTTTAGTTATTCATTCATCAATCTAATTATTTAATTTATCTATTTATTAATCTAATTATTTAATTCATTTATTTATTGATCTGGCTATTAATTCCCGAAACGTCCCAGAGTGCACCTCAGGAGTCCCCGGTCCATCATCTCCTCCGTCCAGAGGGAGCCAAACGGGGAGAGGGAAGTCTTCAAGCTGAAGATGGGGTACGAAGACGAGGACGAAGACGGAGAGAATCCGGCGTGCAGGGAGAGGAACGCTTTCTTGGGGCGCGTCACTCACCTCCACCTGGAGGGGAAAGGTATCACTCATATCGTAAGTAGGAGAAACGTAGGAAATTTTCCCTCCGACTGGGTCGGTTCAAAGTCCCCACATGGAATAGGACTGCGATGGTCAGACCTGAAGGGCAATTTCAACAAATATCTAAGCGAAGGTCCAGCAAGATCAGTGTGGGTTCTTTCAGTATTTATTACAAAACTAAACTATATAAATTTACAAAGTACATTACATCAAGGGAGACCTACTGAGTTTAAGGACCACGAAGTCAGCAGCCAAGCTAACAATACAAGTGAAAGAAAAACACGACACCTAGCAAAAAAATAAAGATAAAATATTTATATTTACTTTACATCTGAATACTTAAACAAGTTAATAACTAAACTCTGGCTTCGACAAGCTGCGGATGGAGAAAATTCAAATGGATTAGATATGAACACTATACAAACTCTTGACTGCTATATTACTATTTGGCTGTAGAAGTGACGACACGGATTGACACGCCTTAAGGCCGCCATACACTGAACGATTGTCTGAACGATTGTCCTTATCGACCCATACACACACACACACACACACACACACACACACACACACACACACACACACACACTATTCATACAGTATGAACGACCTCCGCACCGATTTCAGTCTGAACAAAGATTTTGTCTCGAGAAGACATGGCAGATAAACCCATACATTGAATGATCTGTGTATGACAGACTTAAGTCGCAAGCCAGCAACCTGGTCGTGATAGATTCCCGCTGAGACCGTTCAGACACGAAGCTCCGCCCACTTTTGCATTCAGACAAGCCCATACACAGTGTTTTTGTGAACGATACAGACAGTCGTTCAGACAATCGTTCAGTGCGTGGGGGCCTTTACTTCTATCATGTGCCCCCGAGGCTAGAAAGACGTTCGTCGTCTTTCTGCAGGCCTCGTCGTCACTTCGTATTCCATTCAAAATCTCTATACTGGTTAATTTATAAAAAATTGCATTTGAATAATTTAAAAGAGAGTCCTTCTAATGCTCAAAACACTGCTTATATAGGCAATCTGCCTGACACGAATACTTCTTGAACATATTTACAGACAAATGAGAACCACAAACTCAGCCGCCCGCTTCTCCCTTCTGTCCGCATATCCTGAATGTGGTGAAGGATCGTCGAAAAAAAACGGATCCGCTTTTTTTTCACGACATTCTCCAAGACGTAAAAATTCTGACCAAACAGGGTAGCAATAGGAAGGCTCGGACCATAGCTCTAGAGAGCTGTATATCTAAGGTTCAATCAGCTTATATGCTTTACTTGCATGTCTGATCACAATATTCATTTCGGGTTTAAAGAAGCTTAAGCAGTTTCTCAGATATTTTGGTTCATCATATTTTTAGTGTTTTAAAGACTGTAAGAGGTATTTTGTACTATATTCCTGCTTTTACAGGGAGCCAATGTAGCTCAATTAGTCCAGGGGTTATTCTGTCACAGTAACGTAATCCTTTTATTAATCTGGCAGCTGCATTTTGTACTCCTTGCAATTTTCTTAGTAAGAAGTTAGGGAGACCGTAGTATATAACGTTGCAGTATTCAAACCTCGAAAGTATTTGGTTGCAAATTCTTTTTTTCAGAGTATCTTCGTTAAAATATTTTCTAATAAATACAATGCTACTAATATGATAGTTTCAAGTTATTACAATATGCAATATATGGTTTTTCACCGACAATTAATTATCAATAAATTCTCCAAAGTTCCTCACTTTTGCTACAATGTTTACGGATGACGAGCCAATACAGTACTTATTCTTTTGAAGTGTTCATATTTTCGTAGTGCACTTTCAGATCCACTCAGTTTGTCTTCATTGAGTTTTAGTTTCTTCGCCGGCATCCATTTTTTATATATATCTTTCATTATTGTATCAATTTTACTAATGTCATCTTCTACCGTTTCAAGAGGAAAATAGAACTGATTATCGTCAGTTTATACCTAATCTTGCGCTTGTCTAGTATTCTAGATAATTCAGTAGTGTCAATGCCAAATCTCATTTCCAGAATTAACTCTTTTTTTCATATTAAATGTTTTTAGGAGAGCCTGTCATCTTGTCCAGAAGTTCGCGTCGTCTTTTTGCAACATAATCACCTCACCCGGCTGGCCAATCTTCGCCCCCTTCGGATGCTGCAGGAACTCTACCTTCAGGATAACCACATCATGCGGTAAATTACCATAAACGTCAGAGTTCATCGAAATGGAAGTTTTTCAAGCCCTCTTCTTCTTGTAACTCGTAAACAGTTGGTCCTTAAAACTGAAATGGAATTCAGCGTCAAAGTTGGCCTGTTTTCGTTGCCTCTTGTGCAGTTTGAACGGCTTGTGATTAAACTCGACCCTCGAAAGAAAGGAAATTAGTATAAAATTTAAAGCTTATTATTATTATTATTGTTATTATTATTATTATTATTATTATTATTATTATTATTATTATTATTATTATTATTATTATTATTATTGCAAAATATAAACGGTTTGCGATTGAGCTCAACCTTCATAAGGACGTTGACTTCTATGTGAAAGATGTTCTATTTTTTAATGTAAAAAGAATTATTATTGAAATCTCTTGTAATGAAACCTACCCTATATCTGCGTTTGTGAATCTGGTAAGTGCTTGCTTTAACTGATGAATAAAGGAATCTCCTTGTGATGAACAATTTCGCCATTGTTGTTGTTAGATTAATCTGCACTTGCACTGCCAGCACAGGTTATTGCTTGTAGAAAGCTGCGAGACTAAAAGTGCTGAAAGTCCTGTAAAAAAGAATTTGTTCTTCTTAACCTATTGTTCTTAATGTGTATTCACTGTAGTTCTATTGTTCTTAATGCGTATTTATTGTAATCCTATTGTTCTCAATACGTATTTGCTGTAGTCCTATTGTCCTTAATGCGTATTCACTGTAATCCTGTTCTTAATACGTATTCATTATAACTGGGCATTAATACAAACCCTCACAGCAGTCACTCTTCTTCTTCTTCAGGATCGAAGGGCTAAAGGAACTCCACAACCTTCGACGTCTTCTCATCCCCGGGAACCGCATAGGCGTTGTCGAGGGCCTTCCGCAGGGCCTTGAGGAACTCCACATTCAGAACCAGAGGCTTCCCCCAGGCGACGCCCTTGTGCTTGATCCTCACGCCATGACGAATGTTCAGGTTAGACTTGACGTTTTTCTTCTATTTTCAACTTTCAGACTCCGTTTGATGTATTTGGGAATCTATGGAGGGAAGCTGAAGAAAATTTATTATGAATGCATGTTATGTTTCTGTTGGTTGTAGAGTCCGTATGTCCGCACCATGCAATTTCTTAATCCCTTTCACATTCCGCTGCACTCAGGGGCTGCCATAGGGCGAGATCTTATACTTACTATTATTTATTCAGTTGTTAAATCTTTCGTGTCTATCGTACCTAAATCGATTCTAGGTTTTGTTTCGGAGGGAATATGTCAACACCAGGGGCTAAAATAGTTACTTCATTTTTTAAAAATTTTTCATTAAAAATAGGACAACTCAGTAGTAAGGGGGTGTGACTCCTATTCTTGCTTAGAACAGAAAATCTGCAGCCAAGGATGACCCGACTGATATTGAGTTGGTCAAAAATGGACAGTGTTTGGTGTTTAAATACACACCCGTATATTGTGTTCATGTATTTATGTATGTACATATGTTTGTAAGAAATTAAAAATCGATATAGTATATGACACACGCGCACACGCAAACACATACACGGAGTTGGTAAAAATAGGCATTCAAATTCACATACCAATATATATATATATATCTATATATATATAGATATATATATATATATATATATATATATTATATATATATATATCTATATATATATATATATATATATATATATATAACATAATATATATAATGAGGATTATTCTTCCTTTTTCACGGAGAGGAAAAGAAAAGATGAAATTCGTTTTAGCTCAACAATTTCGGCCTCCCACTAGCCCTTATCCAGTGCTCTTTATTAATAAACAGTTAAAAAACAGCTCTCGATAAGGGCCAGTGAAGGCCGAAACTGTTGAGTTAAAAGGAATTTCAGCTTTTTTTTCCCCTGTGGACTATAACCTCATATAAATATATATATATATATATATATATATATATATATATATATATATATATATATATATATATATATATATATATATCTGTTAAAACAGGATACATCTCGAGTATAAAGGCCAATTAAAACTCTGTTTTAAAGCTAAGGATTATATTTCGGTGGACTTTCTTCCACCCTTATCAAGTAGTGAATGACAGAAGAAGTTTCATTAGTGAAATACATAGCAGGAGATATGCCCTTAGGTGATGCCTGGGGACGTCGCTGAGCCATCTTGGGTTCTGTTAATTGTCTTAATCCACTTCATCGTTGCCTTGATGAAGATGTTATCTATCTGATCCGAGTCCCAAGATCCATTGGAAAGGTTTATCCTATTATCTTGTTGTTTTTAGTGAAGACTCCACCATTTGACAATTATATCGACAGCTGCTCTTGTATGAAATTCGGGATGAGTCCCAATCCATGGTATGGTTCGTGTTATTTATTTATCCCCTTCAATCAGATGGTCCTCAAGCCAGCCCTGCTTTCATTCCTTTTACTGTACCTCTGTTCATATTCTCTTTCTTCCATCTTACAGCCCACCCTCTTCTAACAATTGATCCATTGTGCAACTGCGAGGTTTTCCTCCTGTTACACATTTCAAACTTTTTTACTGCTAATTTCCATTTCAATGCTGGATGGCCTTAGTTGCCCCAGTGCTTGGGATGTGTGCCTCAAATCTATAAATCAAACAATCAATCCTCAAGCTATCCCCGTCTGCAGCCAGGTAATTTGGTAATTTATGTGCCTGGTAATGAAACTATATAGATAGACAACAGTTGCTATTTGTAAGAGAAACTGACAAAGAAAAGGTTTAGAGACGCAATAAGAATAGAATCTCTCTTTTACGTCAGTTTCACTCATCTCGTCAACTTTGGTTTCTGGCTCCTAAGCGCTCACTCTACAGACACAGTTGCGGGCAAACTACATAGTCCCATGAGGCGCAAAGCTTTATTCCCTTGTTGTTTATAACCTTACTCATATAGTTTTGCTTTATAGTACTTCAAAATGTTTATTTTAATTCTTTTCCATTACACTTTTCAGCAACATTAACCCCCAAAAATGACAGAGGTTTCTCAACTAGATATTACATTACCCACTCCCCATGCATTTCTTTTCTTTTAAACCGAGGCATAGTCATGTTATTAGCTTTGACATCCATCACTGTCCAAGCTAACAACATTCTTCATTTTCAGGACTAACTTTATATATTCCCCCAGTTTTCTGTTAGGGCATTTCAGGGTCTCTAAAGTAATGTCCTGATCTGTTTCTTGTATGGTTTTACACATGAATAAATGTTCGATGGTGTTCTCCTCCACTCTGAAGATATCACAGACTTCGTCTTTATATTTACCCCGGAAGTTAGCCTTCAAGTTCAACATATTCAGCCTAGCTTTCGTTATCATACACACGCCCTTTTTTTCTAGGAACATATTTTCTCCGAGGTTATCTGTGAATCTCAGCTTCTTCATTTCTTTCCTCTTTTCTTTCAAGGTCTCTTCGATATCTTGCTTAATTCTTATCTTTATTTCCTTTTTCATTGGCCTTTTGGCATATTCGCTCGTTCGATTAATCTCTATATTATATTTGGTACCTATACATATGGTTATTTAGCTTTTTGTCCAGCACTGTCCATTTTGGGCTCTTAATTGATCTTCTACTATTTCCTTGATTAGTCTTTTCTCTACGAATTTATAATGCTATGGAAAATCGTTATTTATTTTCTTATAATATTCAATCTGTAGGAGACTAGCCATATGCCGGACTCCGCTATAATTCCCCAATACGGCGTTCCCTTTGGTTGTTCATACATTCCTCGGAGGATCATGTGTTGCATTTTCTCTAGTGCATTTAACTTGTTTTCCATGGAGTTACTCCAAGTCTCTATATTGGTAGTTTGGTACCAACGCTGTTTCATAGATCTTTCTCCATACTTTAGTGCTCTGGATATCTCCCGATAGCAAGCTTCTTCTTCCCTACAGGCAACATTGAGACTCCTGGACGTCACCGGAAATCGACTTATGGAGATGGGAGCAGTAGGCCTTCTGACGAGACTTCGGGTAAGATGCAAGCATTTCATTTTCAGCAACGAATAGTACATTATTATACCTTTATTCATTTCATTATAAACATTCTATAAGTAAAGTTAGCTTCGTAACACCTTAGCAACAGACTGAAGAAGACATTGCAAAAGAAACTTTTATAGTTGATCAAGAAACCATCTTAACGACCCAATTACCCGATGCCTTCCAGGTCTTTCGAGCTGAGAACAACGACCTGGACTCACTGAGTCACGTGACAGCCGTAGTGAGTCGTCTGAACCATTTACAAGAACTGTACCTATCTGGCAACCCTGTCACCGCCCATAGGAGATACCATCTCTCTATGGTCCTTGCTTCTCCTCCATCTCTCGGTAATTGATAGCATCAACTAACTATCTTTATTTATAGAAATAATTCTTAGGCTAAAAGCATTGAAGTAAAATCTAACTTGATGTTTGCAGTTATTGGTAGGTCTTTCACTTACTTATTTGTTTGCTTATTTAGATTAACCAATCTGTCACCTGTTTGCCAATTCAGAAATGGCTCTTCTTCTTTTCCTACATATACTATTACTTTGCAATAAAAAATGTGACAAAAGGGCACCAGAAAGACTAATTAAATAAAGAAAAGTCAGTTGAAGATAAGCAAGTATGCTACACACTTGCATAAATGTAACACTGCCAAGAAATCAGGATATTTTAATTACTATTTTCCTGGTCAAAAAAACTTGGACTATTTCTTCCTCTTTTTGTTGCAGAGATCTTAGACAAGAAGCAAATCACCCCACTGTCCAGAGATTTCATAGTACAGACGGAATGTCATCGTCTTGCAAGGAGGTATGCTGTTCCTCATCTCATTTTCCATCTTGTATTCATTTAAGAAGAGGAGTATGGAAATCTTTTATAAAATCATTTGTGCCTCTGTTGTCCTTCAGCATTTTATCATGTAGGTACTTAGTAGTTAGCTGCTGTAGTTGAAAGTGGTTGAGGTGAACAAGGGCATGTGGCTAGCAACCTCATTTGTAAAGTTAATCTGAATGCAGGATGATCAACATTTTTTGTAACTGTTCTGATCACAAGGAAAACGGCATATGTATGCAAATGCACACACACGCGCAAACACACAGGCACACAAATGGTATATATATATATATATATATATATATATATATATATATATATATATATATATATATATGTGTGTGTGTGTGTGTGTGTGTGTGTGTGTGTGTGAATTTCTTTTTAATATTTTTTAACTATACAGTATAGATTACTATCTTCTAAGAGGGTTGTTAAGATTCAAAAACAATAAAGTTTGATTGACTTTTGCGCCTGCGTCAAGATGACAAATGGTTTCATGAACAAATATGGTGGCAGTATATACTGGAAGATGCCAGACGCCTGGAGAACCTCCCGAAGCAGCTTATTCCAAGGTCCAAAATCTATTTAACGAACCTAGACCTACTCTGTATGACAGACAATAAGCTGCCGGGCTAGTTTCATTCATTAAGCAATAATGAGATCTCGGTGATTTTTGCTCTTCTTTGATATACATTTCAGGAAAAGAGCGCAGCAGAAAGGGAGCGGGCCACCTAAGATTAACAGCCAAATATTCACAACGGAGACCCATTTCCTCTTCACATCTGTCACGAAAGTCGGACCACCAGGCAAGGAAATCTTGTTCTATATAATATAATGACGATGAGCCTTCTTGTTAGTGTATGAAGCTGTGGAAGTTTTGTTGCAGGGGTGTGTATCCACGATTCAGCATTTACAGTATGAATGTGGCATGCCTGTTGTGTTGTCTTTGGTTTTCTCTTAAGCCATCCTTTGTTAGACTAACATTGATTATCATTATGATGAAGGCCAAAAGTTTTCCTTCACATATATTTTTCGGAATTACAGTCAGTACTTACCGAAAAACAGTTTAATACAGTTTATATATACACTTTTACCTTATAATATTAACTGCTGTTTCATTATAACGACCTTTTAAAACTTGTTTGATCGAAGGGAAGTTTAATGTGCTTGTAAATATATCTGCATGATACCTAAGTTAAATCAACACTTAAACTGCCCTACCATATTTGCTCTGTTATTGTATTATTGAATGAAACGTGTACCAGTTTCAAGAAGTAAACGGTTCCGTGCATTTTTAACCCAGAAATACGATTATGCAATTACAGAGCCCCCTGCAACCGGGCCCAGTTTCGTCCTGGGCGCCATCAGACGGCCTGAGTTCGACATGATCCTCAGCCGAGCTCAGAGGCAGAGCATGAGGGCTTACCTTGCAGCGAAGGAAAGAGAGATGGAGGCCGACAGACTTTCCGTGAACGGAGCAGACGAAGATCTGAACAATAAACCCGACGAAGAAATGGCCAAAAACGCTGCGACACCGGGTGAAGGCGGTCTTACCGAAGACCCCATAGATGCTACGGCGAATAACCAGTGGCATGACAAGCCGCTGATCCCCGCCAGCGACTTCCCTCTGGAAAAGAGCGTTTGGTTTGCGAACGAGGAAGACCAGACCACGGAAGAAATACCGCGATTCATACCTCGCCCTTACTGGAGGAATAAGCCGCCTGCTTCCAAGGCTAAGACTCCAGTGAGTGGGCGAGATTGATGAATTGGGTGGCGGTTGTGTAGTAAAGTTTCGTAGTCACTTATTTGCCAACATTATTTTCCTCTAATCTCATGTGCCTGTTTTTTTTTCTGTCATTTTGGCTTGTCCATGACATTTTAGATGATACTAATGAATGTGATCAGAATTCAAGTCTAAAATCTTAAAGTAGGGGAATATGCCGCACCATATATCTAAATTAGCCTCAAAGTATTTTGTTATATCCTTCAGAGCCTTCCAGAGCCATTAAACAGCTACTAGATAATTCAACAAACTTCCTCTTGAGGTGAGCCTGATATTGACGATTTAAAGACTTTCAAAAAAGAAACTTGAAGAAACCTTTTTGTTTAATCGATGCTGTGCTATGGAATATCAAACAGTGTATGTGGAATACGCAGTATAATCAAATACATCTGATGGAATAAACTGTTAACTTGATTACATTGAGGTCCTGCGAGCGCTTGGAAGTGGTGCGGAATCTAGATAAGCCATCAACAAGTAACAAGATCTTTAAATAGCTATCGATTTTAATTATGACCAACTTTTACATATGCTTTGCATATTTGTAAGAGACCTTAACGCTAGTCCGTATGCATTCTCATTTTTACGTCCTTTTGTAACTGGGAAATAAAGTCACCATTTCTACTTTTCAAATTTGTTTTATTGCTTTTTCATCACTATTCCCTTGAAAATTCAGTGTCATTTACAGGATACATTATTTATTTCATCCAAATTTTCCTGGGATGAATATAGAGATAAACTAAAAACTAAAAAAGAAAAGCTTAGTTGTAATAACTATGGATTCAAAACTTGCATTCTGACCGTGATAAACGAAGTCAGCAACAAGTGGGTGTATGAGCTAGATCACTTTAGTTGACACATTTACACGCCTTGTTTACTTACGACAATTAGGAAACGTGAAAGCAATTCTCTCAAATAATCAATCTGGCGACTCCTTATCCTCCAGCAAAGAGAGAAGCAAGCGTTCTCTGAAGTAAGCCAAAAGCCTTTGCAGATTGCAGTGTTCGAGTCTCCTTATTGACTTCGGCTTCTATTTCGATTAATGCTGAATTTCTGGATTCTTTTGGTTATGATGAAACTTTTTCATTTAAAGTTTGAAAATATGGTTATTTACTGTTTATTTATATTGTTAATATAAACGAATACACAATATTATTAACTTTCTTTATTTTATAAGTCATAATGTGTGAATCAAATTCAAAATACAACGGCGAATCGCTCATTACATAATCGCTTTAACAAAGAAAATAAATTTTAAATGGAAATTATAAAAGTTATCTAAATATAATAATGCTAATATATTAAATAATTACTGTGCTTAAAGTAAATAACTCCAATTAAATAGTTGTCTGAAAAGCTTCTGCTAACCAGTTACTACTTCCATTCAAGATGGCGACGTTAGGTGCTGCCGTCCGAGTTTCTCCTTTGATTAAGGTAATCTATTAAGCTGTTGGGAGTAAAGTGAGTATTCAGTAGTTAGTATTAACGTAATTAAGTTGAGTATTGCAGAATATCACAATAATTTTCATACAGTATATGCTAATTAAGGCCTTTCTATCATCACCGGCTTCTAGCCACTGTTCCTCTCTCAGCTGATCGACATCGTATGATAGCTAAGAGAAGTGAGGCGATGAATAATTAGTCTTTAGTAAAGCTTAACGTTTTTTCCAAGTTTTGAACATGATCAGAATTTAAGTCCAAACTTATAAAGTAAGGGCTTTTGCTGCACCAGACCTAGGTATGTAAATAAGGTAGCCATAAAGTATTGGTTAGCCTTATCCTAGGGTAGTGGAAGGCTACGGTGTTCTTAACCTTTACTGTCTTAGGCTTCTTAATTTGACAATTCAGATAAGTCGTAGCCAGTCCAACATATTGTATCACAGTGTGTTGCTTGAAGACAGCCTTATTTTTAATTTTTATGAGTTACCAAACCTAATTTTTCGCCAAGATCGTGGAGTTAGGCTATGCAACCCTGCCGGCTGCCGTCCATAGGCTAGCCTATGTGGTCTTTTAGCTTCTTACTATGAGATTCAGGGTCTCTGTAACACGGTTTTTTGGACTTTGCTCCTTGTCAAAGCATCAGATGTAGCTGAAAGTTGACATAGGGTAGAATATCACAGCAGGCCAAGCAGGCCACCTACAATCAACGCTAGCCACCCTCCGAAAAAGTACATTATAACGCGTCCTGACACCGGAGATGGGCATCAGTCGCGACTTCTTGTTGGTGAAAAACGGAGCTAAAGACCTCTACTCTCCTTTCGAAGTAAGTATTTTCTCCAAAGTTAGAAATTAAGGCCAAATTTTAAGATTTAAACAGAGGGTACTGAAAAGGGTGGCTACGGCAGTGGAAATCTCACCAAAACGCTTTAGAAATTTTTACTTACAACTAAAAATGTTTCGAAGATTGACGCTATCTTGATGTTTACGGAGTCGCTTGTGTCAACAAACTTCCCATTTCATGTGCTAAATCTGCACACCACTTGTACCCATAGACGCTGGGGCACTTTCATCACAACAATCGTAAACCCACCTCTTACCAGCACTTATTCGTACTTATTCAAGGGGACTACGGCATTCTTTGCGGCGTTTTGCGCTCTTCAATTGTTTATCAGTGTTGTCAATTGGTATATGTGTTTACCCTCCAAACTAGGTATAAGACTTACACAAAACCGGGGAAATAAGTGAAATTAGCGTATCTATTTGTAGTATATATACATATTAGAGCAATTTT
Organism: Macrobrachium nipponense; assembly: GCF_015104395.2. Taxonomy (NCBI): domain Eukaryota; kingdom Metazoa; phylum Arthropoda; class Malacostraca; order Decapoda; family Palaemonidae; genus Macrobrachium; species Macrobrachium nipponense. The sequence goes on from NC_087205.1 coordinate 34,101,952, forward strand.
ATCATTACTGCATTACTATGACAACTAGAATTCATCGAAACAGTTTGTAAATGCATTGGCGTATGTGTGACGCTCCACGAGATTGGCAACGATGAGCCATTTTTCCTCACGTCGTCTGCTCGTAAGTATACATCCGAAACATTTGTAATTTTTGGGGGTTAATTTGGTTGCAAAAAAGGGATAATGGACATGAATTAAATAAACATTTTGAAGTAGAGTTAAACTAAATATTGAGTAAAGTAAACAATTAAGGAATAGGGTAGATCACCACGGCAGGCCAAACCAGGCCACCTACATTCAACGCTTGCCACCCTCCGAAAAAGTACATTATAACGCGTCCTGACACCCGAGATGGGCATCAGTCACGACTTGTTGTTGGTGAGAAACGGAGCTAAAGACCTCTACTCTCCTTTCGAAGTAAGTATTTTCTCCAAAGTTAGAAATTAAGGCCAAATTTTAAGATTTAAACAGAGGGTACTGAAAATGGCGCCCACGGCAGTGGAAATCTCACCAAAACGCTTTAGAAATTTTTACTTACAACTAATAATGTTTCGAAGATTGACGCCATCTCGATGTTTACGGAGTCGCTTGTGTCAACAAACTTTCTATTTCCTGTGATAAATCCGCACACCACTTGTACCCACAGACGCTGGAGCACTTTTATCACAACAAATCGAAACACAAACGATTTCTCACCAACAAGAAGCCAGGAGTAAACAGCTGTTTTGGTAGAAGATGACGAGAAGCGTGCTCTTAGCTAATTTTTAAATAAGTAGTAAAACATCAATATTTTACATATTTATGATGATTAATTTGAAAATATTCGTTATTGAAAAAGTAACTCGACTCTGACTCAAATTTAAGTAATTATTTTTCTGAATTAGAACGTTCTTTTAAGTTCTGTATTATGACGTCACGACATCTTGACTTTCGTACCTATTGTAAATAATTGCTATACTCAACTGTCATTGCAGAACAGTTTACCAGTTATTCATGCAGATTGTTATCAGCTATACATGTAATTGTTATAATCGTAATGCGCATATATATCTTATTATTTACTTTTGGATATATGAAGATGTTTTATTTCTGCTGGATTATCGCCGTAGTGTTGACGCAACCGTTTTCGGTCCATGGGCCCTCTGTCTGTTTTCGCACCATAAGAAATTATGGGGCCGAATTTGCAATGACCAGAAAGTCGTTAAAAGAGGAAAGATAGCATTGAGGGGCATATGTTTTGACTGAGAAAAATACAAATTTATTCAATAGCTAGCTTGTAAAAAATACTTGGTTATAAAAACTTGATTGACAACTAAGCAGCATGTCTACTATGGGTTGTTCAGAGACAGTGCAAGCACGTTTTTGGGCAATACCTATTTCTGTAACGAACACTTGTAACAGAACGAGATTTTGCTATAGTGCATTACACCCAGTGACGTAATTTATAAGGGTTATCGTGAATCACTAATCGTAAAGAATAACGACACTTGTCCTTGTACCAAGAGACAAAAACTCCATTATGCAGAAATGGATACGAACACGTGTATAAATCTCCAGCCATCTCCCACCCCCTCCACCGCCACCCCTTTTCTTTTCTTCGTTGTTCCTCCGCCTTCCTTTCTCTCTCTCTCTCTCTCTCTCTCTCTCTCTCTCTCTCTCTCTCTCTCTCTCTCTCTCTCTCTCTCTGTTGCCATTCGTATGTGTTGACCCTCCAAACTGGGTATAAGACTACACACAAAACGTTGAAATTGGTGAAATTAGGCTATGTATTGGAAGTATATATACAATAAATATTAAAGCAATTTTATCATTATTGCATTACTATGACAACTAGAATTCATGGAAACAGTTTATAATAATGGAACGGCGTATGTGTGAAGCCTCCACTAATGTGGCAACGATGATTTTGCCATTCTTAGCATGCAAACATTAAAGGTTACATTTATTTCTGGCATACGATTATTAAAGAAATTCAAAATACTAATAAAGACTGAAATCAATGAAAAGTGCTAGCAAAAACAAAAAAGCAAAAAAAAAAAAACGTAGTCGTTCCTCTGCACTTTTCCGTATTCGTTCCTCTATGGTTTTCGGCAGCCAGATGTACGAAAACGTTAGAAACATTTGATTTTATCTACTTTAGAAATATCTGTAATTTTTCGGGGTAATTTGGTTGCGCAAAAGGATATTATACATGAATTAAATCAAAATTTTTAAATAACAAAGTAAATTTAAACTAAATAACGAGTAAAGTAAACAGTTTAGGGAATAAAACTTTGCAGTTTCGTCGTCTGTCGTCGTCTGCTGTTCGTAATTGTGTTTTATGGCGCGCGCGCTTAGAAACCAGGAAAACAAAAAGCAACGGGTTTAAAGTGCAATGTGGAGTGAACTGAGACCAAAATGTGTATAATAACAATCAAATAAGCACTGTGGAGTTTCAGTTGTGATGGCAGTAAGGATAAAAACTGCCGATTACAAGGTAAGAATGAATTCAGTTCAAACCATAACCCCGGGAATAACAAGTTTCATACTTTCACTAATATAGGCAACAAAATGTTGTTTTATTGTGCTGATTACAACTGCAATCTTGAGTAAGATCAATAAACGTTACATACATACGCTAACATTGTTCAAATGAGTGCTGGGAAGGGCTGGGGAAAAATGGTGGCCATCACTGATAAGAACCGTCCCATGCAAACGTAGCCGCCATATTGGATTTCAAAACTGCCTTGAAAACATATTTTACGAAGAGCTCACATGCTTATTTTAGTTCGTATGGGGAGGCTTTTCATTATATCACAAGCCCGGTAGTGTTGACGAAACTTCAGTCTTTTAAATGGTATGCTTAGAGTTGCAATTGTATTCATGTTTCACCAATTAAATATCGAGTGAATAAGACCCGTCCACCGTGATGAGGGTTGGCCTGTCGTGATATTCTACCCTAAAGCTTTGCATCTCATAATCAGTGTTGTCGTCTGCTGCTCGTAACTTTGTTTACGGAGTGAGTGCTTAGGAAACACGAACAGCAATGTGGTTCGAGTGCACTGTGGAGTGAATTAAGACCAAAATGTGTATAATTACAATCAAATAAGCACTGTGGAGTTTCAGTTGTGATGGCAGTAAGGATAAAACCACTGATTACAAGGTAAGAATGAATTCAGTTCCAACCATAACCCCGGGAATAACAAGTTTCATACTTTCACTAATATAGGCAACAAAATGTTGTTTTATTGTGCTGATTACAACTGCAATCTTGAGTAAGATCAATAAACGTTACATACATACGCTAACATTGTTCAAATGAGTGCTGGGGAAAGATGGTGGCCGTCACTGATGAGAACCGTCCATGCAAAACGTAGCCGCCATATTGGATTTCAAAACTGCCTTGAAAACATATTTTACGAAGAGCTCACATGCTTATTTTAATTCGTATGGGGCTTTCATATATCACAATATGTTGACGAAACTTCAGTCTTTTAAATGGTATGCTTAGAGTTGCAATTGTATTCATGTTTCACCAATTAAATATCGAGTGAATAAGACCCGTCCACCGTGATGAGGGTTGGCCTGTCGTGATATTCTACCCTATGTATATTTTACAACCACACACAAATTTTGTCAGCATTGTCAATAACCTAAACCCGATAGTTTTGATTTTTATAGAGTAAAATTGAACTAGCCGACGCCAATGATTACGAGCCAAGAGTCGAAAAACATTCATTACGTAAGCAAGGTAAACAAACACCTTCTGACTAAATGTTGCCCCGCCCATCCACCACAGAAATGAAAAATGCCATCGGCTCTGAAACCCAAAGACTTTATGAATGGCGGAACGATACATAGATGTGGGTGCTAGCGTAGTAATACTACTGTAGCAGTAGTGCCGCAACAGTATAGCAGTAATATACATGAATTAAACGTTTAAACCAACTGCTAGGATCCTTGAGGATCATTTAGCACTTCTTACAACTACTCGAGAAATTAGTTTTTAATAGCCAGAAGTTAAATTTTCTAATCCAACAATGCCCATGGTAGCCTTCAGTGTTATCCGGAATTATAACGAGGCGAAAGTGGGTGGAGCCTCATGAAGTCACCATTCTGACGATAATTATTGGTGAAGGTTTAAAGCCAATATACGGTACCGGCTATTTTTTTTCAGTAAATAGGTAGATAGCCAATAAATAAGAATTGCTTGACATTGGATATAGCAGTTATCAAATCATCTTGTCTACTATGTTTTTGGTAATTACCAACTATTTCCTACATCTTGTCAATCTGATTTTGACTTATAAAGTAGACTGTAATTTCTTTGGAAACTTATTTTGGGAGTTTAATAATCGAAGTGTTTTTGTATTTATTAACATATTTTGTTGGTTTGTTCATTATGACAATTATCAGTGGGGAGGTTCCAGAGTTCAGAAAAGTGTACTGCTTTTTGTATTTAAATTTGTATGTCATTGTTGCCAGAGGTTTAGCCTTCGTTACGTACAGCCAATCATCCATCGAGAAAGAGGGAAGAAATGATGTCATAAGTTACGTAACGAGTGCGTTCGAAACCTTTTCTCTGAGTAAGTTGGCCCGTCTTCAAAAAAGGTCACTTTTACATTATAAGTACCAAATTTATTCAACCTACGTAGTGCAGAATACACTCAAAATTTATGTGTTGATATAATATGTATTCTGAATAAGCGTTATATTTATGAAATGCATAGATAAAAAGTTATTGCGAAAAAACCGTGTTACAGAGGCCCTGAATCTCATAGTAGTTTAACCGAATGCATGTTATCCAGGGTGTCATGTGTCAAGATTTGAGTAGTTTGCAGAACATTTGGATCAGGCCTCTGATGTTTATAGTAGGGTGAAGTACTGAATGGCCGGCCTCTACCGTAACGCGACCACCTTTCCAAAAAAGTACTTTAACACATCTTGTAATGGGATCAAGCTTATTTGGACCTTGGCTGATTCGGACCAGGCTGAATCAGACATTTACTGGCTCATTCAGACCTTTATCCAGTCTTATTCTGACCATATGAGTGGCTGAATCAGCCTAGACTTTGTAGGTAATGACCAGGACAGGTTGCTACTTTGTTCTGTTAATGCTGCAGCACTTTGTTAGCACTAACTCGTTCCAGAAAGAAGTGTCCAAGAATGCAATTTCTTTATGGCTTCGTGAGACAATCAGGAGAGCGTACTCTGCTGCTGGCAAAGATGACACAATTTCTTCCACCCTAGAACTCATGAAGTCAGGGCCATCGCTCAAATCCTCACGTTTTGGAAGAACCTGAAAACAGGTGTGTGGTCGTGCCAGACCACCTTCACCTCTCTCTGCCTTCGGGACATTGGCCACAAGTCCTTGGGCACCTTTTTTTTTTTTTTTTTTTTTTTTTTTCTTTCCTTGGGACCTGTGGTGGCTGCTCAACAAGTTTTGGACCTTACTTGGCTCCTTTAACGGGACAGGGTTTTACATTGCCAAAGATATTTGGTTGCAGGTGTGAATGACTATGGGAGTGACTGGCCTCTTGCTCACCTCTTCCTTCGGGCAGAGAGTGGACCCGAGCTGTTACATACTGGATAAGGGGGTCGCTGCAGCTAAGTTATTCATTGAGCACCCATTCTGGGTTTTTTTATTTTTTTCCCGAGATTTATAGAAGCAATCCTGCTCCTTTCTCTATAAATGAGAGGAAGGAAACCCTGACATAAGTCAAACCCAATACTTGAAATTGCCTTATTGTCTCCGACACTTAAGGTTCACCCTAGCCTCATTCTAAAATGGCCCCAGAAGTCTGACGTCTGATCGTGCAGTTTCTATTCTGTGATTAATTCGTCCGAGACTAGGTTCTCTAGAGTCCTTGCTTGTTCAATCTGGAGGAGAATCCCAGGTGTGGCAAAGTTCAGTCAGTTCATAGAGACTCGCAGATTCTTCCCTCCAACCAGTGTCTTCCCGATTTAAAGGACCAGTGGCTTGTATATCATGTAGGAATAAATCACAATTTTTTTCAGTAAATTTTATTTTTCTTAACAGTACCGACCTGAAGTTCTTTACATTACATTCCATCCCCACCCAATGCCACCCCTCAATCTGTCACCTTAGCCAAAAGGCAAATTGGAATGTTTACGTCTGGGCAGGTGGGACAGCCATTTCCAGCTTTGCTGAAAGTAATTCCTAATGTAAAGGACCTCAGGCTTGTATGGATATAAAAATTCAATGTACGTAAAAAAAAAAGTTTATATTCTGTGTGTAGATTTCAGTGTTTTGTTTAATTCAAGAAGTCATTGAAGATTCATTTAAGTGGCATAATGTAATGGAGTGACCAAATTTAATATGGCTGGGCATATAGAAGAGAAATTACTGCACTTAAAAGACCTGAAACAGCAGACATCTATTTCCTATAGTGTAATCCATTCTTGTTGAATGTCTGCCTCCAATAATTTGTACAACTAAGTATTTTGGTCATTCTAGGCCCGCATTCCGTGGTACAATAGACTATGGCAGTTGACGTTTCCTTATGTTATTTTACCTGCTGAACAAGAATTTAAAGTAATATTTATTCATTCGACTGTAATTAAACTGCAGTTTACCTTTGAAGACAACATGAAGGTACAAGGGGTGGGTTGTACCAACGTACAGAGTTCAAAGGTAAATTAACAAATTAGTTACCATCGACCGGCAAAATATTACCTTAAACTCTTGTAAAGTAAGCAAAATTACTTAGGAAAACGTCAACTGCCATAGTCTACTTCAACTGAACAACCTTCGAAGTTTTGGTTCAGGGCCAAGAAACTTAAACAAACCTCCATGTTTGAATGCTAGTAGCGGGTGAGGGATAACAATTCCCAATAAATATGACCAACATCAAGAGCACTAAATCTTAGGAACATCAAAACAATTGATATAACTAAATAATGTACATAAAGATTAGGAACCTTACCTTAAATGTTACATAAACACCTTCCTTTGTAAGTCAAGCCTACATTTGTCGACACAATGAGGGCAAAAGGCCTGTTTTCTCAAAAGGCCATGATTTTGACAATACATTAACAACCTTTCATACTGCCCCGAGTAATGGACTGAAAAGTCCTTATAACTAAGGAAACAGTTAACACAAGTACGGGGTAGAGTAGAGTCGAGTTGGTAAAATGGGCCTGGGGGAGTGGGAAGTGCCAGGGAATGATTCGGCCATCGTGGTCAGTTGATGACTGAAATGAAATGTACGGGCTGGCAAGTAATTTTTCAGGAGAAGTTTTTTTTTTTTTTTTTTTTTTTTGGGGGGGGGGGGAATGTTGACATTTGTAAAAAAAAAAAGAAAAAAAAAAAAACGAACGAACATGTGTGTATATACGTATATACGTATACACTGTTTTATACATCCGGTACTTGAGTATAAATTATCAAGTACAAGTCAAGAGGCCATTTTAGTGAATAATGAATGGAATATTATCAATTTTCAAGGATTAGAGTGGCCAGCTCAGGGGGTAATTGAACTTAACAAAAATGTTGAGAACAATGGTAAAAATTGTGTAACCTGACTGGTGGTGCTCCGCCCCCAATACCCTCCCTTAAAGAAAGTTGAAGCAAGAGTAACTTATAGGTTAGGATACTAACCTAACCTAGTAGAACATGTTACCTGACCTGAGGCGGGGTACCCCCCTTAGGGAAGGTAATCTTATTAGTGTAACATATAGGTTAGAATACTAACCTAACCTAGTAGAACATGTTACCTGACCAGGGGGGTTCCACCCCCTCCCCCTTAAGGAAGGCAATCCTAGAAGTGTAACGCTAACCTTACCTAACCTAGTAGAACATGTTATCTGACCGGGAGGCGGAGCCTTACATAAAAACAGTCTTAGAAGTGTAACATATAGGTTTGGATTCTTACTTAACCTAGTTATCGGTTTATTCATTGCTTTATTTGCTTGTATTTCGTGTTTCAAATGTCATAAATAAGGGGAAATAACACAGTAACACTGCAAAACCTTCCCCCAAGTGTTTCATCCCACCCAAAACCCCGCATTCCCATCAGTCCCCCTTACCATAGGATAGGGTTGAAGGGCATAATTCCCCCAAGTGTTTTACCCTACCCAGAACCCTGCATTCCCTTCGATCCCCCTTACTGTAGGATAGAGTTCTAAGGTAAATTACAGCCGGCCAAAAAAATATTATTTTATTGTATGTCTTACCGAACAATTATAGAGCGTGATTTCCACAGAGCGGCAGGAATACTAAATTCAAATTTAGCGCGTCGGCGTCGCCAACACTGGTGGTGATGACGTCATCTCCCTCCACTCGCGGAGAACCAGGTACAACTGCCCAGGTGAATCCAATTCTTTTCCTGCCGGCGTCCGGTGAACATCGTGGTCGGTGCGGTTGGTATGACTTTGCTTCGCTTTTTTTCTTGTGAAATTGATCTTCGGAATTGGTGAAGTACTCTTTTTTGGCGTTGTTGTTATTTTGCTTTTTATTTAGGCGTTGCCATGTCGGCATTCTAGTCCGTCGGGAGTTAGGTTTTGCATCTCAGGATGTAAAACTAGATTATCCAAGTTAGAATATGATTCTCACACTAAATGTGTTAAGTGTAGGGGACAGGTTTGTTCAGCAGATCGAACATGTAACGAGTGTATGATTGGACTGATTCTCAATGGAAGTTTTTTAGTTCATACTCGGAGAAATTAGCTAAAGACAGAATTAGAAAAGCAGCGCTTAGGGAAAGTAGACTTAGCTCCGCTTCGTCTTGCGATGCTTCTGTTCCTTCTGTTTCTCCTCAAATTGTTATGTCTCCTTTAACTACACCTCCTATTCCTCCTACTAATCCCGCTTCTCCGGCTTCCCGTGTAGTTTCTTCCGACACCATTGCCAGTCTGGAATCGAGGCTAGATCAGAAATTTTCGGTACTAGCGAATACGGTTTTGCAACTTGGTAATTCAGTTAAGACGTTTTTGGAGAAAGCGGCTTCAGGTAAGAGTGTAGTTGAGGGTGCGTCTGTCTGTCCTGACACGTCTCCTAGACAAAGGTCACTGTCCAGCTCCCCCGCACCGGGGGGAGAAGACATACCGGAAGTCCAAGGGAGTCGATCGGGATTTGCCCACAGACAGGCGCCTCTCTTGTTGAGCCTGTTGCGCCTCAACAGGGCTCGGTTAAGCGTTGGAAAGGTGTTGCGGTCAGACGCCTTTCGAATGATTCAAGCGATTCGTCTCCGGTCGCGCGGCGCTCTTGGCGAGATTCGCCGTTTCGCGTCCCTTAAAGAGGCGTTCAGGCGCCGATTCTTCGCCTCCTCCAGTCAAGCGGTATAAGGAGACTGAGAGTAGGTTGCGCCGCGACCATTAGCGGCTCGTTCGTCGCCTCAATCTGTGCCTTTTTCGGCTCCATCTACTAGTAGAGATTGTGGTTTTAGCGCTGTAGCTAGCAGTTCTAAGGGTGTTTCTTTAGGCGCTTTTTCGTCTGTTACGCCTGATGCGCCTGTTTCGCCTCGAATTTCGGCGGCTCCGAGCGAGGCGCAAGTAGTTTTTCCGCCTCCTGCTGAACATTTAGGCTCTTCCAAGCCTACGTTAACTGTTTTTGATTCGTCTCTGGCGCCTTTGCGCAAGCAGTTAGAGATGTTAACCAACTGGATGAATGAGTCCAAGGGTGGTTCGAAACCTTCAGATCCGGTTGTAGTTCCGTCTACTTCTTCGGCGGTATCGGAGAATGAAGAAGAAGTAGAGGAGGAGGATTCACATCACCTCTCGTGTTATTCACGTCTCCTTAGATTTCTTCTGGTATCTTATCCAGATTATTTTGAGAAAGCGGCCCCGCGCTCCCCAACTTCGACTTTTTTGATGAGGAGGAAAACTTCAGACCCTCTCCTCCCAAAACTTGTTCTATCTAAAGCGGTTAGACATTCGTTGAAAGAGACGGAGAAATGGATGTCTATGAAAAGAGACTTAGGGAAGGCTCTTTTTGCTTACCCTCCCTCTAAGTTGCTTCGTAAGAGGTATAGGTTTTATGTAACTGGGGAAGCTCCTTCTCTGGGAGTTTCTGCCTCCTCCCAGGGAGACTTCTCCAGTTTAATCGACTCCTCTAGAAGATCTGCTTTCGCCGCAGCGAAAGTTTTCTTTACAGCGCCTGAGTTGGACCACGTTGTAAAGAATCAATTTAAACTTTTGGAAGTCTTTAGCTTCCTTGATTGGACTATTGGCGCTTTAGCGGCCAAGATCGAAGACTGTCCTTCTCTTTCTCAGGAGTTAGCGGAGGATTGGATTGGTGTTCTCCCTGTGCGGACAAATCCATTTATGGATATGATGAGTTAGCTTCACTCATCGCCTTTGGTACACTTAAGAAAAGGCAACTTTGGTGCTCCTTTGCTTCTAAAAGGGTTACGTCCCAACAGAAGTCTCTGCTCTCTTGTTTGCTCCTTTTGTGAAAGATAACCTCTTTCCAGACGATGTAGTGTTGTCAATTTCGTCTGCGCTAGATAAGAAATCTACTTCGGATTTACTGGCACAGTCTACTAAGAGACCTAAAGCTCCTGTGGAGACTGTTCCTTCGGTTTCTCCTCTGACCCAAGCGCCTTTTCGAGGGAGAAAACCCAAGCGCTTCTTTCGGCCGAAGTCGAATTTGCGACCTCAGTCTAAGGCCTCGCCAAGGTTAACAAACCTTCCAAATGAAAGCTCGGTTCTTCATGCACCAGTGGGAGCCAGGCGCTGGCGCTGTTTTGGGAGGAATGGGAAAACAGAGGAGCAGAAGCCTGGGTAGTGCAAGTACTCAAGTTCGGCTATCGTATTCCTCTCGTTTCACCTCCCCTCGCTCTCACCTGTGCCAATTCCATTCCAGGCATACTCTCCGGGCTCAGACAAATTTCTGGCGCTAGCCGCAGAAGTGGAAGCGCTTGTTTCTCAAAGAAGCGATAGAACAGATAGAAGGGGATTTTCCTCCAGGCTTTTACAATCGCCTTTTTGTAGTTCCCAAGTCATCAGGGGGCTGGAGGCCGGTTTTGGATGTGAGCGCCCTGAACTTGCATGTCCAGAAAACAAAATTTCATATGGAGACCACTCGGTCGGTCTGGAGTCCATCAGACAGGGGGATTGGATGGTCTCTCTGGACATGCAAGACGCTTATTTTCACATTCCGATACATCGCGAATCTCGGAAGTACCTGAGGTTCATGTTCGAAGGCAAGGTGTTTCAGTTTCGGGCGCTTTGCTTCGGACTAGCAACCGCTCCTCAAGTTTTCACCAGGGTTCTATCCCCGATAGGAAGCTGGCTGCACATATTATGGAGTAAGAATCTCCCTCTATCTGGACGATTGGCTTCTCCGGTCGGAATCAGAGAGTCGGTGCATGAAGGACCTTGGAACAACTCTGGATCTTGCCAGAAAGTTAGGAATTCTGGTCAACAAACAGAAGTCCCAGTTGGTTCCATCTCAGAGCATCCTTTATTTAGGGGATGATTCTGAATGCTCAAGTTTTTTCGGGCTTTTCTGTCCCCGAAGAGGGTTCAAGGCTGTCTGGAGACAGTTCAGGAGTTCTTGGACAAAAAGGTAAGTTCTAGCCAATCAGTGGATGAGGCTCCTGGGCAAAATTGACGTCAGTGGAGAAATTTGTGACGTTGAAGAGACTGCACATGAGACCTCTGCAGTTTTTCCTGAGAGCCTCTTGGTGCAGGAAGACACAACCAGACTCGATTACCTTTCCTGTCACAGATCAAATAAAAGAGGACCTAAGGTGGTGGCTCTCTCGAGCAAGGTTGGAAGAAGGGTTAGATTTACGACCCATCCTCCCGAACCTACAGTTCTTTTCCGACGCATCGAACACAGGTTGGGGAGCCCTACTGGGAAATCAACGGACTTCAGGAGCTTGGTCGGAGAAGAGAAGAAGTTCCACATAAATGTAAAGGAACTGTTAGCAATTTTCTTGGGGCTCAGACAGTTTCGGAGCTTAGTAGAAGGTCGAGTAGTGGCAGTGCATTCCGACAACTCCCACGCTCTCTCGTACGTGCGGAAACAGGGGGGGACTCAGTCTTTCTCTCTGTACGAAGTAGCCAAGGATCTCCTCCTGTGGTCAAACGAAGCGAAGGTTCAGCTAGTCCCGAGATTTGTTCCGGGAAAGATGAACGTCCTGGCGGACGAGTTAAGTCGTCAACAGCAAGTGTTACCTCTGGAGTGGACTTTGGACAACAAGATTTGTCAGAAACTTTGGCGCCTTTGGGGACGACCGTCAATAGACCTGTTCGCGACATCAAGGAACAACCGTCTTCCTCTCTTTTGTTCGCCAGTCCCAGATCCTCTAGCTTGGTCGGTGGACGCAATGCTGTTGGATTGGTCGGGTCTGGAAGCTTATGCATTCCCTCCGTTCGGCGTCTAATAAGAGAGGTGCTGAACAAGTTCATGTCGCACAGCAATGTAACGCTAACGTTTTAATCGCTCCCTTTTGGCCCAGGAAAGAGTGGTTCCCGGACCTTCTCCAGTTGTTAGTAGACTTCCCCAGACTTCTTCCTCCAGAGAAGTGGCTTCTCAAACAACCTCACTTCAAGAGGTTCCACCAAAACTTGTCCGCTCTAGCTCTGACAGGGTTCAGACTGTCCGGAATCTTGTCAGAGCGAAAGGATTTTCAAGAAGAGCTGCAGAAGCTATCGCTCGTTGTAGGAGAGAGTCTTCTAACAAACTCTATCAAGGGAAGTGGAGAATCTTCAGAGAGTGGTGTAGAAGTGCTAAAGTCTCTACTTCTGCGACCTCTTTAACAGAAATAGCAGATTTTCTTCTATTTCTTAGGAACTCTAAGAAACTGGCTCCTTCGACGATCAGAGGATATAGAGCCATGCTCTCTTCGGTTTTTCGACATCGAGGTTTGGATATTTCCTCCAATTCAGATCTGTCGGACCTCATTAGGTCTTTCGAAACCACTAAGCTCCCGCAAGATACAGTGGCTTGGAACTTAGATGTGGTGCTTAAGTTCCTCATGGGGCCACCGTTTGAGCCTTTGAAGTCGGCTTCACTCAGGAACTTGACTAAGAAGGCACTCTTTCTTATTGCACTAGCTTCTGCTAAGCGTGTCAGCGAATTGCACGCTATAGACAAAAGAGTCGGTTTCTCTCAAGGCAATGCTGTATTTTCGGTTTTCTTTGACCTTTCTAGCCAAAAATGAGAATCCTTCTAATCCTTGGCCGGAGGAGTTTTGTGGTAAGGAACTTATCTGATTTGGTTGGACATGAGGAGGAGGAAAGGCTCTTATGTCCAGTTCAGGGCTAATTAAGCGACCAGTATCTGTTTGCCACTAAGGGTATTAGAGGACAATCTTCTAAGCTCTGGACCTCGGTTCAAAATCCCTCTCGTCCTCTTTCTAAGAATGCTATATCGTTCTTTATTAGAGAGCTTATCAGGGAAGCTCACTCGCAGTCCGAGAACGACAATCTTTCCGTTCTGAGAGTTAAAGCTCACGAGGTTAGAGCAGTGGCAACTTCTTTAGCATTCAGAAAGAATTTATCTAGCTTCGATTCTTCAGAGCACGTTCTGGAGATCGAATTCGGTTTTGCGAGCATTATCTCAAAGAGATAGAAACGGTTTTCGAGAATTGTAAAACGTTAGGTCCGGTGGCGGTTTCTGGCATGGTGTTGGGAGAAACGGCACAGGGGTCGTCACCCTCTATGCTAACTTTTCACCTTGAATAGGTTGTCGAGTTCAAGGGAAGCTGGGGGTACTGAGTACCTGGGATACTCACCAGTCTGTTAGGTCAGATTTTACAATGGTTGGGTATATGTGTTTTTAAATCTGGTGTTGGTGACAAAAAATGTTTTGTATGATTGAATTTCTGGTCTTAGCCCAGGGCAAGGGCAATCTTTGTTGTTACTATCCTCCGTCAGTCAGCCTTGACTCGCTTGAACTACGGAAGGATTCCACTCCTGTAGAGGCTAACTTTGGTCAAATTCCAATTCCTCTACATTAGTAAGAAGAGCACCGACCAGAGGCAGTAACAGTCTGCTGTAGCTCTCTTACAAGGTAAGGTACAACAGACACCTTGAGTGTTTACTGGTATTGCAATAATGTATACCATTTAAAAAAATACTAGTGGTCACTGAATCCCACCTTCCCATAAATGTGTAATCAGCTCTATAATTGTTCGGTAAGACACTACAATAAAAATGAAATTTTCATTATTAAAATGAAGTTTTATTGTATACTTACCGAACAATTATGATTATACCCACCCTCCTCCCCTTAGGTGGACGGACGGGCAGAAAGAATTGGATTCACCTGGGCAGTTGTACCTGGTTCTCCCGCGAGTGGAGGGAGATGACGTCATCACCACCAGTGTTGGCGACGCCGACGCGCTAAATTTGAATTTAGTATCCTGCCGCTCGTGGAAATCACGGCTGTATAATTGTTCGGTAAGTATACAATAAAACTTCATTTTAATAATGAAAATTTCATCTTTAAATTCTTGTTCAAGAGGTAAAACTGTATAGAAAAACGTCAACTGGCATAGTCTAGTTCTATTCCTTGTTATTTTTTTTATTTTGGGGGCTGAAATGGCATTGGGTTCATAGGAAGTGGTGGAGATGAAAATTTTTTTGTCAAGAGTGAATGTATTAGCTATTGTGTCTTATCAGAATTCTTAGGTTTGTATCCATCAGGAAATTTCTGTAGGCCTTACTGTTGTTTATTTTTTACAGTATTGCTTAACTATTGTTTTACAGCGTAGCTTAACTTAGGGAATAGGATTGTGAGGCAAGTTGAATCTGTTAATGGCATTTTCATTTTTCCTATTGTTTTTTTTTTTTTTTTTATTATTATTATTTTTTTAACCATTTCCACTTTCTAATAAGATTCAGTATATGAGATAGTTCCAGCTTAGCTGCTGGTAGGTTAGGCTATGCTTGTTGTGTGTGCATGACAAGGAACACATATTAGTAAGATAAGCTGAAAGGAATATAGATGACCATATCTATATTCCATACTCAAGAATGTAGAGACTTAGAAGTTGTTTTAATTTTGTTAAAATTTGGGTGCTGTTAATCTTCAAGCCTTCAAACTAGGCATTTTGTTGCTTGGTCCATTAACTAAAAAGTTTATCAAAATGAATTGGGAGCATTTTTGAGGCCTATATCTACATAACATTTCTGCTGTCAGGAGTTGACATATTTACAGTACTATTTACGTACTCAAGTTTATTAGGAGACCATGTACAAGTTTTACTCTACCAAAATATTTAACAACATTATGTCATGTTTGAAGTAGGAAGTATTGCAGTGCTTGAATTCCTTCTGGTGATATATGCTTATAGTACATTTTAATCTCTCTCTCAGTTTGGAAGGTGGACGGCACTTGTTGTTGGCCTCCTTTATGGAAGGAGTCACTTCAAGACGCTGAGTGCGCAAGAGGTAATCATAAGAGAAGAGGAGGCCAAGCAAGCTGTCATCCGAGAGCAGCAGTTGGCAGAAGAAAAGGCAAAACTTAACAGATGTAAGTAATTCTTGTTAATCAGTTGCCAATTTTAGGGGTTTGCCTTTTGAAGTTTAATTTCATAGATTGATGAACTTGATCCCATATCTGGATTTTCCTAGGTAACTTTATTTTACATCATGAATTTTGATAAGCCTTGCATTTACTTGCAGAAATTATGATCAGAGGTGTTTGATCATATTTTTTTTCTTATGCAATCAGAAATTGCTATTTAATGTATAAAGTACATTTACCTTTATGATTTTGCATTGCTATTACTGTATGCAGCATATCAGTACATAACTTCCTCAGTATTGACTACAAAATTTATGTAGAGATTAGTTGGAAAATTTCTTTGATATTCAGTCTCCTTTCCACTTTTCTTCATATCATTCCTTTTTGTTTTCAGCGGAGTTGCTGGTTCTCGCCAAGGAAGCAGGAGTGACAGTTCCACCTGACTTTTAAGTTAATGATGGCTTCGTTAGTGTGCAAGTTCTCAGAATGTGAAGGAAAGCCCTTTGGCATGTGATGTATAAAGTGTAATAATTCATATTTAAAGTTTTATTTGTTTTATTTTACAAATATACAAGAGTTGGTAGGCTCAAATAAACATTTCTAATGAAATTCTACTGTAATTTCTTATGCTGCCTTTGACTAGAAAGCTACACAACCTCCTACAGTATACAGGTATCATTCACCAAGAGCAATAATTCTGAACATCAAAAGCTAAAAAAGAAGGCACTATATCAGAGAATAAAGAAATTAATGCAATATATGTGGAGCTCTTACAATAAATGTACTACACCAAAATCTACAGATTGTTTATCCAGTACTTTTATCCCTACCAATATCAGGTTCTAAGCATCACTCTTGTATATAATATATAATAAAAGAAAAAACTTTTAACAATTCAAAAATTAACAATGAATCGGACAAATAATTTTTCTAGAGATTAGATCTACTATGGCACATATTTAGTAACAAAATGTCTGCTGGAAAACAAAATGTAAAAGGGAGAGACTTGTTATTGATATGAATTAAAAACATAACCCATCAGAATTCAGACATTTAAAAACAAATTCAAGTATGTTTCAAAATAGCTTGGTAAAGTTGCAATCATCACACATTAATAGCATTTTCAAATATTGTAATTTACTAACATTTTGTTAATGACCACTGAACCACATTACAATTAATACTGACCAACAATATCAAATTGCAGATGTAACCATTACCAATATCTTATGGTGGAAATATTACCTTGAGGGTGGTGGTGTTATTCTTGGAAAGAAATATTTTTGACATCTTCCGTCTTGATAGTAAAAACTACTAATTGGGAAGCCTAAATACTGGAGAAAATAGGAGACTAGTGATTTCAGCAATTCAGTAAGAAAAGTTGCACCAATAGAATACACAAAGTTCCATAAGAATACTATGAGCAATATATTAACTTCATTTTAGACAAAAAGCTGGACTTAGTACTTATATGTTAATTTGAAAGTACAATATGAAGTGAGATATGTTGAATCAGGCTGACTTCATGTAGGATGAAACTAACAATGAAATGTGAAAATTTAAGTGTAAACAGTTGCCTTCATAAGACTTGTTTGTAGAAAAAGAGGACATCTATCCTGAAATCAAGCTGAATTATATGAATATATAAAGTGGAAATCAGTCAATCTATGGCACAGAAGTAGTAACTTATAACACTTTAAATACTGATAAAATTCATTAAACTTCTTTAATTTAAAATCCATAACAAAACTTCATTATTGTTATTAGAGAAAAATATTCTACATCTACAATTCTTTAAAGAACAGCTGCCATTAAGAAAGGAAAACATTTAGTTGCTCATAATCTTGCTTTACACCCCAAATTCGAAAATTTAATCCTCATCAATACAACGATTGACATGCTCTTCAAGAGGACGGTACTGAGTGAAAGATTTGTTACATTTGGGGCAGTAAAAGAGGTTTTCATCCAGTTCGTCGTCTTTCTTTTCTTCCTCCTGTAAGACAAGCAACATTAACTCAATGCTGAACTTAAATATTAAAAGAATTGGCTCTGCTTACATGATCTGTTAATGATATTCTCAAACAATGCATTTTTTTATTAAAAAAATATGTCCCCTATACAACCTCATTAGCACACAAGCAGCGTTGATTCTGTGATGTAGAGTACACTGTTGAAACTCCTATAAAGGCTTAAACTCCAGAGAAAAACTGACATTCTTAATTTCCTTATGGTTCTGTTCTTGCCTAACACTGCACATTCCATGCAGTACTGCAAAGGACAGCCTTATACTACTTAAATGTAAAATGCTCTGAATTTTGTCCAATGTGCTACATGTCTAATTCTTAAAGAGTTTAAATAAGAACCTGATTAAATGTCCCATGCATAAAAGAATGTTACATTCTGATGGTAAACAAAAACTGGCTAAATATATTTTTATATGTTTACATGGTGAGACTTCCTCCAAATAAAATAATATTTACAACACAAAATAACAGTTCTCATGTAGTAATAATGTAAAACATAAGTATCTCAAAATATAAATAAAAAATGTGTACTGTACAATTCAGTTTATAACAACTGAGCTGGACATTGAAACCTATAGCAACATACCTTCTTATCTGAAGTATTGGAGAGTTTCTCCCAAAGGTTTTCTGGAGAAAGTGTAGGCATTCCAACACTACCAGCTGTGGCTACAGCTCCTCCACTAGGTTCCTCAGATGTGGCACGAGAATCTCGCCCATGACTGACAGCATAAAATGTTGAGATAAGAATACAAGTATTTTGTTTTTTTCATATAAAATGCTGATATTAACATTGTCATTTATTTAGTGACAGTATGGCTGAGGAAGGAACTGTAATAGTAACACACTTTGCTCTAGATATTACAGTGCAATATTATCCTTGATATTACTTTTACCCCCCAGTTAGTTTCTTTACATAAAAAGCTGGCAAGGTTAAGTACTCTGTAAAACTTAACCTGCAAGCCACTACCTATTTCAGGGTCCAGGACTACATGTGTTTATTGTTTCCTTGACTGCTTAACTCTTCCTCTGTATGTCATACCTGGTCTATGCATACAGTATTGTCGTTTAAAAACTGTTCCTTTCCATTCAGGTGTTCATTCTAATGAGCTCCACATACAAAACTTTTCACAAAGATGTATAAATAAATTAACTTACCCTTGATGCAAATGCCTTCTCTGGTAAGCTTCCAATTCATCTACTAGCTGAGTATTTCGGGTCTGTAAGTGACGCAGTTCATCACGCAGCTTCTCTCTGTCAGTAGCCAGAGCCTCTCGGGCTTCACGCTCAGCCCTGAAATCTCCTTGGTACACCTCAACCTATCAAGATTCACATGTTTATTGGTAACCATCAAACCTATAATTTAATCTCTGAGACAATTCATAACAAAGAATTTCTGCTGTCCCTAACATTGTCTTAACTGCTTTCTTACCTGAGCCCTGAGGATGGCTATAGTTTCCCCCTCACTGGCCCTTTCTGCTAAAGTTGCCTTTGTCTGACCAAGTTCCTTTTTGATCCTGGAAAGTTCTTCATTTTTGGCTGCCAGCAGTTCCTCGTATGACATGAGTTTAGCTGTTGCTTCATCGTACTTCTCACTGATGGATTTGATCTAAAGACAGATAAAACAGAACTATCAATCTCCTGCAATGTTCTGCACCAAAAACTGCCAGCTCTAAAATCTGAGTTCTGTAAACTTAAATGTATCATCAAATAACTTTGCTAATATAAAAAAATTAAATGGTGTTAAATATTTTGAGTTCTTGTGTCAGAATGGAAATACAGTATAAAATTTACTAGCAATTAGGGGCAATACATGTACTAAAAAGTTGAAACTTTTAACACTGGTAATAGAATAATAATTTGCCATATACTTATTCATCAGAGGAACAATCATAAGCAATGAATCTCGTAAGGTCAATATGCTGTACTTCTTTTTAGTTTCGTATGTGATTGCACCAACCTAGACACCAGATGTTACTGAGCAGTTCTGAAGTTGAACAAACCAGCCTGAAAAAATTCCCATATGTCTTCAATGACAAAAGTGGAATTGTTCGAGCAAAACAACCACGGAAACTAGATTCACCTTTACTTCATAGTAGTGGTCATTTTGGGAGTCTCTGTCACTTTTGTCCCTCATATCTTGAAGCTCCTTTTTCAGACGGTTAATTTCTGCATGGGTCCTTGTGAGTGCCAGTCTGTCATCAGAATTCTTCTGCCTCTCGCTGGTGAGAGCTGCCTCAAGAGTGTCAACCTAAAAGGATTTTTTAAAATTTTGGATTTTTCCTGGATAGTGACCCCCAAGGGTTTTCAGGGTTATCATCTTAGTTCTAATATTTCTTGGGAGTCATTACCTTTATGATATTTACAGTCTTGTTTATGTTTCTACAGTAATCCCCAATGCGCTTGTACTAAACACACCATGAAGGTAGATACATACAGGGCTAACCCTTAATGGACAGATACCCTCATATGAACAGCAATAACAGGTTTTGGATGGTGGACGGATTCAAATATTCATGGTGAGCATCAATATTACACACTACCAATTTGGGGGAATTGGGCAGGAAAGAGGTTCCATTACTTCTACAGTCCATAAATTCACTAATGGTAACTTTTAGACTGGCTCAGATCAATGAAGGAAGCAGCACATAATTAATAGTTATGATCTTGACTTCAAGGCGGCATTTTGTGTTTCTCTTCCTCTCATGATGTCTTTATTTATTTACTCATAAATATACCCCGGGGTTGTTGTTGGTTTTAGTTCTTATCTTTTATGATAGTATGTCACTTTTAATTGTAATTTTGGAAAGAAATATTAGAAAAATATGTATAACCCATAAAAGTTACTGCATCATTGATCTCAGTAAATTTAAATAAATATTTTATAAAAAATATAATCGGAATTTGTAACTGATTTTAGTTCTTTCTTTTTTGATATGTGATCTGTAGTAATTATAATTTTACAAAATAAAATAAAATAATTTATTAGAACAAACATTTATAACTTGGAAAATTTATTTATGATTGTCTTGTAAAGAGGTCCCACAGGGATTGTAAACAGTCTTTTTCAACTTTTTGTGGAAGGTAGGGAGAATTTTAGAATTCTTTTTCTTACACCATGTTCATTTGCATATCTTCATCTTTTCCTTGATATGTTTTTTCTTAAATTGGCTGAACGCAAAGTTCCCTTGGCCTGGGGTGCTGCATATGTTTTAGTTGGCACAGCTCTTATGGGTTAAAACCTGTTGGGGTCACTAACTTGGAAAAATCCCAAATTTTTATTGTATACTACTGCAACAAATCAACAACATTAGATTATTATAGCTAATTTTTATGATCGGTTGACTACTGTAGCTCTAAATTGTACTGATATTTGTATGCAACCAGAAGTATTGATATTTATTTGTATGCAGTCAGATGTTTATATAGTACAAAATTAGAGTAATTAGAATCCTGGTACCCAATGTTTACAAAACCTTTTGCAATTATACTGGAAATTACAGTGATCATTTGGCACACTAATATAGTTTTTCCCCTGTTTGTTACAGAATATTGAGCAATATCAATGCACTAATCAACATATTTAAATAAACAATAAACAAATACAGGTCCATATAGTAAATACACAAACACAGGCCTCAATATATTGCAATTTTGTGATACAATTACCAGCATAAAGAAACATCAAGCTACATTTAATTAAAACATTGCTAACTTCTTTTCATTAATAAAAAATAAGATTTCATGCTACATTGCCTATGTAATCCTGCTTCTAATTTTCTTTATAGAAAAAAAATTCAAACTACTAACCTCTTCCCTTAGCATGGCTGCCTCTTCTTTGAGACGCTTCTTTTCCAAGGCATCTATTGGATCCTGTGATCAAATTTGGTTAACATTACAATTATATACAGAAATAGCAAAACCTAAGTAAATTTCATATATACGTATCTTCATTAATACTTTGTGTGGTGAAACTTCCTTTGCATTAAGAACTGCAACAACTTGTTCACTTAACAAAGTTGTATTTATGCTTCAGTAAGCCACAACATGACCTACAAAACAAACCTGCTTTGATAAGCCTGTAGGAGTAGTTGGAGATGCAGCTTGAATAAAAGAGTTATCAACCTTTCCTTGTAAGTTGCGACACCGTTCCCGAAGGAGTGCTGCTTCTTCTTGTGCTCTTTGCACTTCTGACTCCAGACCTTCTGCCTGCAGCATTACAATAAATTTGTGCTGTAATCTTTTCAAATGTTTCTACATTGAATCATTACCTATGGGAAATGCTATTTTAAATCAGTGCCACAAGAACAATCTAAGAAAAAGCAAACAATGTAATGGCAAATTTATCCAATAACTTTCTATGCACAGGATTGGCAAACATACTAAGCACCATACTTAAATGCAAGATAATGTTAAACGCTGCAACCATAAGTGAATACGAAGTCAACTTGATATTCTATCAGATTTTAATTACCAATAGTTCTGGCCTATATTAAATCTTTCAACAGCTGATGAAAAATTTATATTACCTTTGAACTGAAGTGGAAAATCAATGCATCTTTACAACTGTCATGAAATGCTATAGATACAGTTATGTTTATTATTACATATTCTACAATAAATAATCTAAACTAATGAAGTCAATATTTGAAAAGTCTCTTACACTGACACCAATCTATCAAGAAAATACTATGAGCAACAAATGTTATTTTATTAGCCTTCATCAAGGAAAACCAGAACTTTTAAGCTGCAAAATTATAAGAAAGCACAACTTGTAGGAGCTCATATTTTAGGCACTAGAAACTTTTGCAATGAAGAAACCTGATAACCTACAATTACCCATTATATAAAGTACAAAGTCAACTTCACTTGCTCTGCTCCATATTAGTATGTACCTGATTACGCGTGTCATGAAGCTCCTGCAACAGAGTTGCTGTTGTGTCCTGCTCACGTTTCAATTGATCTTTCATCTTCTGGAAAGCCTCTTCTCCAAGAACTCCACCCATACCCTCTGTTACAAATATTCAGCACAAAGGGAAATTAACAATACATCGTACAGTTTGGGAAAAGGGACCCTGTACCTATGTTTTCACTGAATTTCTTCAAGTATGATACTGTACTTGAAACACTGTATGTAGATTCACTCTCAATGCACCCTAACTCTCCTAAGCATATCAAAGCTGAAAATGTTCTTAATCAGTCAAATAAAATATAACTCCAATTAATTTAACTTTCGTAATATGGATGGAATTCACTTTCTATTCTATGCTTTCAACTGCTGTACACATTGACAACAGGTTCCTTACCCTAATAAGCTGTAAAAATCAACTCTACTGCGATAACAAAAGTTCTTTACCCTAATAACAGTAACCATAACCATATTGCTATAGTGACAATCTTATCCTGTTTTACACAATCTTTACCCCAAAAGTAAAGGATTCCTATTTGAATAATTTATTTTTTGAAATATCCAATCCTATTTCTACCACTGAACTTTTTCTTTGCTGTCTGGTTATTGATTTTTTTTTCTTTACAAACACTAAAAAATGCTACAAGATTCTCAATTCAAATCTTGCTTAACTGCACTGCCTGTATACAATAAACCATATAATAGGGAAAAACTCTCTATTATGAGAGTATATATAATGTTCTAAAGGGTCCACAATAATACAGTGTTAAGAGTTTGTGTATAATTTTTAATACTTTACAAAAAGTTTTTGAACCCTTCCCTGGGTTCATCTTCAGTCCAAATGAACAATTAGTTACAACATGTACAGAGGTAAATTTAAAAACAGGAGTCGCTTAAGATTGTTGACAACAGTCGTTAGCTCGTTAATGTTTTTAAAATATTTTAACTGTAGGACAGGCTCTGTTTTTCTCTCTCCTGATGCTGCTTCCACCTTGCCTCTCCCTGTAAAGGTAACCGCTGCCCCAGGGGAGTCTAGTTACGGTGCCCAATCTACGCCCTTGGATGAAGGACTTCCTGCAACGTTGCAATAACCATTGCAGAGATCCAACAGAACTGCAGCCAGAAGGATTGATAGGGGAGAGGAAATCACCTAGTTGGAGTTAACTGCCCTCTTTCTTCATCACCTGGCCCATTATTGAGCTAACGACCGTTTTCAACGATCTTCAACGACTCTTGTTTTTAAATTTACCTCTGTACCTGTTTTAACTAATTGTTCATTTGGACTGAAGATGAACCCAGGGAAGGGTTCGAAAGCTTTTTGTAAAGTCTTAAAAATTATACACGGTCTCTTCACACTTTGTATTATTGTGGACCCTTTAGAAAACCATATAATGCTATGATACTTAATGACATGAATTTTGGAATTACCATAGACAGGACTTGCTTCGAGTGAACGAGCTTTAGCTGCTGCTCCCTCTCTGACCTGTCGTAGCTGCTGTCGTAGCTCATTAGCTGTGCTTAGCAGCTCAAATCTTTCGAGCTGCAGACGTTCTAGTTCACTACGAGTGGTGGTCAAGTCACACTGGAAATTATTCAAAAAAAACAAATACTACTACTATTCCTGGTGTACATGAAATTCAGCAAATAATCAAAACAGTTCCAAGACTAATTCAACTAACTTGAAAAGCTAATTACTCCCCTCACCCAATTAAAGAGTAGCTTTATGTAAATACAAATATAAAGAAATCTTACTTATTTCATGCTTTGTTCTTTTTCTTTTGTGAAAATGTTTATACATAGATATGAGTGTTTTCACTAATCTGTTTCCATGGAAAATGAAAAGCAGAGGCTAATCAACTTGTAAAATCTATATGTAATTACTAACCTTCAGAAGCGTAATATCGCCTTCAAGTCGTGACCTCTGTGCTGCAAGTTTCTCTCTTTCATCTTGGACTTGCCTCAAATTCCTTTCTGATACCTCTAAACGAGTATTCAACAATTTAATGGTCTCATCTACCTCTCTAAACCTTGACTCACTGCCTTCTGGAGCCTGAAAAGATGGTACTTCCATGAATTACTAAAAAATTTATAATTTTATCTTCATTTTTTATTTTCAAGTAACTTATGTTACAGGAAATATTATGAGTCAAATACCTCATGTACTTTTAAGATATTTAAATACAAAACTGGACTTAAAACCTCTTTGGTCATTAAAAGCTTCATAATCTGTCATTTTTATATCATTATCAAGATTTCTTATTTATTCAAAGAGTTGGCTCTACTCATGCTAATCCAGAATCAAAGCTATCAGTATAACTGGCAAACCTCACTTCCTCATACTCATTCTGCTGGGTTTTCAGGGATGACTGAGACTCACTGTAAAAATTGCAGTACGTAATGCTCTGTCATTTCTTTTTTAGAATGGCAATCTTAAATCTATAGTCAATGCTCACTTTCACCAATTCCTGAAGATAACTTACAGTCTAATGCACTACACTAATACAAGTTGTTGCAAACAGAGTGTACTATGCAAACAAAAAACTACTGCAAACCTCATTACCGATTTCTTGAGTTTGAAGTCTGAAAATGGACAGGTTGTGCACTTACGTACAACCAACTTGTATAACTGCATAATTCTGTTTTAATAATCCTTTTCCAGGTGTTCCTAACTCTCACTGAAAAGCTCATTTCATAATTTGTTTTGGCAGATGTTTTAAGGATGGATGGATACCATCCCCGAGTCCAGTGCTCCTCTATTAGCGCTTGAGAAATATGTATAATGCTCAACAGCATATACACAGAACTAAAATGAATAATGCTTACCTTAGCTCCCACAAGTGAAGCCTTGAGAGTAACATTTTCTTGTTGGAGTCTGGATAGCTGTTGCGTCACTTCATTAATTTGCTGACGATGCTGCTGCTGGTGTAATTCATTCTGCTGGCTCCATTTCACAACAAGAGCCAATTGCTGACGAAGGGCTAGGTTGTTCTGGGCTATGGTCTCTGTCCAAAAATCAAGCATGGCATATCACAACACTGATTCAGAATTTGAGTCATCATCCTATTTCCTTTTAAATTTCCAAGGGCAACACCATATTGCACAAATTAAAAAGTAAGCTAATACTACAGACAAAGGTAAGATAACTCAACTCTATGCTAAAAGTAATGAACAAACTCCAAAAAACAGCTGCAATTACCTTTCAATTCCAAGTTTTCATTGATAAGAGTGCGGAGTTTTGCAATCAAATCCTCTTGAGACACACAGCCCTCAGAGGACATCAACATTGACAGTGACGCCTGTCAAACATTCTTAAGAGTGAAACTTGCCACTACAGTTGGTTTATCATAAAATGACACAACTTTAAGAAATAACATCATTAGTTTGACTGTTGCTGAAAAATAAATACTGTTAATGTTTCTAGTGGTTCCCATCTTTGAAGAAAATTCTGTCTAAAGTCAGTGTGCCTTGCCATACAAAAGTCCGAGTTGAAAAAAGATAGAGTAACTACTAACTGCTTTCATCACAGTATTCCAATTCTTCTGACAATACCAGAAAACCCAAAAGGTTTACTTATAACACCAAAGTGAATGTAGACCTCTAGGTGCCAAGCAAAATAATTACATTCTCACTGAAGCAAGCATATTAACACTGCAAGATTAGTCAATTATCTTTTCCCAGACATATTTGTGTGTGAAAATGTGTTCCTCTATATACTGGAAAAATGACAAAACTGGTTTCTAACTAATTGGTAAATGTATAGCAGTTTACTAACAAAAAGAATGCAGCAACTAGTTTAGATGGGTTTCAGCACATGTTGGGTTACTCTTATCAAATGTTTTCTACACTGGTTCCATTTATCACCAACTTTTGTTTGATGAAGCAAAAAGTAAAAACATTCATCAGTATATAAAATATAGCACTGGAAGCAATACTGATGATGCAAAATATCACAACAGGCCAGGCAAGCCATGAAAAACTTCTTCTTTTATGCTCTTTACCTATAACTTACAATACGTAACTGCAAACCATAAAATTAGGATATGAACAAAATGAGAGATAAAATACAGTAATTTTATTAAAATTTTATACCATAAATGATCAAATATGTTACACGATGACGTAAAAAGACAACACTATACAGGTAATATCAGTAATATTTCACTATGTATAAATTAAAAAACACTCAGCCCTTGAAATCCATTCTACTCCAGGAACCTGTGACAACATGCAAATTACCTGAACTTCTGAGGCTATGCCATTTGATGCTGGAACTCCGGCAGAGGGTATGTGAGGCAAGGATTCAATTCCTGGGGTAGATACCCCACAGAGGCCTCCCTGGCCCATTTTGGCCTCGTCTTGTCGCACCATCACACCTAAACAGACAAAAGCATGCATGAGAAGTTAAAAGATCGATGTTTAGGGAAATACAGTATTACTTATAAAACTATACAGTACTGCACATGGATAAACAAAATTCAAAATAAAAGCATGTGGAAGGTTATTCAATCTGAAGATAATGTACTAGAAAAGGCAAGGGGCTTCAGAAATTCTTTAATGACAACATCAAGAATTAATATGATATTGAACATGTTAAACATGTACTATTAAATCTAGGGCTGAGAACTAAAAGGGCCAATGTCAAAAATTGGCCGATTGTAGTTAAGACCATCACTAAACTAGAAATTTATCTCTGTTTCAGTGCTATAATGGCCAATGTTATAAGTAAAGTAATCACCCCCCAAAAAAAAGCTTTCGTTTGCTGTACTTACCTGAATTTTAATAAAGGAAGGAATATTTTCAATGCGTTTTTCTGAAAACATGGTTTTATGACATTGGCCCTTCTAGTTCTCAGCCCTAGAAATGATAACTTGTTAACTCCTAAAAATAATTATATTAGCCATGAGAATTACTTGAGAAGACTGCACTATTTCAATAGGCTAGCATGGAATGAGTTCAATATATATATTTGATGTAACATAAGTTTTAAAAAATGAATAACAATACAATTCCTATACAGAAAGTTTTGTAGGGTTCCATACATACTAAGTAATTAGCCTTAAAAGTTGACAACAGAAAAATACTTACAAGCATCCTACATAATGCAAACTGTGAAGAATAGAATGTGATAAGCAGAATGTCTAACATAATGTACACAGTCGCAATCGGAGCAGTAAGTATTGCTAGAGTGGAAATAAAGGTGATGGCTGAACTATACAACAGAGGAATACAGACTCCATACCTGTATTAACTAAACAATACAGTAAGTATCATAGCAGTATCATCTAAGAGATTTCCAGTATCTGATATCCAAAAGAGTTTAAGCTACTGGGATTGGACAAAGGCTTGGTATTCAGTTGCAAGTACAAGAGCTAACTTGCAATATAAGAGAGAGTGAGATGTAAAACTGAAGACTACAACCGCACCCCTCTGGTTCAGTAACTAGGGCTACCAGTTTAAATGCAAAATGGTTGCAGTGTTTTGTACCAGCCGTTACATATGAATGTGAAAAAACGTAAACAAATGAAAGTAAATAACATAACGAATATACCTAGGGTAAAAAAACTTGCATGGTACAGGGGTGGACCATGTACGATCAATGTGTACAACCCCCAAAAAAGTACATTATAACGCGTCCTGTCATCGGAGATGGGCATCAGACGCGACTTGTTGTTGGTGAGAAACGGAGCTAAAGACCTCTACTCCGGTGTCAGGACGCGTTATAATGTACTTTTCTTGGGGTTGTATATACACATTGATCGTACATGGTCCACCCCTGTACCATGCGGTTTTTTTACCCTATATGGCAAATATCATAAGCATAAACAAAACATGGTAAATAGGTAGGTAATTACCTAGGCAGACTAGCCACTAAACATGAACAAGATTAAAACTGAAGACTAGCCTACTAGTATACTATCATGGTCTACCTAAGTTTCTGCCCGTCATTTTTTGTTCATGTTTATGATACCTACCTACTAGCTACTAGGTATCTAGGCTATAGCCTGTCTTATGTTTATATTCGGTTATGTTAAACCCCATGGGGGCGGTACTTGCCTAATCATGGTACCCATTTTGCACATAAACTGGTAACTAGGCTAGCTACCTACTAGGTAGGTAGGAGTTACCGAACCAAGAGGGTAGGAGTAGGTAAACTTCAGTTTTAC
Organism: Macrobrachium nipponense; assembly: GCF_015104395.2. Classification (NCBI taxonomy): domain Eukaryota; kingdom Metazoa; phylum Arthropoda; class Malacostraca; order Decapoda; family Palaemonidae; genus Macrobrachium; species Macrobrachium nipponense. Next base: position 34,130,467 of record NC_087205.1, read on the forward strand.
TGAACAAAGGACACTTTGTTTAGCTCAAAATGCCACGTGATACCTTTGTAAAGACTGTGCCCAAACTACCCAGGTTGTTTAAGTAGCCCAGCCATTGGGCAATCGTCATTTGACACAAATGATGGCTCAGAATGCAGCCTAGTTGTATATTAGGTAGGTACCTACCTAGTAGGTAGTAGTAGTACCTAGTACCTACCTAGAGAAGGAGCATAGGTTACTACCTACGTTTCGAAACCTAATTTTAGGTATACCTACCTATTCTTTGGCAGAACTGTCGTATTTAGCCTTATAGGCTAGCTAGCCTATTTGTAATGGGAAATGGGGAGGGCCGTAAGCAAATGAGGAAAACTAGTAGTAGCTACCTACCTAGGCTACTAAACTTGTACAGGCCCGTAAGCAAATGTGGACAAATAAATTGAAGTCCCGTAAGCCACTTAGGTAGGTCGCTATTTTTTTATAGCTACTACCTATGGGCTACCTAGGTCGCTAACTACTAGCTAGGTAGTACAAGGCAGTAGCCTACTACCCTACTAGGTAGTAGGCTAGGTAGGTCAAGGCCTAAAGTAGCCTTCCCAAGAATAGCTATGTCAAAGAGTAATAGGTATACTTTAATACTTAACTCTAATCATACCTGATTTCGTGAACTACTCAGAACAAAATACAAAATCCGCGTTATGAATTTAAAAAGTCATCACAGCGCAAAAATATGGAAACGAGACATAGGTAGGGGTAATTGTAAACAACGGAAATACTTTATTGTCGGGTATTCCCCGTAAGGTTTTTCAATGGCTTTCATGACTATCTTTAGATTCTCTCAAGCTGTATTATAATAAATCTTAACAGCAAAATAATTCGTCATAAAAATTAGTTCTATGCATAAATGAAATGTTTGCATACATTTTTAATCTTGTTTTTTGCTTCATTGAGGTCATAATTAACTTGAGATATTTTCGGCCCGTAATATCTGAAGTCTTCATAGCTCAACATTTGCTGTGAAAGGAATTTTTATTGTTAATTAAATTACCTATATTAATCTTTATACTCATTTTGCTTTATTATTGGTGTTTTGGAGTTAATTCATTACGTTTTAAAAGAACCTCTATCTTATTTCTTGTTTATTTCTGATGGGTGGACCATAGGGTGTCGCAGTTGAGTATTCCGTCGTAAAAACAAATGCTGATTGTTAATTATATAATTGATATGGATTTTTATGCACATTTTACTTCATTTTTGTATTTTAGAGTTAAGTCATTGAATTTTAAAAGTAACTATATTTTATTTTACTACTTTCGATGGGCTGGCCACAAGGTGTCACACATCCTTCAGTGAATGCTCTATGACCTCAGCGCCATCCAAAAATCAACAGTTGTCTCATTATTAATATATTATTATGTATTTTTATACTTTATTTTGCCAGATCATTGGTATTTCTGGGTTCATTTAATAAGTTTAGAAAGAAACTCTACTTTACCCCATTCCTTTCAATGGGTAGGCCACGGGGGTGTAGTTCTACCTTCAGTGGGTGCTCGGTGACCTCAGCGCCATCTAAACGTCAACAATTGTGACAGAAGTCGATGGGAGGAGACCTGAGCTATTCAACCATACCGGTGGCATCGTCGGTAAGTTAACCATTATACTTTATAATAAATTTTACAAATGTTCTTTTTTATTGCGGGAGTGTCAACATTTGTTTTGATGAGATAATTTCAGTGAATGTAAAGTCATTTGTATGAGAATAAGCGGCCGAATCTTGAGATTGTAGAGCCTTCCACAGGTAGCTCAGGCCTAGGTAGGTACTTAGGCTATGTACCTAGTAAGTGCTTGCCAGCATAGGGTTAAGCCTGGTCAGATAGTACTACCTAGGTGAATTCATAGTAACGTAGCCAAACATAGCTTTTTTGGAGCCACTACAGATCTGGGGACGATCGATTTTCGCGGGGAGAAATTGCTACTTACCTAAGAACGTTTTTGTAGTTGACCCAGTCAAAATAAAGCCTAAAAAACATCAAACAGTAAAGGGGGGACCCAGTGGGAAACCGGGGTTTTTGGGTTGGGGGTAGCGGCCTCGGATTTTCACGGCGCACGAAACTCAATTCCCGGTTTTGAGACCCAGACCCTTGTCCCTTAATACAAAAGTTTGACCTCTTGCTCTGCATTCAAGGCTGGCGTAGGCTAGGCTAGCCTAGGACCCCTTACATTGCAGAACTTTTGAACGACTAGCCTACATGTAAAACGTCTAGCCTAGGCTACCACTTACCGAAATTAAATTAGATGCTAAGACCCCACAGTAAGGCCGTGACGGAACGGTGCTTCGCGCCTTATCCGCATGGGAAAAACCAGCGACTACCAACCCTTATCACGGTTTTCAGGTCTTATTCACTTGATATTTAAATGGTGAAACAAGAATACGATTACAACTCCAAGCATACCATTCAAAAGATTGAAGTTTCGTCAACTGAAGTTTCGTCAACATAATGTGACATATGAAATCCCCATATGAACTAAAATAAGCATGTGACGCTATTCGTAAAATATGTTTTCAAGGCAGTTTTGAAATCCAATATGGCGGCTACCGTGGGATGTACAGGTTTTGATCAGTTACGAAAATCATCTTTCCCAGCTTTCCCAGCAATCATTTGAACAATGTTAGCGTATGTGTGTAGCGTTTATTGATCTTACTCAAGATTGCAGTTGTAATCAGCACAATAAAACAACATTTTGTTGCCTATATTACTAAAAGTATGAAACTTTTTATTCCCGGGGTCATGGTTTGAACTGAATTCATTCTTACCTTGTAATCGGTGGTTTTTATCCTTACTGCCATCACAACTGAAACTCCACAGTGCTTATTTGATTGTTATTATCCACATTTTGGTCTCAGTTCACTCCACATTGCACTTTAAACCAGTTGCTGTTCCTGGTTCCTAAGCGTGCACGCCACAAACACAGTTACGAACAGCAGACGACGAAACTGCAAAGTTTTATTCCCTAAATTGTTTACTTTACTCGTTTAGTTCAAATTTACTTTATTTAAAAATTTTATTTTAATTCATGTATATTATCCCTTTTTGCAAACAAATTACCCCGAAAAATTACAGATATTTCTAAAGTAGATACAATCAAATGTTTCTAACGTTTTCGTACATCTGGCTGCCGAAAACCATAGAGGAATTACTTCGGATAAGTGAATTATATACATATTTTTTTTTTTGCTTTTTTGTTTTTGCTAGCACTTTTCATTGATTTAAGTCTATACTATTAGTATTTTGAATTTCTTTAATAACTGTATGCCAGAAATAAATGTAACCTTTAATGTTTGCATGCTGAGAATGGCAAAATCATCGTTGCCACATTAGTGGAGGCTTCACACATACGCCGTTTCATTATTATAAATGTTTCCATGAATTCTAGTTGTCATACTAATGCAATAATGATAAAACTGCTTTAATATTTATGTATATATACTTCCAATACATATCCTAATTTCACCAATTTCAACGTTTTGTGTGTAGTCTTATACCCAGTTTGGAGGGTCAACACATACTGAATGGCAACAGAGAGAGAGAGAGAGAGAGAAAGGAAGGTGAAGGAACGAAGAAGGAAAGGGGTGGCGGTGGAGGGGGGGGAGAGAGGGTAGGTGGAGCTTTATACGCGTGTTCGTATCCATTTCTGCATAATGGAGTTTTTGTCTCTTGGTACAAGGACAAGTGTCGTTATTCTTTACGATTAGTGATTCACGATACCCTCATAAATTACTGTACTGGATGTAATGCACTATAGCAAAATCTTGTTCTGATAAGAGTGTTCGTTACAGAAATAGGTATTGCCCAAAAACGTGCTTGCACTGTCTCTGAAACCCATAGTAGGTATGCTGCTTCGTTGTCAATCAAGTTTTTTGTAATCAAGTATTTTTTACAAGCTAGCTATTGAATAAATTTGTATTTTGTTCATGAAACTTACCTGTCAGATATATATATAGCTGTATTTTCTGAAGTCCGACAGAATTTTAAAAACTTCCGACACACGCAGTGGTCGGCCAGGTGGTTAGTACCCATTCCCGCCGCTGGGAGGCGGGTATCAGGAACCATTCCCATTTTCTATTCATAATTTTTCTGTCGCCGGTGCTGGAAACACCTGTTTTCCAGTACCTCCGTCTTAGATTTTGGAAACTTCATTGCCGCTAAGTATCCTAATTGTCTTTTAATTTATTTACTTGGATTTGTGGCTAGACATACGCTATCTTAAATTGATTTGAATTTGATTCATTTTGTTTCATAAGATATCTGAATCTAGTTAGGCTAGTTTCAGAGGGTGTTGTCTGCAAAGATGGGGTGTGGCTACCGAAAGCTTCGGTAGATCCGCACTTGGTATGCACGAGGGGTATGAGTCTTGCTTCTTTGTCGAGATTTGTCATGTAAGGAGTGTGAGACTTTGTCTAATTCCGTAAGGAAGACGTATGATTCGTATGTACGCAATTAATCAGTAAACATGTCTAATTCTGTAAGGAAAACGTATGATTCGTATGTACGCAATTAATCAGTAAACAAAAGTCAGGGTAGTGAACCTGCTAACCTTCCTGTAGATTTTTTTTTGCCTAACCCTGTAGTATAGCCTACGGGTTATGAATATGTCTGCGAGAGGTGATCGCTCTCCTTCATTGTTGTGAAGAGTGCTACTTCTGTTATTGTTTCTCATAACCCTGTAATGTTGCCTCGGGCCCTAAACAGTGTCTGTAGAGGTTATTGCCCTTTCTCTAATACTCCTTCGATTCGTATCTTAGAATCGAAAGTGCTTGCTTTAGAGAGCAATATGAAGTGGCTAAGTGCAGTGACAGTGCCCCTTGTGTAGTGGAGGGTGCGTCAGATCGGCCTTATTTCGCCTCTAGGCCTGGACCTCTGCTTGACTCCCAGGACCCGGGGAGAGAGCATGTCGAAAGCCGAAGGAGGGTTACGAGGAACCCCCACCGATCTGGCGTGCCTTCGGCAGTTTCTGATGAAAATCCCCAGACTGCCTTAGTGCGTGCACGTGCACGAATCCTGAAGGATTGCTTCTCGTCCTCCGAAGCGTCCTCCCCGCGCAGGGGTTGGAGCTTTCGGAAGGACTCGCGCCCTCTAAATAGAAGCTTTATAGAAGAGGACGCTTCACGTCCTCTCTCTCTCGTTATGCGTTCCAGTGAGAAGTAAGAAGGCGAACGTCGCCTGATCACGTGTACGTCTTTCCACCGAGAAATATGAAAAAGAAGTCTTAGTAGCAGGACGCTTTTGAGAGCGGACGTCCGAGCTTTGTTACTGTGAGAATAAGAAGGCGTTCCCTCGCCAGTCGCCCCTCGTATTCTCACACGATCAACCCTTCTCCTGAGACTGTTTCGTGCAGTCGGATTTCTCTCCGAAATGTATTTCACTTGTTTTGACGCCTGTCAGGAGCGTGACGCTTTTCTGCACGCTTCTTTTGACGCTCGGCTTGGACGGGACGTTCGGATGGACGCCAGGCGCGCGCGGGTGCACGCCAAGCGCGCACCAGTGGACGCCGAGCGCGCTCGCTGCTCGCCAGTGGACGCCGAGCGCGCGCGCCAGCGCACGCCAGGTGTGTCGCCTGGCTGAACGTTTCTGTTGAACTCTTCTAGCTCTTGTTTACGATTTGGGCCTCAAGAATTTTTACCTCTACCTTCGGTGATACCTTATACCTCACATGCAAAGAATGTGAAGTAAGCAGTGCTTCGGAGGAAGCTTAAAGTGAACAGACAACTTCGTCTTCGAAACCCAGCAAGACCTCGGGTTTCGTGAATTCAAGAGGTCTCTGTCAATATTATATTGCTTTTCGCAAAGGTGGATGGAGTTAAGGAAAGCTCAAGGGAAGATCTCGTTTTCTCTACCGCAGTCAAGACTTTGCGATAAGGCAGTTACGGGTTATGTAAAGGCTCGATGTCCTGCACGTCAGGACTCTCGGCAACGTCAGTAGGATTCTTGCAAAGGCACTCATCAAAAGAACGCTCTTCAGGAAAGCGCAAGACAGGACTTCCTTTGCCATACTGCCAATAAATTTTAAGCTTTAGCAGGCATTAGTTGTGATAAGGGAGAGGAAGCTGGTTGGAGAATTTCTTCCTCTTCCCAGGATAATTTTGCAAGCTTTTTAGCCCATCTGAAAGGGTTTTTCAGATGATAGGTTTTGTTAGTTTCTAGTCGGGACTACGCTGCCGAATTGAACAGCGTCGTTCTACCTGCCGTAAGCCCAGTCTCTTAACAGGATTCTTGCCCCTTCCTCGTTTGAGACGGGAATCGGAAAAATAAAATGCTCGACTTCCTGGATTACGTTTTGTCAATTCAGTGACTTTCCCCCATTGACAATATACTATCGTTTTGTCAAGTAAGTGGGTATCCCCTCATTGACAAAATATCTCTTTGTCGCGTAAATGGGTTAGTTTCTCATTGACAAACATCTCATTAACTTGATATTGCGTAAGCGAATAAGCTCTTATTGACAAGATTCGGAAGAGCTCTCATTCGTCATTCGCAGACTCGTACAAGAAATAGACTTGTAGACTACGTCAATGTCCAATAACATAAGAAGCTTGAGCTGACTGCTTCGATTCTCTTAAGTTTTGTTCATGAAACTTGCCTGTCAGATATGTATGTAGCTGTATTTCCGAATTCAGCTATATATATGTCTACCAGGTTAAGTATGAACAAACTTTATTGTGATATAATTTCATATTTTGCCTTGCGTTATTTTATTTCTGGTTGGTTCAAGTCATATACGCTTGCTGTAGTTACCTCTTCGGATGGCAACCGAGAGGTCTATTGTCTATTTTAAGGACATTTAATCGTTACTCCCTGCAGCCTTCCAGGAGTTTCCGATTTATCTTTTACCGTTGTATGGTAGTGTTCTGACGACACAAACGCATCTATATATTTAGCGTTTTCTGTTTCGCTTAAATATACCAGCTTGAGAGTCTTTCTGCTCAAAAAATAACGGACCTATTTCTTCGTAGAATAGGGTAGCTGGCAACCCAGACATAAGTTAAAGAGACGAACATTCGTAAGCTGCTGGCTGCTGCTGTCACGCTGTGTCTGCAGTCTGTCCTCCAGACTCCAGTCCAAGTGTCCAACCGATCCAGTAACAGATCGTGCGCTGTCATGCGCGGTATGTTACGTCTCTCTCTCCTGCGGGATTGACTGACTAATCGTATCTCTGTGCTGACGGTTACGTCTCTCCTGCGGGATTGACTGACTAACTCTATCTCTGTCCTACAATCACGGACTTTAGCCTAAGATTGAAGGGATTTCTTACGTGAATGAATAAACGTTGCATTCCTTTTGCCTTACTATGTTCAACAGAGTTATCTCTTAATCCTTTCGGTGCTCGTTACCGCACGGTATAGAACTACGAGTCTACCGCAACATTGCACTTTCATATGCTCTCCTGCTTAGGCAAAGCGCAGCCTTATTAGGGAAGTAAGCATACTCGGGGAGGGAATGGATGAGCTTGCTGGGGACCATTTCCTTCCTGAAGAAGTTTGTTTCCCCGAATAGACTGCAATTCAGATCACAGTTTTTTCCAACCGGGAAACTGAAATATTATTCAAGATCTAGGAATGATTCTGAACATCTCTCAGTGCGTCTATCACCCGAGGTGATAGAAAGAAGGTGCCGGACATCTGGATAGGGTTTCAGATGTCCTGGATCTTAATCTGAAAGAAGTAAAAGCGATTCGGTAGTCCTCCAGTCCTCGAAACGAGTTTTTGGAACCAGTGGTCCAGATCAACTCTGATATTCCACAGCTCTCTCATATCTTAAGAAGTATCTTCTCTCGGTCCCTGTTCGAGTTTACGAGAAAGAGCCTATTATAACAAACAGGCGTAGAATGTAACGATCCTCTAGAGGTTCGTTACAGGATTGCAAAAGTCCGTACGAATCGTCTCGATCGACGGCAGCAACTATTGACTTCCGAGTGGAATTTCTTTAGAAGTAAGTTGAGAGTTGTGGAGACTTTAGGGACGCCCTTTCATTCTTCTCTTCGATATGTTGAGGACGAAGAGGCTTCTTCTTCTCTGCTCCCTTATTCTCGATCCGGGATCGGTACCATTAAATGCCATCCTATGATATTGAACGGGGATGGATGTTTAGTCTCTTTTCCCCTTTTTCAATCGCTTAGGAAATGTAATAAGAGGATTTATGACGTCACAGGGAGCGACAAGGACGCTGATCGCCCCATGTTGGCCCTCAGGATCCTGGATTCACAGAGGTCACATACTTCCTAGTTCACTTTCCAAGGACCTTTTCCGAGAGAGTCTGTCTACTCTAACTCGAAAGGTACCTATAACCTCTCCGCTCTGAGTCTGACTACGTTCAGGCTATCGAGATGTTGACAGGAATAAGATTACCGTCTTCCATTTCCGTCTGAAGAATGGGATAAGCTGGCAGTCACAACTATTAAAGAATACGCAAATATGTTGTTGACGGCCTTTGGGCTCAGAGATTTGCGTCTGTCAAACAATAAAGCCCTTCACAATCTTTGAGTTCTGTGGAATCTCGAATCTCGCTCACCATCTACTTTTTGTCTCGCCTGTTTTCTCGGAGTCAGACACTCGTGCGAGATCAGGCGACATATAGTAGCCCTGAGTTTCTTGTTGACGAAGTCGGTTGCGTTTATACACCCCCGATGATCGTGTAACATGAGACCAGGTTGGACTGTCAGGCATTCTTCCTTCGGGACTGAATCGCCTTTTTGCTCCTCGCTCCTTTCTCCTGGCACCAGAAGCTCGAGTCAGGAGTTGATTCGCTGACGACGTTGGGTTGCGTTGATACACCCCCCAAGGTTTGCTTAGATTGAATCGCCCAGGCAGTCCAGACACTCATCCTTCAGCGAAGAATAGTGCCTTATGGTCTTCAGGGTACAGCCTTGCTGTCCTTGATTCGTCTGACTGGTCAACTGGTCGGTCACCTGACTTTAGTACAGATCGAAGCTTTCAATATGGAACTTAGACGTAGTCTGAAGTTCTTGATGTCAAAGCATTCGAACCTCTCTTACCTGTTAACTTCTTGCATGTGATCAGGAAGGCCTTCTTCTAACCACCCTAGATACGACAAAGAGGGTTAGTGAGATTTTAAGCCATCGTCACAAGTTTTGGCTTTGGAGAACACAAGGCGGTGTGCTCTCTAAGCCTTCTGTTGTGGCCTAAGAATGGAAACCCGTTTTGTCCTTGGGCCAGGAGCTTGGAATCAAGGATGGCACAAGTTAGTGGGCAGGAGCCAGAGAGAGTCCTGTGCCCTGTCGGGTCTCTCAAGTTTTATCTACATAAAACTCAAGAAAGTCGAAGTCATTCGGGCAATCTGCAGTGTTCCGAAAAAGACCAGACTTGCCCATATCGAAGAACACCCTGGCTTTAGTGTTAAGAGTTCTTTCAAAATGCTCCTTCATTGTGGTGCACAAAGATTTTGAAATCTTTTTATCTGGAATTCTCACGAGGTGAGGGCGCGGCCTCGGAAGCATTTCAAACAGAGCATGGCACTCAGCAACATCCTGAGTACCATGTTTTAGCGAAGCAACTCTGTGTTCACTTCACACTCCCTGCGAGATGTGAACGATGGCATATGAGATCTGCTGCTCGCTAGGGCCATACGTGTCTGCAGACACAATCTTGGGGCAAGAAGTACCACTCATCCTAATCCTGTAGAAAATGGTTAGGAAGAGCTCTTAATTTAGTTGTTGACGTCGCCGACAACGGCGACTTCTTAACTCTTAGCCTTAGTTAAACACACCCTTAACTTTGGCTAGGTTGGTCAGGTGGTGATATATATATTTTATATATATATATTTATTTTACTTCTTAGCCCTCATGGTATGGTCAATATGGTCTAGTCACATTGTGGTCACGCCCCCGTTGACAGATCATCTGGAGTGCACCAGCTTTATAGGTCTCTACCTCGCTGGCAACTCTAGTAAAGCAGAAGCAGACCTGGGTGACAGTAATCACGAAGTCAGCTATGCTAACAGGTGGAACCAAGATGTAAATCATCTGCATGCATTTGTTTCCCAAAATCCTTCTATTCTGTCCCTTCCCACCTCCAAAGGTGGGATTCAGCTATATATATATCTGACAGGTAAGTTTCATGAACAAAATGATATTGTTATGATACAATAAAGTTTGTTCATACTTACCTGGCAGATATATATAATCAAGTACCCACCCACCTCCCCTCAGGGGACAGTGGAAATAAAAAATTATGAATAGAAAATGGAATGGTTCCTGATACCCGCCTCCCAGCGGCGGGAATGGGTACTACCACCTGGCCGACCACTGCGTGTGTCGGAAGTTTTTAAAATTCTGTCGGACTTCAGAAAATACAGCTATATATATATCTGCCAGGTAAGTATGAACAAACTTTATTGTATCATAACAATATCATTTTTCTCAGTCAAAACATATGCCCCTCAATGGTAACTTTCCTCTTTTAGCGACTTTCTGGTCATTGCAAATTCGGCCCCATAATTTCTTATGGTGCAAAAACAGAGGCGCAGGGACCGAAAACGATTGCGTCACACTACGGCAATAATCCGGCAGTAAAACATCTTCATATATCCAAAAAGTAAATAATAAAGATATATATGCGCATTACGATTATACCAATTACATGAAAAGCTGATAATCTGCATGAATAACTGGTAAACTGTTCTGCAAGAAAGTTGAGTAAAGCAATTATTTACAATAGGTACGAAAGTCAAGATGTCGTGACGTCATAATACAGGACTTAAAAGAACGTTCTAATTCCAAAAAATAATTACTTAAATTTGAGTCAGAATCAAGTTACTTTTTCAATAACGAATATTTTCAAATTAATCATCATAAATATGTAAAATATTGATGTTTTACTATTTATTTAAAAAATTATCGAAGTGCACTCTTCGTCATCGTCTTCTACAAAACAGTTGTTTACTCGGTGAGGAAAAGTTTTCCGATTGTTGTGATGAAAGTGCCCCAGCATCTGTGGGTACAAGTGGTGTGCGGATTTATCACAGGAAATGGTTAGTTTATTGACACAAGCGACTCCGTAAACATTGAGATGGCGTCAATCTTCTAAATACTTCGAGTTGTAAGTAAAAATGTTGAACGAGTTTTGGTGAGATTTGCACTACGTTTGACACCGTTTTCACTCCCCTCTGTTTAAATCTTAAATTTTATTGTAGTGTCTTACCGAACAATTATACAGCCGTGATTTCCACAAGCGGCAGGAGACTAAATTCAAATTTAGCGCGTAGGCGTCGCCAACACTGGTGGTGATGACGTCATCTCCCTCCACTCGCGGGAGAACCAGGTACAACTGCCCAGGTGAATCCAATTCTTTTCCTGCCGGCGTCCGGTGAACATCGGTGGTCGGTGCGGTTGGATGACTTTGCTTCGCTTTTTTCTTGTGATTTGATCTTCGGAATTGGTGAAGTACTCTTTTTTGGCGTTGTTGTTATTTTGCATATGCGTTGCCATGTCGGATTCTAGTCCGTCGGGAGTTAGGTTTTGCATCTCAGGATGTAAAACTAGATTATCCAAGTTAGAGTATGATTCTCACACTAAATGTGTTAAGTGTAGGGGACAGGTTTGTTCAGCAGATCGAACATGTAACGAGTGTAGTGATTGGACTGATTCTCAATGGAAGTTTTTTAGTTCATACTCGGAGAAATTAGCTAAAGACAGAATTAGAAAAGCAGCGCTTAGGGAAAGTAAGCTTAGCTCTGCTTCGTCTTGCGATGCATCTGTTCCTTCTGTTTCTCCTCAAATTGTTATGTCTCCTTTAACTACACCTCCTATTCCTCCTACTAATCCCACTTCTCCGGCTTCCCGTGTAGTTTCTTCCGACACCATTGCCAGTCTGGAATCGAGGTTCGATCAGAAATTTTCGGTACTAGCGAATACGGTTATGCAACTTGGTAATTCGGTTAAGACGTTTTTGGAGAAAGCGGCTTCAGGTAAGAGTGTAGTTGAGGGTGCGTCTGTCTGTCCTGACACGTCTCCTAGACAAAGGTCACTGTCCAGCTCCCCCGCACCGGGGAGAAGACATACCGGAAGTCCAAGGGAGTCGATCGGGATTTGCCCACAGACAGGCGCCTCTCTTGTTGAGCCTGTTGCGCCTCAACAGGGCTCGGTTAAGCGTTGGAAAGGTGTTGCGGTTAGACGCCTTTCGAATGATTCAAGCAATTCGTCTCCGGTCGCGCGGCGCTCTTGGCGAAATTTGCCCGTTTCGCGTCCCTTAAAGAGGCGTTCAGGCGCTGATTCTTCGCCTCTTCCAGTCAAGCGGTATAAGGAGCCTGAGAGTAGGGTTGCGCCTCAGCCGTTAGCGGCTCGTTCGTCGCCTCAATCTGTGCCTTTTTCGGCTCCATCTACTAGTAGAGATTGTGGTTTTAGTGCTGTAGCTAGCAGTTTTCTTGGAAAGGGTGTTTTTCTTTAGGCAGCTTACCCTCGTCTGTTACGCCTGATGCGCCTGTTTCGCCTCAAATTTCGGCGGCTCCGAGCGAGGCGCAAGTAGTTTTTCCGCCTCCTGCTGAACATTTAGGCTCTTCCAAGCCTACGTTAACTGTTTTTGATTCGTCTCTGGCGCCTTTGCGCAAGCGTTAGAGATGTTAACCAACTGGATGAATGAGTCCAAGGGTGGTTCGAAACCTTCAGATCCGGTTTGTAGTCCCGTCTACTTCTTCAGCGGTATCGAAGAATGAGGAAGAAGTAGAGGAGGAGGATTCACATCACCTTTCGTGTTATTCACGTCTCCTTAGATTTCTTCTGGTATCTTATCCAGATTATTTTGAGAAAGCGGCTCCGCGCTCCCAAACTTCGACTTTTTTGATGAGGAGGAAAACTTCAGACCCTCTCCTCCCAAAACTTGTTCTATCTAAAGCGCTTAGACATTCGTTGAAAGAGACGGAGAAATGGATGTCTATGAAAAGAGACTTAGGGAAGGCGCTGTTTGCTTACCCTCCCTCTAAGTTGCTTCGTAAGAGGTATAGGTTTTATGTAACTGGGGAAGCTCCTTCTCTGGGAGTTTTCTGCCTCCTCCCAGGGAGACTTCTCCAGTTTAATCGACTCCTCTAGAATATCTGCTTTCGCCGCAGCGAAAGTTTTCTTTACAGCGCCTGAGTTGGACCACGTTGTAAAGAACCAATTTAAACTTTTGGAAGTCTTTAGCTTCCTTGATTGGTCTATTGGCGCTTTAGCGGCCAAGATCGAAGACTGTCCTTCTCTTTCACAGGAGTTGGAGTTATGAAGGATTGGATTGGTGTTCTGTCCTGTGCGGACAAATCCATTAGGGATGGATGTGATGAGTTAGCTTCGTCATCGCCTTTGGTACCCTTAAGAAAAGGCAACTTGGTGCTCCTTTGCTTCTAAAAGGGTTACTTCCCAACAGAAGTCTGCTCTCTTGTTTGCTTCCTTTTTGTGAAAGATAACCTCTTTCCAGACGATGTAGTGTTGTCAATTTCGTCGGCGCTAGATAAGAAATCTACTTCGGATTTACTGGCACAGTCTACTAAGAGACCTAAAGCTCCTTTGGAGACTGTTCCTTCGGTTTCTCCTCGCCTTTTCGAGGGAGAAAACCCAAGCGCTTCTTTCGGCCGAAGTCAAATTTGCAACCTCAGTCAAAGACCTCGGCCAAGGTTAACAAACCTTCCAAATGAAAGCTCGGTTCTTCATGCACCAGTGGGATCCAGGCTGGCTCTGTTTTGGGAGGAATGGGAAAACAGAGGAGCAGAAGCCTGGGTAGTGCAAGTACTCAAGTTCGGCTATCGTATTCCTCTCGTTTCACCTCGCTCGCTCTCACCTGTGCCAATTCCATTCCAGGCATACTCTCCGGGCTCAGACAAATTTCTGGCGCTAGCCGCGGAAGTGGAAGCGCTTGTTCTCAAAGAAGCTATAGAACAGATAGAAGGGGATTTTCCTCCAGGCTTTTACAATCGCCTTTTTGTAGTTCCCAAGTCATCAGGGGGCTGGAGGCCAGTTTGGATGTGAGCGCCTTGAACTTGCATGTCCAGAAGACAAAATTTCATATGGAGACCACTCGGTCGGTTCTGGAGTCCTTCAGACAGGGGGATTGGATGGTTTCTCTGGACATGCAAGACGCTTATTTTCACATTCCGATACATCGCGAATCTCGGAAGAACCTGAGGTTCATGTTCGAAGGCAAGGTGTTTCAGTTTCGGGCGCTTTGCTTTGGACAGGCGACCGCTCCTCAAGTTTTCACCAGGGTTCTATCCCCGATAGGAAGCTGGCTGCACATTTTAGGAGTTAAGAATCTCCCTCTATCTGGACGATTGGCTTCTCTGGTTGGAATCAGAGAGTCGGTGCATGAAGGACCTTGGAACAACTCTGGATCTTGCCAGAAAGTTAGGAATTCTGGTCAACAAACAGAAGTCCCAGTTGGTTCCATCTCAGAGCATCCTTTATTTGGGGATGACTGAATTCTCAAGTTTTTCGGGCTTTTCTGTCCCCGAAGAGGGTCCAAGGCTGTCTGGAGACAGTTCAGGAGTTCTTGGACAAAAAGGTAAGTTCTGCCAATCAGTGGATGAGGCTCCTGGGCAAATTGACGTCAGTGGAGAAATTTGTGACGTTGGGAAGACTGCACATGAGACCTCTGCAGTTTTTTCTGAGAGCCTCTTGGTGCAGGAAGACGCAACCAGACTCGATTACCTTTCCTGTCACAGATCAAATAAAAGAGGACCTAAGGTGGTGGCTCTCTCGGGCAAGGTTGGAAGAAGGGTTAGATTTACGACCCATCCTCCCGAACCTACAGTTCTTTTCCGATGCATCGGACACAGGTTGGGGAGCCCTGCTGGGAAATCAACGGACTTCAGGAGCTTGGTCGGAGAAGGAGAAAAAGTTCCACATAAATGTAAAGGAACTTTTAGCAATTTTCCTGGGGCTCAGACAGTTTCGGAGCTTAGTAGGTCAGGTAGTGCAGTGCATTCCGACAACTCCACGGCTCTCTCGTACATGCGGAAACAGGGGGGGGACTTAGTCTTTCTCTCTATACGAAGTAGCCCAGGATCTCCTCCTGTGGTCAAACGAAGCGAAGGTTCAGCTAGTCCCGAGATTTTTTCTGGGAAAGATGGCGGACGAGCTAAGTCGTCAACAGCAAGTGTTACCTCTAGAGTGGACTTTGGACAACAAGATTTGTCAGAAACTTTGGCGCCTTTGGGGACGACCGTCCATAGACCTGTTCGCGACATCAAGGAACAACCGTCTTCCTCTCTTTTGTTCTCCAGTTCCAGATACTCTAGCTTGGTCGGTGGACGCAATGCTGTTGGATTGGTCGGGTCTGGAAGCTAATGCATTCCCTCCGTTCGGTCTAATAAGAGAGGTGCTGAACAAGTTCATGTCGCACAGCAATGTAACACTAACGTTAATTGCTCCCTTTTGGCCCGGAGGAAAGAGTGGTTCCCAGACCTTCTGCCAGTTGTTAGTAGACTTCCCCAGACTTCTTCCTCCAGAGAAGTGGCTTCTCAAACAACCTCACTTCAAGAGGTTCCACCAAAACCTGTCCGCTCTAGCTCTGACAGGGTTCAGACTGTCCGGAATCTTGTCAGAGCGAAAGGGTTTTCAAGAAGAGCTGCAGAAGCTATCGCTCATTGTAGGAGAGAGTCTTCTAACAAACTCTATCAAGGGAAGTGGAGAATCTTCAGAGAGTGGTTTAGAGGTGCTAAAGTCTCTACTTCTGCGACCTCTTTAACGGAAATAGCTGATTTTCTTCTATTTCTTAGGAACTCTAAGAAACTGGCTCTTTCGACGATCAGAGGATATAGAGCCATGCTTTCTTCGGTTTTTCGACATCGGGGTTTGGATATTTCCTCCAATACAGATCTGTCGGACCTCATTAGGTCTTTCGAAACCACTAAGCTCCTGCAGGATACAGTGGCTTGGAACTTAGATGTGGTGCTTAAGTTCCTCATGGGGCCACCGTTTGAGCCTTTGAAGTCGGCTTCACTCAGGAACTTGACTAAGAAGACACTTTTTCTCATTGCACTAGCTTCGCTAAGCGTAGTCAGCGAATTGCACGCTATAGACAAAAGAGTCGGTTTCTCTCAAGGCAATGCTGTGTTTTCGGTATCTTTGACCTTTCTAGCCAAAAACGAGAATCCATCTAATCCTTGGCCGAGGAGTTTTGTGGTTAGGAACTTATCTGATTTGCTTGGACATGAGAAGGAAGAAAGGCTCTTATGTCCAGTCAGGGCTATTAAGCAGTATCTTCTTGCCACTAAGGATGTTAGAGGACAATCTTCTAAGCTCTGGACCTCTGTTCAAAATCCCTCTCGTCCTCTTTCTAAGAATGCTATATCGTTCTTTATTAGAGAGCTTATCAGGGAAGCTCACTCGCAGTCCAAGAACGACAATCTTTCCGTTCTGAGAGTTAAAGCTCACGAGGTTAGAGCAGTGGCAACTTCTTTAGCATTTAGAAAGAATTTATCTTTAGCTTCGATTCTTCAGAGCACGTTCTGGAGATCGAATTCGGTTTTTGCGAGTCATTATCTCAAAGAGATAGAAACGGTTTTCGAGAATTGTAGAACGTTAGGTCCGGTGGCGGTTTCTGGCATGGTGTTGGGAGAAACGGCACAGGGGTCGTCACCTCTATGCTAACTTTTCACCTTGAAATAAGTTGTCGAGTTCAAGGGAAGCTGAGGGTACTGAGTACCTGGGATACTCACCAGTCTGTTAGGTCAGATTTTATAATGGTTGGGTATATATGTTTTTAAATCTGGTGTTGGTGACAAATATTTGTATGATTGAATTTCTGGTCTTAGCCCAGGGCAAGGGCAATCTTTGTTGTTACTATCCTCCGTCAGTCAGCCTTGACTCGCTTGAACTATGGAAGGATTCCACTCCTGTAGAGGTTAACTTTGGTCAAATTCCAATTCCTCTACAATAGTAAGAAGAGCACCGACCAGAGGCAGTAACAGTCTGCTGTAGCTCTCTTACAAGGTAAGGTACAACAGACACCTCAAGTTTTTACTGGTATTATAATAAATGTAACCATTTAGAAATACTAGTAGTCCACTGAATCCCACCTTCCCATAAATGTGTAATCAGCTGTATAATTGTTCGGTAAGACACTACAATAAAAATGAAATTTTCATTATTAAAATGAAGTTTTATTGTATACTTACCGAACAATTATGATTATACCCACCCTCCTCCCATTAGGTGGACGGACGGGCAGAAAGAATTGGATTCACCTGGGCAGTTGTACCTGGTTCTCCCGCGAGTGGAGGGAGATGACGTCATCACCACTAGTGTTGGCGACGCCTACGCGCTAAATTTGAATTTAGTCTCCTGCCGCTCGTGGAAATCACGGCTGTATAATTGTTCGGTAAGTATACAATAAAACTTCATTTTAATAAGGAAAATTTCATATTTGGCCTTAATTTCTAACTTTGGAGAAAATACTTTCTTGGGACCAAGACTATACTGTACGCAATTAACCCTTAAACGCCGAAGCGGTAAAAAAAAAATTGTCTCCCGTGTGCCGGAGGTGTTTCAGAGTGAGCGCGGAAGCGGAAAAAATATTTTTTTCAAAAAATCACAGCGCGCTTAGTTTTCAAGATTAAGAGTTCATTTTTGGCTCCTTTTTTTGTCATTGGCTGAAGTTTAGTATGCAACCATCAGAAATGAAAAATATTATCAGTATCATATACAAATAATGCGATATATGATAGCGCAAAAAATGAAATTTCGTATATAATTGTATTGAAATCGCTCTGCGCAAAACGGTTAAAGGTAACAAGTTACTTTTTTTTTCATTGTAATGTACACTAAATTGCAATCATTTTGGTATATAACACATTGTAAATCGATAAAAGCATCACAGAGAAAATATTATCACAAAATAATGCATGAATTCGTAACGTGCGGACGTAAACAAATATTTTTTTCAAAAATTCACCATAAATCTAAATATTGTCCTAGAGACTTCCAATTTCTTTCAAAATGAAGACAAATGATTGAATATTACTATACTGTAAGAGTATTAGCTTACAATTGCAGTTTTCGACCATATCTGACGAGTTAAAGTTGACCGAATGTAGAATTTTTTTATATATATTTTTTATTTTTTATATGCAATTATTTCAGAAATAAGAAAAGCTACAACCTTCAAATATTTTTCGTTTTATTCTACATGAAATTGCGCACATTTTCATATATAAAAAAATATGAAATGCCTAATATGAAACGGAGCAAATATTCCGAGAATGGGACGTACGCATTTCGGAGATTTGTGGCGGAGAATCCGCGCGCGGAGGGAAGGAAAGTTTTTTTTTAAATTCACCATAAATCTAAATATTGTGCTAGAGACTTCGAATTTGTTTCACGATGAAGATAATTGACTGAATATTACTAGACTGTAAGAGTTTTAGCTTACAATTGCATTTTTCGACCATTTCGGTCGAGTCAAAGTTGACCGAACTTGGTTTTTTTTCTATTTATTGTGATTTATATGCAAATATTTCAAAAATGAGAAAAGCTACAACCTTCAATTATTTTTGGTTGTATTCTACATGAAATTGCGCACATTTTTATATATAAAACTTTATGTAACGGCTAATTTAAAATGGTGCAAACATTACCACAATCGCACGTATGATTTTTTCGGAAGAGTTACCGCGCAGACATAAAGAAAATGTAATTTTTTTCATAAATTCACCATAAATCGAAATATTGTGCTAGAGACTTCCAATTAGTTGCAAAATGAAGGTAAATGCTTGAATATACTAGAATATAAGCGTTTTTTAGCTTACAATTGCGTTTTTTTTTTTTTTTTTTTTTTTTTTTTTTTTTCGACCATTTCGGTAGAGTCAAAGTTGACCGAAGGTATAAATTTGTCACTTATCATTTTTTATATGAAAATATTTCAAAATTGATAAAAGCTACAACCATGGGTTTGGTTTTTAGTTGTGTTGTGCATGAAATTGTGCACATTTCCATATATAAAACTTTTATGCTAACGGCTAATTTTAAAATGGTGCTAACATTACCACAATCGCATGTATGATTTTTTTTCGGAAGAGTTACTGCGCGGACGTAAGGAAAAAGTTTTTTCATAAATTCACCATAAATCAAAATATTGTGCTAGAGACTTCCAATTAGTTGCAAAATTAAGGTAAATGATTGAATATTACTAAAATATAAGAGTTTTAGCTTACAATTGCGTTTTTTGACCATTTCGGTAGAGTCAAAGTTGACCGAAGGTTGAAATTTTGGCACTTATCGTTATTTATATGAAAAATTTCAAAACTGATAAAAGCTACAATCATGAGTATTTTTTTGTTGTATTCTACATAAAAATGCACACATTTTTATATATAATACTCCATGTAATGGCTAATTTAAAATGGTACAAAAATTATGTCAAAGTGACGAAATAATTTCCGAGATGTGTCACAGATACTTTTTAGTGCGGCAAGAAAGAAATTCGCGCTTGCGCGCCTGCGTAACGATTGTAAACAAAACAACACCTTGATCCGTGAACTCCCAGCATCCCCCAAGGCGCGTGATTCAAGAGTTTTCGGCTAGTAGGCCTAAAAGTATTTTTCCGCGAATTTTTAAAAAAACTTTTGTATGTCGACGTAAAATACGTCCAGTCGGCACACGGGAGACAAAAAATGTCGACGTAAAATACGTCTAGTCGGCAGTAAAGGGTTAAGTTATGTAGTACGTATACTAATTAGGTTCTCACGCAACACGATAAAAGTAGCACAGCGAAATCACTAACGAATTTACGTTACTAAACGAAATCGTTGGACCGAACAAATGCTGTGTGCGTACGATGAAGATTCTGGTACGAAGTGGCTGGGGTAGGTACGCCACCACATACGTAACGTATAAGATGCATGATGCGAGGGATGCTGTCCAATAGGAGAGAAGGATCTCATGGCGGTGGCTAGCATCAGGAACCAATGGGAGAGCAGGAGGATGGTGGCGAGTCTGCTAGAACTAAGATGGCGGTGCGCGGCACGAGTTTCAAAATTGTTATCGGGCGAATCTCGGACTTTCAGAAACCTTTCGTATCTTGAAAACTTTTCGTATGTAGAGCCGTTAAATTTTTCGCATTGGCTTTTGTATCTCGAGTTTTTCGTAAGTTGAGCCTTTCGTATCTCAAGGTACCACTGTATATATATCTACCAGGTAATTAGGAACAAACTTTATTGTATCATAACTATATCATATTTATTTTTTTGAGTAAGTGACATCTATTCTTTCTGTATTTTCCTTTCCACCTCTTTCTAATGAACACCATATGTATTTGTAAGCTTGAATTTCAAGTCAAATGACCCCTGTAGACTTGTTCCATATGAATAAGGTTCATCATTAGGCCCATATAAGTCAGGTTGGGTATATAATGATATTTGGGTTGTGGAATAACAATAGTTGTATTTGTATATTGCATTCCCATTTGTTTTATATGATACATTATGGTTATTATGAGGAAACCTTAGTTTGTTTTAGTGACATTTTGAGCCTTAAGTCTAGCTTAGTATATATACTTATAAAACTAGACTTCATATTCAACTCTTTAATATGTTATTTGTTCATGACACTTACCTGTCAGATATATATATAGCTGTATTCTCCGAAGCCCGACAGAATTTCAAAACTCCCGGCACACGCAGTGGTCGGCCATGTGGTTAGTACCCATTCCCGCCGCTGGGAGGCGGGTGTCAGGAACCATTGCCATCTTCTCTTCAGATTTTCTTCTGTCGCCGGTAATGTAAACACCTGTTTTCATTACCTCCGTCTAGGATTTTGGAACTTCATTGCCGCTTAAGTATCTTGGTTGTTTTCTTTTTGGTTTATTAACTTGGATTTGCGGCTAGGCATACGCTATCATAAATTGATTTAATTTTGAATTTCTTGACATAAGAAGTCTGATTCTAGTTAGACTAGTTTCAGACTTTGTTGTCTGCAAGGGGTTAGGTGAGAATAACGAAACTTTCGATATATTCTCACTTAATATGCACGATGTGTCATCAATGTAATTAGTGTAATAATTGACTGATTCCGAAAGAAGGTGTATGATTCGTATGTACGCAAATTAGAGAGTAATAGAATCAGGAGGTTTTCCTCCAAGATCAGTAAACAGAGTAAACTTTATTTGTTCCGACACGGCATACAAACCTTCGGTCCTTTTACAATAGGCAGCTGTACTAGCGGCAGCTGGATAGGTCGTAAGCTTTCGAACAAGGGGTTCGGTAGTTAACTGCTTGTCCGACAGGCGCGCGCGCGCGACTGGGAGGTAAACAAATCACTTTTGCTTTCGGCCCTCACAGCGAGTGGACGTGTGTGTTCGACGCTCTCTGCCCGCTTCTCGTCGTTTGCTTTCATTGAGTATTTGGTTGTGTTTGTGTATGAATCATAATTGTAAGTACAATCATTTCCTCTTTTTTCATCCATTGTGAATTATTGATCAATCATGGAATCTCACGCCTCGCTAGCCCCCGGAGATTGTGCCCGGGTACCGAAGGGCGTAAATGCGGTAAGTTCCGCTCGTTCCCTGAAATTGATCCACATATTTTGTGCGCTCGGTGTCGGGGACGCGAATGCACCCGAGCCGAGCCCTGTGAAGTGTGTTGTAATTGGTCGGAGGCGCAGTGGGGCTTGTACGAAGGTAGGAAGAAGCGAAGGCCTGCAAAGGAGTCGTCGGAAAGCTCTCCCGCGACTCCTTTGGTTACGGACACTTCGTCTTCTTTCCTGCCGCCCGCTCAGCTCCCACGTTTGGCGCCTTCCCCCTTCGGGGGGGGGTTTCTCTAGGTCCTTCTCCTCACCCGACCTGTCGAGTGTGGAGGAGGGCGCTAGATACCCCGATGTCGATGTTTGATTTGTACTCTGGGTCCTCTATCCGCTCGTCCTCATCGCGCGAGCCGGGTGTAGAGGAATCCGGCTAATCACCCACCGACCTTTGCTTCCTCAGGTTGCGGTTGCCGCGAAGGACGACCTCGTACAGGTGTGGGCATCGTTGGGTCTGCAGGGCGTGCCGAGTGTCCAGGGCTGCTCTACCATCTCGCTGGCTCTGTGGCGGTCACGCATGCTACGGTAACGACCACCACCACGACCCTTTCAAGCCTGGCTATGCTTCACCTCCTCACCTGGTGTACACCCCGCACGCGGTCTCTGTCACACCAACAACATCGGTGCAGGGGCCAGTCGCCGTACCTACGGGGGGAGTAGTGATGCCGCCGCTGGGTTTTTTTTTTGTTTGGGTTTGGGGGGGCCCCCGTGCTGCCGCGACCGGACTTCGTGTGCCCCGAAGAGCTCGCCCCTGGACCTCCCACCAGTACCTAGGGATGCTGTGCCGCTGGTCCGTCCACCTGGACCGCCTGTACAGCCTGCCGTACCTGCCCAGCCGCTGTTCACGGACGTGATGTTGCCGACCACTGCTGCCGTTCTGTACCTGCTCCTGCCGTCTCCACTGCAGTTCCTGTGATGCCTGCACCTGCTGACGTTGTTCCTGTTCGTAGGCGCCGCTGCTCCCGATGCCGATCTGTTCGGACAGGTGCGTCCAGGGCCCTGTTGCTTCGGCAACAGCAGCCCCGGCTCCGCCCTGGATGACAGATCTGACATCGGTCCTGAGGGAGGTTGAACGAAGAAGAAGAAGAAGAGGAGGAAGGTGTCGTCGTCGTCTTCATCGTCTTCTTCGTCGTCGTCGTCGTCGTCTGCCGCTCTTCCCCTTCTTCTTCTAAGGCTCCCCCGCCATAAGAAGAAGAAGGTCGCCTCCCCCCCCCCCAAGAAGTCTCCTTCGGGCGCTTCTAACGGGCCCGTCTCGCTCCGGTGAGACGGGGGGTTCTTCCGCTGATCACCCTGCTCCTTCGGGGGCAGGACCCGTCTCTTCTTCCGCAAGGAAGAAGACTACGGGGACCAGAGGAGTGCCGGCTAACACCGGCACTTCCTCACCTGCTGTTAGTGGTTCAACCACGGCAGCAGGGTCCGTCTCGGCCTCTCGTTCGCGAGAGGTACCGAGTGTACGGTCGCCTACCAGCGACCGTGCAGCTAGGAACCAGACCTCTGAGCCAGCTCAGCGTCAGGTTCACGGCACGGAGCGGAAGACTGGTGCAGCGCTCACGCAACTCTCACCAGACCAGCTCTCGCTCTCGCGGCGAGCAGCTGGCTACCCGGGCGGACGTGACGGTCCACGACCGGCCACGGGCTGAGGCTGGGAAGAGGTCCCCCCGTTCGCCGGCAACCAGCCACGGCTGGTACCAGCGACGTGACGCGCCGTGAGGATACGCACCGGTCTCACCGTGACAGTGGAGCTCGCCGGTCGCCTGAACCGTCACTCTCTGACAGAGAGCGATCGGGTACGGCGACCAGCACCAGCTCTTCTGACACACGAGACGGGGCCGCTGTTCTCAGTCCAGCCGTTCTCCACAGCGAGACGGCTCAACTAGGCCTGCAGCTCGATCGCCACCGCGGGTTGACGATCGCCTGCAGTCTTCCCAAGCCCACTGGTTTCTTCTCCAGGCGAGCGAGGAGGGATTCGTTTAGGTCTGCCTCTCCCATACCTTCAACCTCCTCGGGTTACACCGGGAGGGGGCGAGGTATTGAGGAGTGATCGTGAGGGGTGCGCCCCTCACGATCCCACCATGACGTCCTACGTACCAGGCACGGTTCTCGGACCGGCCAGGTCGATGCACAAGTGCTGGAGAGACCGAGAGGGGTCTGTCGCTGTTCCCCCCCTCGAGGGGGAAGGTCTCGGGAGATGCTCCTGTTCGAGGGACTGGATGGTCCTACGTACTTATACTCCGCCAGGATGCAGTCCCGCTCCATGAGATCCAGAGGAACTTTGCCGGGGTAATTGCGCTGATTCGTCAGCACAACGACCTTGCGGAAGGATCGCCGCTCCCACCATCCGAGCCCACGTCCCGGCTCGAGTCGTTCTGGGGCCCGAAGAGGGAACCCAGACCGACGGTGGGTTTGCCGCGTTCCGAGCTTGCCGACTCAGTGCTGGACCAGGTAGAATCTCTTGTCTCCGGGCAAGACGGTTCTCTCAAGTCTGGCAGGTCGAGCAAGCTGCTTCCACCTCCTCTGCTGCGACAGCGGCGTTTTTACGTGCCATCTGAGGACCCGATCCGCACCCAAACAGGTGAACCTGGAGTTAGCCAGGCTGACTCCGGGTGTGTCTCTGCAGCAGCTCCTGTCCGAGAACCTATGGTTCTCGCAGCAAGAGGCACTCGGTCATGGAATCTACTGCCATGGCAGCTTTCCAGGCCGTCTCCTGGTTAGATCTGTGGTCCCTCACAGTATCTAAGGTCGCAGCCAACTCCGGGGGAATTTCTCCCGAAGATGACTCGGCCTTTAGGAGACTTTGCCAGTCTGGGGGAAGAGCCATTCCTTTCCTTCCTTGCCCACCAGACGGTGAACCTGTGGGCCAAACCTGGTTCTCCGACGTAGGGACGCTGTCCTTACTCGAGTTTCCAGGGCGGCCGGGCGTGAAGCGGCATTGGGACTCCGCAACGGACCTTTACGGAGTTCCACGTCTCTCTTCCCAGGAGAGATGGTGGACGCTGCGGTGGACAGACGGCGCACTGACGACAGTGACCGTCTGGTTCACCAGGCAGTCTCGAAGGCTTCTGGGCAGCCTCGGACTGCGGCCAAGCCAAAGAGCTCGGCTAGCGCTTCCTCGGTGGCTAAGACGGTAGTCGCGTCGAAGCCCCGGGGAAAGACTCTGTCTTCTTCGACTTCTACAAAGGGGAGCCGTAACCAGCCCTCCTCCCAGCCCTCCTTCTCCCGAGGAGGCTCTGGGAAGAAGTCGAAGAAAGGGGGGAAACGCTAGGGACGGCGTTCCCCCTCACCTGCTGCCGGAAGTGGTGCCTGGCCAGCCATTGGGCAACTTGGCAGCGCTACGGCGCCGAGACCTGGATTGTAGATGTCCTTCGGGAGGGATATCTATTACCCTTCGAATCTCGGCCACCCCTCACCTCCAACCCGGTCCAACAGCAGTCGTACGTTCCAGGGTCATCGAAGGACGTAGCATTGAGACAGGAGATCAAGACCATGCTGAGCAAGAGAGCTGTAGAAATCGTCACGGATCAGTCACCGGGCTTTTACAGTCGACTCTTCCTGGGGTGGAAAAGTCTAACGGGAGGTCTGGCGCCCGGTGATAGATCTCTCTCCTCTGAACCGGTTTGTTCGCCAGACCCGGTTCACGATGGAGATGGCACGTTCCGTGCTCGACTCCATCAGGGAGAACGATTCATGCTTTCAGTGGACTTGAAGGATGCGTATTTCCAAATACCCATTCATCAGTCCTCCAGAAAGTACCTCCGCTTCATCCTCGACGGGACGGTGTACCAATTCAGGGCACTTTGCTTCGGTCTCTCAACCGCCCCACAGGTGTTCACGCGAGTGTTCACTCTGGTGTCTGCTTGGGCCCATTCGCACGGGATACGTCTGATGAGGTATCTCAACGATTGGTTAGTCCTGGCGAGCTCCCGCTCGCAGTTGCTACAGGACAGGGATCGACTGCTCGAGTTCTGTCGCGATCTGGGGATCGTTGTGAACTTCGAAAAGTCCAATCTCGAGCCCAAGCAGAGGATGAAGTAACCTGGGTATGCTGATCGACATCGGTAGCAGGGCGAGTCTTCCCCGCAGACTCGCGGATCAGCAGATTCAGGGAGGCAGCCAACCAGTTCCTGTCTCGGCAGAACAGGTAGCTCAGCGATGGCAAGTCATGATCGGACACCTTTCGTCACTCGAGAAGTTTAGTCCCTCACGGCGTCTTCACCTGCGGTCCTCTTCAGTGGAGACTAAAGGAGAGTTGGTCACAGGCGACGGATCCCCCAAGCTTTCCAGTGTCACTGACACCGGAGGTGAGGCAGGACCTAGCCTGGTGGCTGGACGACAGGAACCTCTTAAGAGGAGTGCCTCTGCGCACTTCCCCCCCGGACATGCAGCTGTTCTCAGACGCATCGACCGAGGGATGGGGCGCACACCTGGAGGAGTTGCTGACTTCAGGAGTGTGGGACGAGAACGACAAGCACCTTGACATCAATGTACTGGAACTCAAGGCAGCGTTTCTCGCTCTCCAAGAGTTCCAGGACCCGCTTGATGGGACACTCAGTGGTGTTGATGTGCGACAACACCACGGTAGTGGCCTACGTCAACAAACAGGGGGCCTAGTGTCTCTCCCGTTGTACCAGTTGACTCGGCAGGTGCACGAGTGGGCGAGGCACACTCAATAGAGCTGTCGGCACGCTACATTCCAGGGAAGAGGAATGTAGTAGCAGACACGCTCAGCCGTCGGGATCAGGTGATAGGGACCGAGTGGTCTCTACACCAGGACGTGGCGGAAAGGCTCTTCGACCTGTGGGGGCGACCAGTCGTGGATCTGTTCGCCACCCGGCACAACAGAAAACTTCAGGTTTTCTTCTCAGCCGTGCCGGACCCATGGGCAGCTGCAGAGGACGCTCTTCAACACCCGTGGGACAACCTCTTCGTCTATGCCCCCTTTCCCCGTTCAGCCTGATTCGCAAGGTGATCAGTCGAGCACTGGTCACCCCGAATCTCAGGATGATCCTGGTGGCTCCCAAATGGCCACAGGCCATTTGGTATCAGGACCTGTTGGCTCTTCTCGCAGGAGAACCGAGAGAGATTCCCCTTGGCACAACCTTCTCGCCCAGCCACACGTCGAGCGGTACCACCGAGCAGTCCAGTCCCTACGACTTCACGGCTGGCTGTTATCCACCATCTCTTGCGAACGAGAGGCTTTTCTCGTAGCGCAGCAACAGAGATGGCTGGAAACGTCCGTCAGTCCTCTGCAGCTGTGTACCAGGGGAAGTGGGCCGTCTTCTGTGGTTGGTGTCGTAGACGGGGTCTATCTCCTCTCAGATCCCTTCTTCAGCAGGTAGCGGATTTCCTCGTGTTTCTTCTCCGAGCGAAGAATCCTCCTCAGTCCCCACAGTCAAAGGATACAGAGCCGCCCTGGCTCTCGTCCTGAAAACTGAGGGGATTGGACATCTCGAACTCGTTCGAGATCTCCTTGCTTATGAGGAGCTTCGAAAGGTCTTGCCCACCCAGGGAACTCAGGCCCCCTGCGTGGGATGTGACTCTCCGTCCTTAGGAGTTTTGACTCGAACGCCGTTCGAGCCACTCCGAGAGTCGTCAGACAGGGATCTGACCCTCAAGACCCTCTTCTTGCTGGCCCTGGCATCGGCGAAGAGAGTAGGGGAACTTCATGGTCTTTCCTATGATGTACGCCACTCCAGGGGATGGGGATCTGACGCTCGATTTCGTCCCGAACTTCGTTGCGAAGACTCAGAAAACCGTCGGTCCCTGACGACAGGTTCGAGTCCTTCACGATTCCCTCCCTAATGGACTTCACCGATAATGATGCGGATGAGATGCTGCTTTGTCCTGTGAGGGCGCTACGGCGCTATCTGAAGAAAACTCGACACCTCAGGCCTGAGTGTCGACGCCTCTTCGTTAGCACCGGGTAACCAAGAAAGAAGGTATCCAAGAACACTTTCATTCTGGCTGCGTGAGGTCATCAGGAGGGCGTATGAGGCTGATGGTAGTGACGACATCTGTACGTCCCGTCCAGAAGAGCTCAGAAGTTCAGAAGTATTGGCCCCTCGTTGGCGTTTCGTAAGAACTTCTCCGTGGCGCAGGTCCTGAAGGCAGGGGTCTGTTCTACGCAGACACCTTTACGTCCTTCTACCTTCGGGATATTGCCCACAGGTCCTTGGATACCTTTTCCTTGGGACCGTGGTGGCTGCTCAACAAGTTGTGTAGCTAACCCAGACCCTCGCAGCTGAAACAGCATCGAGTCCTGGTGTGACTGTGTGGATGGATGTGTGAGTGAGTGACTGGCTCCCTCTTCCCATCTTTTCCTCCTCCTCTACCTGTGGGCAGAGGGCCACGGTCGTCACTACGCTGGATGAGGACGAGATGCAGGTGAGCTATATGACAGAGCCCCATCCTATCCCTTTCACTAGGGATAGGAGCAGAATATCCACCACTTCCTCCTACAAGGGGGGGGAAGTGGATGCCTACAAGAGTCAAACCCATGACTTTATATTTGCTCCTGTACAGGAACAAGTTCTTACATTGCTGGTACGAAGAGATACGCTTGCCTCTCTCTTAGTACTCGTCCAGAGGTCTGACCATTGATCCTGCGGTGCACACCCCGATCAATCGGACAGAGGCTTGGATCCCTCCCTCGCTCTTACGACCAGGGAGACTTCCAAGGTTGGGCGAACACCAGTCTGTTCACAAAAGACTCAGATTCCTCCCACCAAGAAGTGAGTCTTCCTATTGTAAAAGGACCGAAGGTTTGTATGCCGTGTCGGAACAAATGACAATTTGTCCAAAATTGCATTTTTCCTAACTATACAAACCTGAGGTCCTTTTACACATAGTCCCACCTCATGCCACCCCTCACTCTGCAGTTTTTGCTTGGGCCAAAAGCAAAAGTGATTTGTTTACCTCCCAGTCGCGCGCGCGCCTGCCTCGGACAAGCAGTTAACTACCGAACCCCTTGTTCGAAAGCTTACGACCTATCCAGCTGCCGCTAGTACCTTCCTATTGTAAAAGGACCTCAGGTTTGTATAGTTAGGAAAAATGCAATTTTGGACAAATTGTCATTTTGCCTAACCTTGTGGTATGGCCTACGGGCCTAGAGGAAGTGTCTGTGAGAGGTAATGCCCTTTCTGTTATGGTGGATTACATCAGTAATTGGAATCTAAAGTGCTCGCTCTCCAATCAGTGTTGTGAGTGTAGTGATGTTGATTTAGTGCCCCTAGTGTTGTGGAGGGGGTGTCAGATCTGCCTTATAACGCCTCTAGGTCTAGACCTCTGTCGGACTCCCAGGACCACAGGGAGAGGGCATGTCGAAAGCCGAAGGAGGGTTACGAGGAACCCCCACCGATCTGGCGTCCCTTCGGCAGGACCTGAAGACGCTTCTCAGGCTGCCAAAGATCGTGCACTTGCACGAATCCTGAAGGATTGCTTCTCGTCCTCCGAGGCGTCCTCCCCGTACAAGGGTTGGAGCTCTCGGAAGGACTCGCGCCCTTTGAATAGAAGCTTATTGAGGAGGACGCTTCACGTCCTCTCTCTCTATTGTCCTGCGATTGTAATCGCCGCCTTAACAATTTGACGACTTTCCAACGCATGGGAGAAAGAAGAAGGAAATAGGAAGAAGAACGCTGTTAAGCGCCCAGATCGCCTTATCATTGTTACTGTGAAAAGGAAGAAGGCGTACCCTCGTCTTCTCACAGGATCAGCCCTTCTCGGTTGGCCTCGTTTTTGCCAAAAGAAGGGCAAAACACATTTACTGAAGGAAGGATTTGAGGCTGTCTGTCTGTCAAGTCAGGCAGTCTTCTTCTCCTTTTCCTTGCTCGTCGCTTTCTACATCCTCGCACCCAAGAAGACGCAAGATGTCGCACAGGCGGCCGCCGTCTTTGTCAGGAGTTGCGAACGTCCATAATACTCGTCCGGACGACGATCACCGTACATCGGCTTATGACTAGCACGCTTCATGAGCGGCGCTCCCCTTGAAGACAGGACGCTTTTGAGGACGCTTTTCGGGACGCCTCCGTATTTGATAAGCAACAGTCATGTCGAAGTTTTTACCAAGACGTTCAGGAAGAAACCTTGGTTTCTTAATAAGAATCTTATCGACGTTTGGGTATGATGGCGGATAGGAAATATCTACTTCCTTCCGTAAACCCTAGAGATGAACAGGAATTCTGTCTCTTCCGCGATTTATGAGGAAATTACAAAGATTTAAAGAGTTCCTGGATTAATTTCCTTCCTTAAGGAGATATATATACTCTTTCTATCGTTCTATTAACGAAAAGAACGAAGATAGTAAAAGTTTTTTCCTTTCTCTATCTGCCTCGGCAAGGAAAGAAGGTAGTAGAGTATCTGCTGTATGATAATACGATACGGTCAAATCATAAGCACATACCGTAGTTACTTCTTGCTGTGCAACTCAATTTACCATATCCTTACAGGACTTTCCTAGGAAGGACTACACTTAAAGGGATTGTTATGACAATACCTAATTAGCTTCTAGATTTATCGAAGTCTTGTTTCGCTTAAATATACATTAATAAGAACTTCCTGAAGTTCGATAATAATTTTATAAGATTCCTTTATTGAATGGAGTAGCTGGCAACTCTGGAAGAGTAAGGCCAGATAGCTAACGGAGGCTGCTATCGCTTAGACCAACGCAGTAACCATCTATTTCTCAGTCATGAGAGGTCGGTCCTGCGGGATGGAGTGACTAACCGTATCTCTCCCCTACAATCGCGGTTTTAGCCTCGGATTGAGGGGATAGTTAAGCAAACATAAATAAAGTATTGTCTGCCTTTTGCTAAGAAGCTTTCAATAAGAAAGATATTACAGCCTTTCAATGCTGATTACCGTAGGTAACATTATTAAAGGAATCTAACGCAGCAGAACACTATATATTATATAATGCTCTCATGCTTACGAAAGCATGGCTTATTAGAGTACATGCTTAGTGAGAAGATGAATGTAGTAGAGAATTCACTTTAAGTCTACGGTATGGTCAAGTCTTATGGCCTTTCATGCATCAGGGCGCTCGACAAGATCCTCTCTGAGATGCCGTTCAGAACCCTTGGTGTTCTATGCACCAATACTCTCGGTAAGACTCTCGCGAGGACGTCTCTTGAAGACGCTCAACGTCCTACGCATTGAGACGTGAGGAAGCTTTTGCAGATGCTCGACGTCCTACACGAAGAGACGCTCATCAGGACGCTCTGGAAGACGCTCGACGTCATAAACATTGATAAGCTTTTTGGAAGACGCTCGATGTCTTACACATCTGGACGCTCGCCAGGACGCTAGCGAGGACGCTTTTAAAGACGTTTGGCATCCTACACGTCATGTCGCTCAGCAGAGCACTTACCAGGACGTTCTTCAGAACGTTAGGCGTCCTACGCATCAAGACGTTCGCCAGGATTCCTGCAAGAACGGTCTTCAAGAGGGCGTCTTCGAAGAAGAGGAAGGAGTTTGGTCTCATCAAGATGTCTACTTTGCTTTCTACGAAGGGAGCGTTCAATAGAATCCATGACTTGATGAATTCCAGAAAAACTGTAAGCAGATTTCGGTGTCATAAAACGCCTCGTCTGCTTTCGGGACTGCACCGAAGGGGAACATTAAGGTCCTACCTGTCGTAAGCCCAGTCTCTGATTAGGAATCCTGCCCCTTCCTCGATTTCTGCGGGAATCGGGAAAACTATATGCTCGAATTCCTGGATTACTTTCTGTCATGTAAATGGGTTAGTTCTCATTGACAAAGATCTTAATAACATTTTATCGCTTAAGCGGATAAGCTCTCATTAACAAAATTCGAAAGAGCTCTCATTCATTAGTCAGAGGCTCATCCGGGAAAAAGACTTGTAGACTACGTCCATGAAGTCTCATGTCCAATATCATAAGAAGCTTGAACTGTCCTTTTCGATCCTTGGTTCTCACTTGATCTCCATTCGAATAATGTTAATTCGTTCTCTTGGCAAAGAGAACGAAGACAGTCGATTTCCATTCTCTCTCTCTTCCTCGTCGAGGAAAGAATGTAGTAGAGAATTAGATGTTCAAGTGACTACAATACTTACGTATTTTATCTTTGCATCATATTACTAATGTAGGGTTCAAGTCATATACGCATATCATTTTTACCTCTACAGATGGCAACGGAAAAGACGGTTATTGTAAGTGCATTTAATCGGTCCTTCCTGCAAACTTCCAGGAGTTTCCGCTGTAAGGACAACGCTAAAAGGTATTGTTACAACAACACTAACTCAGCGTCTGCATCTAGCGAATTATGTTTCGCTTAAATATGCCTGCTTGAGAATTTCCTTCTGATCGATAATAGTAACAAACCTATTCCTTCGTAGAATAGAGTAGCTGGTAACTCAGGCAGAATAGTGCGAGCCGAGACTACGATAGAAGGCTGCTGTCATTGTGGATGACGTAGTATATTTAATTGGTACTCCCGGCAACTTTCCAGGAGTTTCCGATTTAACATTTGGTTAATTAAGCGTAGTGTTACGTCAACACAAAATCAGCTTCTGTATTTAGCGAATTCTGTTTCGTTTAAATATGCCAACTTGAGAGTTTCTGTTCAAAAAGTGGAAAATCTATTCCTTAGTAGAATAGACTAGCTGGCAACTCGGCATAATGCTGCGAGAAGGTGAACGTAAGCTGCTGTAACTGATTCACCAGTCACCATTCACCAAGTTACCAACTCAGTATCAGGTAGCTCGCTATTATGTGCTGTTGTTTACGTCTCTCTCTCCCGCGGGATTGATTGACGAACCGTATCTCTGCCCTACAATCATGGACTTTAGCCTCGGTTTGAGGGGATTTCTAGTAATCATGAATAAATACGACTTCCTTTTGCTAAGAAATTTTCAACAGAGATATCTCTTAGACCTGTTCGGCGCTGATTACCGCACTGTAACAGAATTCTGTACGAGTCTACAGCGGCATAGCACTATAATAATGCTCTCCTGCTTATGCAAAGCGCAGCCTTATTAGGGAAGGAAGCATGCTTAGTGAGGGAATGGATGAGTCTGCTGGGGACCATTTCCTTGCTGGAGAAGCTTGTTTCCCTGAATAGACTGCAATTCAGACCTCTACAGTTTTTCCTATGGGAGAACTGAAATAACATCAAAGATTTAGAAATAATTCTAAACATCTCTCAATGGGTTGACGATCACCTCAGGTGATACCGAGAGGGTGCCAGGCATCCGGACAGAGGTACAGAGGTCCTGGCACATAATCTAAGAGAATTGGAAGCAATTTGGTTGGCTCTCCAGTTCCTCGAAGAGTGAGTTTTTGGTCGATTGGTCCAAATCATCTCAGATAATTTCGCAGCTCTCTCGTATCCCAAGAAGAGAGAGATGGTTATCGACATAGGCGCGGAACGTAACGATCCTCAAGAGGTTCGTTACACTATTGCACGCCCGTGCGGATCTTCTCGATCGACGGCAGCAACTACTGACGTCTGAGTAATCCTCGCTTAGAGGTATGTCGAGAGTTGTGGAGACTTTGGAGACGTTCTTTCGTAGATTTCTTCGCAATATTGAAGACGAAGAAGCTTCCTCTACGTTGCTCCCTTATTCTCGATCCGAGAGCGGTAGCAATAGACGCCATCATATAGTATGGAATGGGGATAGTTGGTTAGTCTCTTTTCCCCTATTCAAAAGCTTAGGAAATATGATAAGATAATCGCTGGCGTCAGAGGGAGCGAGAAAGACGCTGATCGCCCCATGTTGGCCTTCAAGAGGCTGGATTCACAGAGGTCACGTCCTTCAGAGAGCACTTTCCAAGGACCCTTCCTGAGAGAATCGGTCTACTCTAACAGCCTCACTTCGAGTTTACCGGTACCTAAAAACCTCTCCGCTCTGAGTCTGGATGCGTTTTCAGCTGTCGAGAAGCGAGAGGATCTTCAAGATTAATTACAAGTCTCATTGCCAAAGCAAAGCAGTGCTGCATATTTTGCAGTGCACCAATCGGAGTGGGCCGATTCTGGAGATAGTGCAGGAAGAATGACTGTTCCTCCACCTCCACCTCTGTGAATTACTTTACCGTCTTCCCTTTCCGTCTGATGTATGGGATAAGCTAACAGTCCCAACGATTGTAGAATACGGAAATATGTTGTTGACGGCCTCTAGGCTCAGAGATTCGGATCTGTCAAACAACAAAGCCCTTCACGATCTTTGAGGTCTGCGGAAATCTTGAAATGGTCTAGATCGAAGCTTCCGGCATGGAACTTAGACGTAGTCTGAAGTTCCTGATGTCAAAGCATTTCGAACCTCTCCTTTCTGTAAACTTAATACACGTGACCAGAAAGGCTAATTTTCTAACCACTCTAGCTACGGCAAAGAGGGTTAGTGAGGTTTTAGCCATCATCAGAGGTTTTGGCTTTTAGAGGACATAATTCGGTGTCCTCTGAGCCTTCCGTTCTTGCTAAGAACGAAACCCGTCTAACCCTTGGCCCAGAGGCCTGGAGATCAAGGGGATGGCACAAATTATTGGGCAAGAGCCACAGAGAGTCCTGTGCCTTGTCGGGGCTCTCAAGTTTTATCTTGATAAAACTAAAGAAAGTCGAGGTCATTCGGACAATCTGCGGTGTTCCGTAAAAAGACCAGACTTGCCCATGTCGAAGAACGCCCTGGCGTTATTTTTAAGGAGTCTTTCTTTCTAAGAGGCTCATTCGTCATGTTTGAACAAAGATTTGAAACCTTTTAAAGTAAATGCTCACGAGGTGAGGGCGCGGCCTCGGAAGCATTTCAACAGAGCATGGCACTCAGTTACATCCTGAGTACCGCGTTTTAGCGAAGCAACTCTGTGTTCGCTTCACACTCCCTGAGAGATGTGAAGACGTCATATGAGATCTGCTGCTCGCTAGGGCCATACGTGTCCGCAGACACAACCTTTGGGGGCAAGAAGTACCACTCATCCTAGTATCCTGTAGAAAATGGTTTAGGAAGAGCTCTTAATTTTATTGTTGAGTCGCCACCAATGGCGGACTTCTTAACTCTTAAGCCTTAGTTAAAACACCTTAACTTTGGCTAGGTTGGTCAGGTGGTGATATTTATTTTTACTTCTTAGCCCTCATGTATGGTCCATTTGGTCTTGACACATTGTGGTCATGCCCCCGTTGTCAGATCATCTAGAACTCACCAGCTATACAGGTCACGTCCTTGCTGGAGACTCTAGTAAAGCAAAAGCAGACTTGGGTGACAGTTATCACGAAGTCAGCTATGCTAACAGGCAAGGAACCAAGATGTCTATCATCTGCATGTGAAATGTTTCCCAAAATCCTTTTATTCTGTCCCTCCCCACCTCCAATGGTGGGAATCAGCTATATATATATCTGACAGGTAAGTGTCATGAACAAAATGATATTGTTATGATACAATAAAGTTTGTTCATACTTACCTGGCAGATATATATAAACAAAATGATATTGTTATGATACAATAAAGTTTGTTCATACTTACCTGGCAGATATATATAATCAAGTACCCACCCAACCTCCCCTCGGGGACAGTGGCATTAGAAAATCTGAATAGAAGATGGGAATGGTTCCTGACACCCGCCTCCCAGCGGCGGGAATGGGTACTAACCACCTGGCCGACCACTGCGTGTGCCGGGAGTTTTGAAATTCTGTCGGGCTTCGGAGAATACAGCTATATATATATCTACCAGGTAAGTATGAACAAACTTTATTGTATCATAACAATATCATGTTAACACTTAAAATTTCTTTCACAATCTGAAAGAAAACTGCTGTAACGTTAACAGATATGATTTTCTGAAATCTATTTCATATTCTGAATTTTTTTTCATGTGAAAGGTTGGCAATATTTTACTTTTTCATAGTTTTTGTTACATGTGAGGCCACTTAAAATTTTTTTTCCTATTGTGTCATGCAGTTGCCTTGTCTTGTACCATATATTGTAAATAAGGAATTAGATTATTTTGTTTTATTGGTAAATTTTCAGAAAAGTTGCTTAAGTTTTCTGTTTCTTCTCAAACCAAAAACAACAACAGTCAGCATTAGACAACAATTAGCAATAAACATTAAATTTATAATACTGCTATACAGTACTGTACTGAGTAGAGCGTTAGTCTAGTTAATTGAGATGATAATTTTTCCTTACAGTATGGTAGTGACTCAAAAATTGATGTTTGTTAATATCAGATTTAACATCAAATTGTTTGATGACCATTGATATTTTTTATTGTTCTTGTGAGAAGTCTGGAATACATACTTAATTAAAAAATAAAGATAAAGTTATAGTACTTTGAAGCACATAAATTTTTTATTTATTATGCATACTAACTCCATAAGTGGTATTTGTTGATGCTGCCTTTTGTTATAGGCTAAAAGCTACATTCGTATCTTCTTTTTGGAAACTTAATATGGTATCTTTTTCCTAATTATATTTTCTTTATAGTGATTCAGTTGGTTATTAGAAGAGGCCCAAGATGACAGACTCAAAGTATTTCACAACCACCAAAAAGGGTGAAATTTTTGAGCTTAAGTCAGAATTAAACAGTGATAAAAAAGAGAAGAAGAAGGAAGCTGTGAAGAAAGTTATTGCTTCTATGACAGTCGGTGAGTTTCTTTGGATATAGTACTGTAGTTACATTGTGATTTTGTTTAAGTGGACCTTTTAGTCTTAAGCATTTGAAATATCAGAGATTTGTTGAATTATTGATCTGTTTTATATTTACTCTCCCTAACTGTGTTAGATTTATATTTTACTTTTTTTTTTATCTCCAAAGCTTTTCAGTAGAGAAGTTAAAGGGATACATAGTAAACTCTTTACAGGTATATCCTTAAAATTCAGACGTTACTAAAGGAAATGCTTCATTACAGTGAACCTCTGATTGTCCCTACACGTTATACAAACCATCGGTCCTTTACATAAGGAATTACTTTCAGTGCCAGCTGGAACTTGGTCGT
Source organism: Macrobrachium nipponense (assembly GCF_015104395.2). NCBI lineage: Eukaryota > Metazoa > Arthropoda > Malacostraca > Decapoda > Palaemonidae > Macrobrachium > Macrobrachium nipponense. The sequence goes on from NC_087205.1 coordinate 34,166,933, forward strand.
AAAATTCTTGTCCAATAGTCAGGAGTCCTGCCCGACTGGACATAAACATTCCACTTTGCTTTCGACTGCCTTTATGTGCAGACTTTCTCTCTCTCTATCCGCTCCTGTCATTACATTAACCATTCTTTTTCTTTCTTTTGCCGTTATAATTGTTTGTTGTGGATATTTGTGGGTTTGTATGTTCATTATGCAAACCCACGAATCAGATAAGCCCTCTCGCCCCTCATCTATGCAGAGATTATGCTCTGGAGTAGGGGGCAGGAAATGTATAGATGTTGACCCTCACACCCTTTGTGCAAGATGCTGAGGGCATGAATGCAATAAATTGGACACTTGTGATACTTTTATCTCTTGGTCGGAAGAGCAGTGGGAGAGATATGAGGGAAGGAAGAAGCCGCGTAAGTCTGCCAAGGCGTCATCAGAGAGTTCTCCCTTGACTCCCTTGGTGACTGATACATCGTCTTTCCTTCCCCCAAGTAAACTCCCCCATCTCGCTTTTCCCCCTTTTGGGGACATGTCTCTCTCTGCTTCTTTGCTTGACGTGTTGAGTACAGAAGAGAGAGGGAAGCATGCCGACTTGGAGTTGTACTTGGGACTTCTGTTTGCTCAGTGGGGGATCATCCCCCCTCTGGGTAAACAGGAACTCCCCCATTAACCCGTCTTTTGCTCCTTCAGGTTTGTCTGACTCCACGGGTGGGGACCTGCGGCAGGTATGGCCGACACTGAATCTACCTGGCACTCTGTCTCTGCAGGGATTGCTGTGTCATCTAGCAGCAGCCCCAGTGACCCATGGAGCCGAGTCGAGGACAACAACGATTGTATCAATGCCTGAGTATGCAGCACCGCCACATCTGGTTTACACCCAGCATGTCACCCTATCTACTGTGATGGCACCTATGCCGCTTACCTCAAGGCGGGAATATCTTCCACCTCCTCCTCCTCCAGGCTATGCCAACCTCACGCCCCCACCAGACTTAGAATGCCCTAAGAGTTTGCCGTCGGACTTCCCTCCTTTCTCTGTCGCCGTGCCTGCAGTCCCTGTCCCTACCCGTGGAAATGCTGCTGCAACATCAGTTTCTCCTTCCCAGGCCATGCTTGAGCCTGCTGCTCCGGCAGCCACTGGGGTGGGGGATCTCTTTGCTGTCCTGAAGAAGCTGGTGAAGTGGAAGTCTAAGAAGAAGAGGCAGGTGTCGTCGTCTTCTTCGTCTTCACCTTCGTCGTCGTCTTCTGCTGCCTCCTCCACTTCTCCTTCTGAGGCTGCCTGGCCAAAGAAGGTGGTCTCACCCACCTCCAAGAAGTCTCGTTCAGGGACTTCTAAGGGTCTGTCTCATCGTCCCAGTGAGACAGGTGGGCCTTCCGCTGGTCCTCCCCTTCCTTCAGTATCGGGAACCGCCTCGCCTTCCGCAGGGAAGAGCAAAGCGGGGACCATAGAGGTACCAGCTGTTGCTGGTACCTCTGCTTCCAGATCTAGAGGTTCCGCTTCTGGACCGGGAACCGTCTCGGGTACTGGCGAGCATGTTTCTCCAAATGTACGGTCACCCACCAGTGACCATGCAGCTAGGATCTGTGGTGCTGAGTATGCTCACTACCAGGACTCCAGCACGTGGCGGAAGGCTGGTAGGAGTCACCAAGGTGACACTCGCTGAACCGGTGGTCATTCCCGTAATGATCGTCCGGTCCCCAGGGTTGACTTGATGGTCTCACAGGACCGTACACGAGGCGAGACTGGGAGGAGGTCCCCCCAGTCCCTGGGAACAGCTTTGGCGGATTCTGGGACTGTGACACGTCGAGAGGATGGTGCTTGTTCTCATCACGTTGGTGGATGCTACCCATCACCCAACCGTCGATCACACCTGAGTGATCAGACGGTCCGGGCAGCCGGTAGGGGGTTCCCCTGATGCAAGAGATTGACGCTACCATCCTCAGACCATTGCTTCTCCTCAGGGAGACCGCTCGTCTAGACCTGCAGACCGGTCATCACCATGGGTTGGTGATCACCTGCAGTACTCTCTGTCCACGGTTCTGCTGGTAGACAGAGCGTGTGCGTCAAATCTGCCTCACCTGTCCCTTCAACTTCCTCGGGATACACCGAGAGGAGTGAGGTAACTAGGGGGTATTGTGAGGAGTGCGCTCCTCATGGTCTGTCCACGAGAGTGTATGTGCCCGGTTCGGTCCTAGGACCTGAGAGGCCATACACTCAAGTGGTCAGAGGAGATCACAGGGGGGCTGACGAGGCTCTTCCTGCTGAAGGAAGAGTGTCTCGGGAGCGACTTGGCCTGGATGGCTACTCTCTTGCTACTTACACCAGTGCTCGATTTGATTGCGGTCATTAGTGTTTTACTATCAGTGTTAACCATAGCTTCTAAATTTCTCCCTCCTACTACCTCTTCCCACAAATGCTTGAAATATATCAATCCTTCTATAGCTTCCCCAACACTCAGGGCTTCGGCCTCAATGGTGGATTTTGCCACTCCTGGATTTCCTAGACTTCCACCATATGGGATTTCTCCTCTTCCCATCTGTCAAGGAAATAATATAACCCAGTTGAGTATAGCCATCTTCTATGTTTCCAAATGAAGCATCTGCATAGGCTTCCCAATAAATCCTTTCTTCTTCCATCTCACTTATTGTAACTTCATCATGCTCTTATTTTTCTCACAATTTTAATAAGCTTCTTCATATCCTGAGTTGTTCCTTCTTTCAATGCTTTACTTAATCGCTAACATCATATGGTATTTCTGGCATGGTATGCAGTGATACCCATTTCAGCTTCCTTACCACAGATCTAATATACTCAGTTAACTCCTTTTGTTCTAGCAGTCTATTACCCGTATATCTTCTAGTCTCTGGATCTCTTATAGAATTTATATACTGCCACTGATTAAAGGAAAATCTATTCTCCTTCTGCTCTATTACTACTATATACTTGAACCATTTACTCTCTAGTTCCCCTACTTGCAATTTCCCTTTCAATTTCCCAATCGTTTCCTTTAAGAATCCTTCAGTTCCTCCGTAGCAAAAATCATCTACGTATGTACACAAAATGCCATTCAATTTATTGTCCTTTTTCCAAAAGAATATACGTATTAGGTTCTAGTCTACTCTCACCTTGAAGCTCCTTTACCACTTTCACCACTTTACAATACCATGCTTTTGCTGCGTCCTTAAACCCATAGACAATTTTCTTCAACTTCCATAATCCCCTCCAACCATCTTCCCTAGGTGGCTTTAAATACACTTCTCTTTGTATCTCGTCACCTTGGATGTATGCAGTTTTGACATCCGATGTATAACAATTCCAATTTTTCACCTTTATTATGGTTAGACAGAATTTTAAATTTCATACATTCAACTTACCTGTCAGATATATACATAGCTATCGACTCCGTCGCCCCGACAGAAATTCAAATTTCGCGGCACTCGCTACAGGTAGGTCAGGTGATCTACCGCCCTGCTCTGGGTGGCAGGACTAGGAACCATTCCCGTTTTCTAATCGGATTCTCTCTGTCGCCGGTGGTATCAACATTGTTGTTACTTCCTCCTGACTAGAATTCTTTTTTCACAACGCTTTTGATCATCTCTCGCTGATATTTGGTGACGTACTTGGATCGTTGTTTGGCATTCGCTATCGTGACTGTTTTTTGGACTTGGTTTTTTGGAATTCGTGAATATGTCTGACTAGTGTTAGTTTCAGAGTGTGTGTGAATGAGGGCTGTAAGGTGAGGATTCCGAAAGCTTCGTAGATCCTCACACTACATGTAGTGGTTGTAGAATGGTTGAATGCTCGATTGAGAATACGTGTAACGAGTGTGAGAAATTGAGTGCGCAAGAGTGAAGAATCTAACTTCTTACTTGAAGAAGTTAGAGAAAGATAGAGAGAGGAAGGGCGGCTTACAAAACCCGCAGAATGTCTACATCTCATGATTTACTGTCTAGTTCTGTAGCTTCTTCCTCTGATAATCATGCCCATTCTGTTTCAGCCCGTTCACAAATTGCTAATCCCTCTAGTTCTGCTTCGGAATAGCGGAACTCAGAGCTTCCCTTCAGAAAATGCTGGAAAAAATGGCAGCATTGGAAGGTAAGGAAAGTGAATGTGGTTTCGCTAGTGATATTTAGTGTCCCCAGTGTAGTGGAGGGGGCGTCTGGTCGTCTCTGCGACGCTCCCAGGCCTAGACCTCTTCCAAGCTCCCTGGCGGAGGAGAAGGAAAGTCGAAAGCCGTACGGGGTTGTGGAGAATCCCCAACGATCAGGCGTCCCTTCGGCAGAATCTATCATATCACAAACTGCCAAGGACCGCTATAGGAAAAGCGTCCTTCGAGAGTGCTTTTCGTCTTCTAGTTCGCCCTCTCCGAGAAGAGGATGGAAGGAGTCGAAACTTTCCCGTCCGCTGAAGAGGAGTATGAAAGAACATGAGCTCAATTCTAGTCCCGAGCGCTTCTCTGAAGAAGGAGCGCCTTCGGTAATAAAGAAGGCTAGAAAACATTCAGACTCTGGGTCTGGAGGAGATCCTAGAGCGCCTTCCAGATCTCCCTCTCCTGATTCGAAAGATTCCTCAACCAGGAAAATAATGAATATGCAGGAACAATTAGCCTAGTTGGTAGGAGTTCTTTATAAGGAGCCTACTCGTAAGAAGGATGATAGGCTTCCTATTAAAAGATCTAAATACCGATCTCCTGTTGGGGCGCGACGAACCCTACAGGGGAGTTGTCGCACAAGCGGCCATCTCTGGGGGGAGCGATGCGTTAGACAGGAGAGAAGTAAGAAAGGAAGTTACTCCTGTCAAGAGTGTGGCTCCAGCCAGGAGTCAGGCTCCGAGTAGGCGCAAAGAGCCAGAGTATTCAGTACAACGTTCAAGATCTTCAACCAAGCGCCAAGAGTTAACTGAAGAAGAAGATCCTGTTAGGAGTAGAGCGCTTGTTAAACGAAAAGCGCCTACCTTGATCAATACTCCTACTAAACCACCAAACGCATTCCAAGGATCAGGAGTATTTGGAGCGACATACTCCTGCCAGGCGCCAGGAGTCTTCGGACCTCGATACTCCTCCCAGGCGCCAGGAGTATTCCGAACTTTATACTCCTCCCAGGCGCCAGGAGTATTCTGAACTTAATACTCCTCCCAGGCGCCAGGATATTCCGAACCTTATACTCCTCCCAGGCGCCAGGAGTATTCTGAACTTAATACTCCTCCCAGGCGCCAGGAGTATTCGGAACAAGATTGCGCCTACCAGAAGCCCAGGAGTATTCGAAGCGCGTTGCGCCTGCCAAGCACCAGGAGTATTCCAAACACGTTACTCCTTCCAGGCGAGATACTCCTGCTGTACACCAGGCGCATTCCCTGCATGAAGAGCCTGACATTTCCGACAGGAGTCATCCAAGCGTCAATCTTTTAGCAAAGAGAGAGTAACTCTTAGCCCCTCTTCAATTAGGAGTGCTTCTTCAGAAAGGAAGAGAGTAAGGGAAGAAACAGAAGAAGAAGGGAGCCTTCTCCTTCCGAGCCTATGAACCCAGAAGATGCCTCGGAGGATGAAATGAAGGAAGGATTTTCTATTACAAAGTTCTTTCGTCCCTTCTCTTGGAAGAATATGGAGACTCTTTGAACGCCAGCCGCTCCTCCTTCTCCACGCTCTCTGTTTTCGAGCACGAAAACGCACAAGTCTTCCTCTTTCCTAAAAATGAAGCCTGCTATATCTATGAGAGGGCGCTACAATCTCTTGACTCCTGATTCAAGAAGAAGAAGGAGTTAGGAAGGACGGTCTTTTGTATGCCTCCCGCTAAACTTACAGGGAGGAGAGGCATTGGTACGAAACGAAACGGGAGAAAATATGGGATTGTCTCTGTCCGTTTCAGCTGAGTCAGACTTCTCGAGTTTAGTAGACTCATCGAGAAGACACGCCTTGAATTCAGCAAAAGTAACATGGGGTCTTTCTGAAACGGACCACCTCCTCAGAGGGCTTTTTCACACTTTAGAAGTTTTTTTAAACTTCTTAGAATTGGTCCCTTGGGTTCTTGCCAAGAAGTCTCATGAAAAGGAACAACTGGACCCAGAAACCCTAAATAGCATCCTCACATGCATTGATAAGGCTGTTCAGGATGGATCGGCTGAAGTATGCTCCCTCTTGGTGCAAGGAGTTTTAAAGAAGAGGGCGGTTCACAGTGCTTTCCTCACGAAGGCCGTCTCTCCTTCGCAAAGATCCGCCTTATTGTTTGCGCCTCTCTCAGAACTCTTTTTCCCTCGCAGTTGGTGAAGGATATTGCCCCATTCACTGACGTGAAAGGCCACCCAGGATCTCCTTAGACAATCCTCAAGGAAAAATAGGCCTGTGGCCAGTGAGGAAAAGAAAGTGGCTCGTCCAGCTCAGCAGCAGCCCTTTCGAGGAGGCCTTCCAGCTAGATCTATCGCCAGAAGGAAGTCAACCCGAGAAAAGGGGCGCAGGTCTTCCTTCCGTCCCTTTAAGAGGGAAAGTGAGAATTCTGTCCTCCAGACACCTGTAGGAGCCAGGTTACATTTCTTTGCGAAAGCCTGGGAAGACATAGGATCGAATCCTTGACGATGTCAATCATCAAGAAGGGTTATTACATCCCATTAAAGGACATTCCTCCCTTGACAACATCACCGAGGGAATTGTCCGCCAGATACAGGGACCCTGTTCTGATGGATACTCTTCGTCAGATGGTGGAACAGATGTGGGACAAAAGAGCAATAGAGCTGGTGCTGGATTGCAGCTCCCCGGGGTTTTTGACAATCGCTTGTTTTCTTGTAGCAAAAGCCTCGGGGGGATGGAGACCGGTACTGGATGTAAGTGCGCTGAACAAATTCGTAAAACAACAGAAGTTCAGCATGGAAACGTCTGCTTCAGTCCTTGCAGCACTGCGTCAAGGAGATTGGATGGCGTCCCTAGACCTTCAGGACGCATATTTCCACATCCCGATCCACCATTCGTCGAGGAAGTACCTTCGATTTATGTTCGAGGGAAGAATCTATCAGTTCAGGGCCTGTGTTTCGGCCTTTCCAACGGCTCCTCAAGTCTTCACGGACGTGATGAAAAATGTATCAAGAACATTTACATTTGAAAGGGATAAACGTCTCCCTGTACCTGGACGACTGGCTCATCAGAGCCAGGTCTCAGAAGCAGTGTTTGGAGGACCTGTCAACAACACTGGAATTGACAAAATCATTGGGATTGATCGTGAACCTCGAGAAGTCTCAGATGATCCCCAGCCAGAACGTGGTTTATCTGGGGATTCAGATGGATTCTCGGGGTTTTCGAGTTTTTCCCTCTCAAGAGAGAATAAGGAAAGGCTGTGCCACAGTATCGAACTTCTTAGGGAAAGAGCGCGACTTCAGCAAGGAATGGCTGAGCCTTCTGGGGACCCTTTCCTCGCTCGAACAGTTCTTTCCCCTAGGAAGACTACATCATCGTCCGCTTTCAGTTCAGTTCCTCCTGAGAAGAAGTTGGAGTTGGAAGACAGGACAGCTCTCGGACACGTTTCCAATCTCGGAGAAAATAAAAGATCATTTAAAGTGGTGATTGATTCCCTTAAAAGAAAACAAAGGAGTATCCCTGCAAGTACGGAACCCAAGCCTGACATTGTTCTCAGACGCGTCGGAGTCGGGCTGGGGTGCAACATTGGGATCCAAAGAAGTGTCAGGCACCTGGTCGGCAGAACAGGTGTCATGGCACATAAATTGCAAGGGGCTTTTAGCAATTCACCTTGCGCTAAAGAGCTTCGAACACATAGTCAGAGGCAAGGTCGTACAGATAAACTCAGACAATACGACTGCTCTGGCTTATGTCAAGAAACAAGAAGGGACTCACTCTTTCGCTCTGTAACGAGCTGGCAAGCAGAGATCTGTTTGATTTGGGCGAACCAAAGGAAGGTAGTTCGGTTCTAAACGAGGTTTGTCCAAGGGGAGAGGAATGTGAGAGCGGACAGACTGAGCAGGAGGTTTCCAGGTCCTTCCCACAGAATGGACACTCCACACTCAGAAGTCTGTCAGAGCCTTTGGTACCTTTGGGGAAGCCTCAAATAGATCTTTTCGCCACATTCCTCTCCAAAAGGATAGACACATTTTGTGCCCTAGTGGAAAGATCCCAGGGCTTATGCAACAGACGCTTTTCTCCTGGACTGGTCAGGGCTAGATGTTTACGCTTTTCCCCCGTTCAAGATACTGGGGGAAGTAGTCAGAAAAATTCGTGGCATCCGAAGGAACCAAAATGACTCTGATTGCTCCGTATTGGCCATCTCAAATTTGGTTCACAGAGGTGATGGAGTGGACAGTGGACTTCCCAGATCTCTTCCAAACAGAATAGATCTGCTCAAACAACCCCACTTGAGAGGTTACCATCAAAATCTACCCGCTCTTGCTCTGACTGCCTTTCGACTATCGAAAGACTTGTCAGAGCGAGAGGGTTTTCTCGCCAGGCAGCAAGCGCAATTGCTAGAGCCCACAGATCATCTACTTGGCGAGTGTACCAATCGAAGTGGGAAGTTTTCAGAAGCTGGTGCAGGTCGAAGAAGCTGTCCTCTTCCAGTACCTCTGTGACCGAAATTGCGGATTTCCTTCTGTTCTTAGAGAAAAGTTGCATCTCTCTGTACCGACTATTAAGGGGTACAGGAGTATGCTTTCAGCAGTCTTTAGAAACAAGGATTAGATTTAACGAATGATAAGGATTTGCACGACCTCATTCGTTCCTTCGAAACATCAAAGTCACTTGAACCTAAGGTTCCAAGCTGGAACTTAGATGTGGTTCTTAAATTTCTATCCTCTGAAGATTCGAACCACCACACACTGCTTTCATTTCGTAATATCACTAGAAAAGTGTTTGTTTCTGATGTCTCTTGCAACGGCAAAAAGAGTCAGTGAGTTGCACGCCCTTGAATCACGAGTCGGCTTCAAAGGAGACTGCAATTTGTTCATCCAGTCTCTTTCTTGCCAAAAATGAAAACCCTTCGAATCCCTGCCCAGGAGCTTCGAGGTAAAAGGACTTTCTAGTTTGGTGGGCAGAGAGGCAGAAAGATCCCTTTGCCCCAGTTAGAGCTCTTAAATTCTATCTGGACAGGAAGAAGCAGTTGGGGGGTTCGCAAAAAGGTCTTGGTGCTCAGTAAAAGACCCAAGAGAGCAATGTCCAAGAAACGCCTTAGCCTTCTTTGTTAGAAGTGTTATTACGGAAGCTCATAAGAATTGTCCAGATGATTCTTTAATCTTTTAAGAGTGAGAGCCCCACGAAGTTAGGGCAATCGCAACTCTGTGGCGTTCCAAAGAAAATATGTCACTTAAAAACATTTTGGATGCAACTTATTGGAGATGCAACTCTGTGTTTGCATCTCATTATTTAAAAGACGTGCGAGTTACGTATGAGAAATGTTTTTCTCTAGGTCCGTTTGTGTCAGCACAGACGGTTCTGGGTAAGGGAGCTAGCACCGATCCTTAATATTGTATGTAACCCTCTTGTTGGATGTGTTCTTGAGTTTCCTGTGCATGGAATGTCAGGTGTCGCACAGGCGACCTTCACTTCTCTTACTAGGAGATCGAGTGACAGCTGACTTTAGAGGGGTACAAAAAGAATATTTTTTTTTTTTTTTTTTTGTGTATTATTGTATGTGTGGTTATTGAGTTTGTGGTTGTTTGCTAAGAGTTTGGGATAGCTCTTGGCAATCTTAGAACTAACACGGGTGTTAGGTTCGGGTGATCGGGATCGGTTGTGTGCTCCTTAAATAAAGGCGTGTTGTCATATAAGCGGATTTGCTCCCATTGACAAATGCCAGTTAGGTTCTGTCGAGTAAGTGGATGAGACCCCATCGACAGATCCACAAGAACTCTTGGCCACAGATCACTATCGCTAAGGCTCTTGAGGTGAAGCAGACTCCTAGACAGCAGTCACGAAGTCTTCCACCTGATAAGGTAGGAACCAAGGTCTATAAATACCTACAACATGTGTTGTTTGCCTGTCTAGTCAGTAGTTAGCTGTCTCTTGCCCTCCACCAAAGGGTGTCAATCAGCTATGTATATATCTGACAGGTAAGTTGAATGTATGAAAAATGATATTGTTATGATACAATAAAGTTTCATACATACTTACCTGGCAGATATACAATTGAAGACCCACCCAGCCTCCCCGCGGAGACAGGTGGAAGAGAGAATCTGATTAGAAAACGGGAATGGTTCCTAGTCCTGCCACCCAGAGCAGGGCGGTAGATCACCTGACCTACCTGTAGCGAGTGCCGCGAAATTTGAATTTCTGTCGGGGACGACGGAGTCGATAGCTATGTATATATCTGCCAGGTAAGTATGTATGAAACTTTATTGTATCATAACAATATCATATTTTAGCATTGCATGTGGGAGCGTCCTTTTCCCACTCTGCCATCTCTTCTTCAAACCCTCTAGCTACCAATCTTGCTTTACATATACTTTTCCCCCCCCCCCCCCCCCCTCCCCCCCCCCCCCCCTTTTATCTTTTCAGTTACTATCCAACTTGTAGATATAGCTTTTTTGTCCAACATCATTTACCTCCTCATATACCTTGGATTATCTCTCCAACTTTGAACTTCTTTTTCTTTAGCTTCCATTATGCTTCTATTTTCAAAATCCCAGCAACACCACCTCTTCATCTTCAATTTTTTCTACCTGACTATAATCCCTCAAGTTAACCCACCCTTTGTCACCTGACTGTGAGTCTTGCACATTGTATGAATCAACCCATGCTTGGCATGATCTTTTTCCTGCAAGACCTAATATAGTCCATTCTTCTACTTGTCCTGTATTGTTGTTTATAGCTCTAACATTATTTCCCTTTTTGAATTTTGGTATCTCTTCCATTAACTCTCCTTCTATTGACCCACTTTCCCCGGTATCTTCCACTGTTACCTCTACCACCTCTCTGTCTATAGTCTTTTCTGTGTCTGCATTCCTTCTCCCACCTACTATTATTTCCTCTCCTCCTTGCCAATGTACATTCCCTTCATTTGGGCCATCTGATCTACCTTTCACACCATGGGATTTATCTATTCTAGCAGATATCTCTTCTGTATCTGGTGATCATCATTGAATCCCAGTCACATGTATCCTAGCTACTTCTCTTAAAGAATCCCCATGTTTGACTATTATTGTTTTCCCTGATACTCCCGCTACCTGAGCAGGTCCTCTCCATTCATTTTCATTTTTCCTCTTATAGAATACCTCATCTCCTACCACTGCTGCTTCAAATTTATGTTCTCTGATGTTTTTGTTTAACACTATTCTTATCTTATTACATGTCTCATTTTTTATAAACGCTTCTCTGGCCTTGTGCATTGCATTCAGTGCGTCCCTTACCATACCCTCTTCCATCCCTTTTTCTCTGCTTGCAGGACTTGAACTTTCTTCTCTCATTAGGTTTGGAAGTGAAGGGTTTTTTCCAAATACTAACTGGTTGGGAGAGAAACCTCCATTATTCATTAAGCAGTTCCTAGCATTCACTACCCATTTCAATGCTATGGACCAATCTACTTCCTCCTCCTCCGTCATCTTTCTTACACTTCCCTTGATCATGCCTACGGTCTTTTCACATAATCCGTTGCTCCACGGAGATTCTGATGCTGTGGCTAATACTTTAATATTCCATCTTTCTGCCATCCTCCTTACTTTTTCATTTTGAAATTCTCCCCTATTGTCTGACAATATTTTGGAGGGCACTCCAAATATAGCAAACCAGCACTCAAAAAGTGTCTTTATTATAGCTTCTGGTTTCTTATCTTTTATCCAATAGGCCTGACAATACCTTGTTGCCATATCCACTATTACCAAGAACTTGCTTTCTTCTATCTCTCCGACATCCAATGCTACAACTTCATTAAACGTTTTACTCCAAGAAAAGCCTACTACTGGTTTGGCGGGGTTTCTTTTGTATCTTTTATTTCCCTCAGATTCTTTCCCTTCCAACCCTCCAGTAATAATTCTTCTACCTTCCTCCTCCTTACAGGTACTCTTAAATGACCCTGTTCGTCTTCTCTTAACTCTACTTTCATTCCCCCTAATACTTCTATTATGACACAATTTTCTTTAAAATTTAGTGTCATACCCATTTTGCTCATGGTTTGCATACCTATCAGCCAGGGTATATCACCCTCCAGAATTTCTGTCTTCTAATAAAACTTTTTGTTTTTTAGTATCACAGGTATTTCTATTATTCCTTTGGACTTAAAAGATGTCTCACCAAAATTAAACACTTTATTAGACTCTGTCCTAGTGTTCCTCATTCTCCTCAACTCTTCCTGACTCAAATCCATGACAATACGTGCTAGTCACAATTCCCCGCAAACTGTTGATTTACACCGTGTCCAAAATTGCATCAACCACCTTCCATGACTCTTCCACTATTTTATTAACTTCTACTTAAACCTCCTCCTCTTCTGTCCCAGTTTCTGTTTTCAGTTTATTTTATTCTAGTTTTGTTTCAGTTTTCTTCATATTATGAAAATTCTGAGGACAATCCCTAGCCCAATGCCATTCCGAGCTGCATATTGCACATACTGTTACCTGCCCTTCTTTGTTTATAGGATTTCTTCCACCCCACCTCGGTTCCATCTTCCCCGATATCTCTGGTTTTCCCTCCCTCTCCCAGAACTGGCATTGCCTTCTGACGACCCCCACCATTCCCGTTCCTCTTTAGTCCCTAATCCCTCAAATAGTCTTTTCATTGTTTGCGACACTGTTTCGTACTCTAACTTTTCTTGCCCACAAGCCAATAATACCATTTGTTTTTTATTTTTCGTGAGATTTGCTTGCTCTATTACATGATAACCCTCGACTTCCCCTTCAAGCGTGCCTTTCCCCATTGCTCTTTCACACTCAGATGCTGCCTTCTCGTATCTAATTAAATAGTCCACCATCTTTTCACTAGATTCTCTTCTTATTAGAATGTATCTTTTTATTCTGCCGTAATTCTCCATTACCGAGTCTTTTATATAGGCTTTATCTAGTTTGTCTAGGATTATCTTTGGACCCTCTGTACCTGTAAGTTTATCTGTATCTAATCCTTCCACTAGTTCTTGGGCTTTCGCTTTTAAGCTCATTCTCATTTCTATCGCCGGGTATTTTGTATTTTCTCCATACAACAATAGCCAATCTTCAACTTGACCTTTCTACTCTTTGTACTCTTTTTGTATTCCGCTAAACCTTGGACATTCCCTTCTCCATCTAGTCTCCCTTTTTTCATTGTCGGATCCAGGCATCTCTGATCAACCACACACTGCTACCAGTTTGAAAATTAGCCTAGCCTAACTTTCTTTACACAAATGAATAATCTACCCACCTGTACGCATTTTCCAATTCCAGTATACTCTAGAAATCACCTTAGATCAACAGCACAACAAGACTTATGACCCAAAAACTCCTACCCGACAGAGAGCTCTCCCCTACCAACCAAACCACACGCACGTGTCTCCTTCTCCCCATGTTATTGTTTACATCCCACCAACGCCGCCGCCATCTTGTCTATGATGTCACAGCCTATGACGTCACAACACAACTTAAATACATCAACAGACGCCTTCTAGAATCAACCATATGCTGTATATATATAGGACACCCACCATATTTCAACAATGCATAAAATACCAATAACAATTACACAATATATAATCAGCCAGGTTGGCTGGTCTGGAGTTGGCATCGGGTCTCAGGAATGGACCGTTGCTGGGTTCCTCCTCTTACTTCCTTAGAGAGATGGTGGATGCTGTGGTGGAGAAACAGAGAGCCGAAGACAGCAACCGTTTGGTACACCAGGCAGTTACGAAGACGTCTGGGCCGTCTCGTTCAACTGCGGCTAGGCCTCGGAGCCAAGCTAGCTCTTTCTCCGCTCCCAAGACTTCTGTACTGTTGAAGGGGGCGCCGGGAAAGACCCAGTCTTCCTCCTTCACTTCGAGAGGTGAGCGTCAGCCCCCCTCTCAGCCCTCCTCCTCTAGCAGGAAGGGGGGTAAGCAAAAGGGGAAGAAGTGGAAATGCTAAGGACAGCGTTCCCCCTAACCTGCTGCCGAAAGTGGGAGGGGTGCCTGGCGAGCCATTGGGCAACATGGCAGCGCTACAGAGCCAAGACCTGGGTAGTAGATGTCCTTGGAGAGGGATATCTTCTCCCCTTCGAGTTTAGGCCACCCCTCACTCATCATCCGTGCAAGAACCGTCATCGGGGTTCTACAGCTGGGTTTTCCTGGTTGAGAAGTCTACTGGGGCTGGAGACAGGTGATAGATCTCTCTCCTTTGAACCGATTCGTTCGCCAGACTCTGTTCACGATGGAAACGGGACGTTCTGTGCTCGATAGACCTGAAGGATGCATATTTTCAAATACCCCTCCATCGGTCCTGCAGGAAGTACCTACACTTTATCCTCGACGGGACGGTGTTCCAATTCAGGGCACTTTGTTTCTGACTCTTGACCACCCGCAGGTGTTCATGCAAGTGTTCACTGGTGTCGGCTTGGACCCGTTCGGTCGGGATACATCTTTTGAGGTATCTTGACGATTGGTTGGTCCTGGCGAGCTCTTGCTTGCAGTTGCTACAGGACAGGGATCGCCTTCTCTACTTTTGTCGCGATCTAGGGATCATGATAAATTTTGAGAAGTTGGATCTCGAGCCCAAGAGCAGAGGATGAAGTACTTGGGCATGCTGATCGATACAGTAGCAGCAAGAGTTTTCCCCGCAGACTCATGGATCAGCAGGTTCAGGGAGGCAGCTTGACGGTTTCTGTCACGACAGGAACAGGCAGCTTAGCTTTGGCAGGTTGTGATCGGTTACCTGTTGTCATTAGAGAAGTTAGTCCCTCATGGGCGTCTTAACCTGCAGTCTGCAATGGAGACTGAAGGAGTTTGGTCACAGGCACGGGACATGCAATCCTTCTTTGTTCCTCTCACAGTGGAAGTGAGGGAGGATATAGCCTGGTGGCTGGACAACAGGAACCTCTTAATAGGAGTGCAGTTGCATACCCCCCTCCGGAGATGCTTCTGTTCTTGGATGCATCGACCGAGGGTTGGGGCGCACACCTGGAGGAGTTGCTGACTGCAGGTATGTGGAATCGACGCAACGAGCACCTTCACATCAATGGTCTGGAGCTCAAGGCAGCGTGTCTGGTGCTCCAAGAATTCCGTGAACGTGTGATGAGACACTGTGGTGTTGAGCAACAACACCACAGTAGTGGCGTATGTCAACAAACGGGGACCTAGTGTCCCTCCTGTTGCATCAGTTGACGGTGCAGATGCACGAGTGGGCAGCAGCTCACTCAGTAGAGCTGTCAGCCAGGTACATTCCAGGCAAGAGGAATGTAGTGGCAGACAAGCTCAGCTGCCAGAATCAGGTGATTGGGACAGAATTGTCTCTACACCCAGATGTGGCAGAAAGGCTGTTCGACCTGTGGGGGCGTCCAGTGGTGGATCTGTTCACCACCTGGCACAACAGAAAACTCCCGCTTTTCTCCTCCGTTGTGCGGGACCTATGGGCAGCTGTAGAGGATGCGTTCCAACACCTGTTTGACAACCTCGATGTGTACACCTTTCCCCTGTTATATCTGATTCGCAAGGTGATCAGCAGGGCGCTGTTCACCAGCAACCTTCAAATGATTCTGGTGGCTCCCAAATGTCCTCAGGCCGTTTGTTATCTGGACCTGCTGGCTCTTCTCTTGGAGGCACTGCGAGAGAGTCCCCCATGGCACAACCTGCTGTGCCAACTGCACGTGGAATGGTACCTGTGTCTTCGTGGCTGGTGGTTATCCACCATCTCTTGCGAGCGAGAGGCTTTTCTTGCCGAGCAGCAATAGAGATGGCTGGATACCTCAGACAGTCGTCTGCAGCAGTATACCAGGGAAAGTGGTCCGTCTTCTGTGGTTGGTTTGGTGTCGTGGACGGGGTCTCTCTCCACTCAGAGCACCTCTTCAGCAGATAGCAGATTTCCTAGTCTTTCTTCGCCGAGAGAAGCTCCTCTCTGTTTCTGCAGTTAAAGGATATAGAGCTGCTTTGGCTTTAGTCCTAAAGCTGCAGGGGGTGGATATTTCCTCTCCCATGGAAATATCCTATCTTATGAGGAGCTTCGAGAGGTCTTGCCCACCCAGGGAACTCAGGCCCCCTAAGTGGGATGTGACTCTCGTCTTAGGGAGTTTGACTCGTAGACCCTATGAGCCTCTCCAGGAGTTGTCAGACAGGGATCTGACCCTCAAGACCGTCTTTCTGCTGGCCCTGGCATCTGCGAAGAGAGAAGGGGAACTTCATGGTCTCTCTTATAATGTTAAACACTCGTGTGGCTGGAGATCGGTTACGTTCGATTTCATCCTGGATTTCGTAACGAAGACTCAGAATCCTTCGGTCCCTGACTATAGATTTGAGTTCTTTACGATCCCCTCCTTAGAGGACTGGTAACGATGTGGAAGAGATGCTACTTTGTCCTGTTAGAGTGCTACGGCGCTATCTGAAAAGAACTCGTCATCTCAGGCCTGAGTGTTGATGCCTCTTCGTTAGCACCGGGGTAACCAAGAAAGAAGTGTCCAAGAACACTATTTCTTTCTGGCTTCATGAGGTAATCAGGAAAGCGTACAACTCCGGAAGGCATTCCAACACCAGTACCTTTCGTCCGAGAGCCCAGAAGTTAGAGGTATTGGTCCTACCCTTGTGTTCTGCAAGAACTTGTCAGTTGCACAGGTGCTGAATGCAGGGGTGTGGTCGAACCAGACCACCTTCACCTCCTCCTACCTTCGGGATATTGCCCACAGGTTCTTGGACACTTTTTCCTTGGGACCCGTGGTGGCTGCTCTGTGGTAACCATATGAAGGGAGAGCAAATGAGAGTGTGACTGGCTTCTCTTCCTTCAGGCAGAAAGTGTCGGTTGTCACATGCTGGAGAGGGCAGTAGATGCAGGTAAGCTATGTGACTGAGCTCCATTCTTTTCCTTTCATGAATGATAGAAGCATGTATCCCTTCCCTAACAAGGGGGGAAGCGGACAGCAGTAAGAGACAAACCCAATACTTTATATTTGGCCTCTTCTGATTATAAGTTCTTGTTTGCTGTTCATAAGAGGTTGCACATGCCTCCCTCTTATGAATTGGTCCAGAGGTCTGCCCATTTGTCTTGCAGTAATCTCACTCCAATCATTTGGACAGAGGCAAGGCTCCCCCCCTTGCTCTTACAACCAGGGAGGGAACCCAGGTTGTGCAAACACCAGTCTGTTCACAAGACTCAGATTCCACCCACCAATCAGTGAGTCTTCCTTATGTAAAGGACTGAGGGTTTGTATATCATGTAGGAACAAATCACAATTTTTTAAAGTAAATTGTATTTTTCCTAATTATACAAACCTGAGGTCCTTTACATTTATGCCCACCTCATGCCACCCCTCAATCTGAACCTAGGTCAAAAGGCAAAGTGGAGTGTTTACATCTGGGCAAGCGGGCCTACCAGCCTGCCACACGGTAGTTACTGCCTAACCACATTGTTCAAGAATTTAATGGCAGTAATTCCAGCTATGCTGAAAGTAATTCCTCATGTAAAGGACCTCAGATTTGTATAGTTAGGAAAAATACTATTTACTTTCAAAAATTGTGATTTTTCCTAACTATACAAACCTGAGGTCTTTTGCATTTATGCCCACCTCATGCCACCACTCAATCTTTTCCGGGGCCTAAAGCCAAGTGGAATGTTTACGTCCAGTCGGGTGGGACTCCCGACTATCAGACAAGCAGTTACTGCCTAACTACCTTGTTATAGAATCTTACGACTGAGTTCCAGCTGGCGCTGAAAGTAATTCCTTATGTAAAGGACCTCAGGTTTGTATAGTTAGGAAAAATACAATTTACTTTCAAAAATTGTGATGTATTTGATTGGTGTGAGGTGCAATTATTTTATTCTGATTATAATCTGTTGATAACCCTATCTAAATCAGAGAAACCATATTTGTAACATGAACCAGTTTTCTATAGTATTCAAAGGGACACTCACCCTTCATATTCTGACGCTTCAGTTGAACCAAAATACAGTATTAGACTACATATTGCAATATACTCCCTGAGTACCTGAATTAGCCCTGGTCACTGACTAGCCCATACTACATTCCCATTAACCCTCTTACGCCGAAGCGGTAAAAAAAAAATTGTCTCCCGTGTGCCGAAGGTGTTTCAGAGTGAGCGCGGAAGCGGAAAAAATATTTTGTTCATGAAACTTACCTGTCAGATATATATAGTATAGCTGTATTTTTCCGAAACCTACAGAAATTTAAACACTTACGACACACGCAGTGGGAGTCAGGTGGTTAGTACCCATTCCCGCCGCTGGGAGGCGGGTATCAGGAACCATTCCCATTTTCTATTCATACTTTTTCTGTCGCCGGTGCTGTAAACAACGTTTGCAGCACCTCCGTCCAGATTTTGGAAACTTACTAGCTACTTGAGTATCCCTTTTGGCTTTTTTCTTTGGTATCTGAATTGGATCGGTGGCTTGGCACACGTTGACTTTGGATTTGATTTTGGTATTGATTTTTCTTTGATCAAGATGTCAGGGTCTAGTTCAACTAGCGCTAGATTTTGTTCTATGTCTGAATGTAAGGTTTGCAGGGGGAATGAATGTACGTTTGAAAGTCGTTGTAAGGTGTGTGAAAGATTAACAGAGTCTGAGTGGAAGGCGTATGAAACCTATCTTAAGAAACTTGAGCGAGATAGGTTAAGGAGGTCTTCCTCCAGGAGTGTTTCAGGTAGGCAAGATTTTAATGATTCTCCTGCTAACCCTCCTTCTGTAGTTTATGCTCCTACCCCTGTAGTGTTGCCTCCGGCCCCTGAAGCAGTGTCGGTAGAAGGTAATACTTTATCGCTAATTCTTGAATCGATTTGTAACTTAGAATCAAAAGTGTTAGCTCTGGAGAGCAAAAGTGAAGAAAAGTGCAGTGAAAGTGCCCCTTGTGTAGTGGAGGGTGCGTCAGATCGGCCTCATTCCACCTCTAGACCTAGACCTCTGCTTGACTCCCAGGTTACGGGGAGAGAGCATGTTGAAAGTCGAAGGAGGGTTACTAGGAACCCCCACCGATCTGGCGTGCCTTCGGCAGCTTCTGACGAACCTACCCAGACTGCCAAGGAGCGTGCGAGTGCACGTCTTCTCAAGGAGTGCTTTTCCTCTTCGGAAGCTTCCTCCCCGCGCAAGGGGTGGAGCTCTCATGCCGCATCACGTCCGCTGAAAAGGACGGCTCGTGTTCGGGACGCTTCACGTCCAAGTTGTTCTCCGGAACTTTGCTCTTCGCCTGATAGTGCGTTTGCTGCTTTTCCTCCGCAGAAGAAGTGTAAGGATTCTTCGGAGGCGGAGTCTTTCCTAGATGATTCTTTCGAGCGCCGCAGTCGCTCTAAGGTGCGTGAAGTGGCGGTTCCTGGGAGTAGGAAGAAGGCGTCCCCTCGCCACTCGCCTGCTCACAGGATCAGCCCCTCCCCAGAAAAGGAGGCTTCACCTACAAGCAAGATTCTCCAGTCGCTTCAACAGCAACTTCGAGATGTGATTTCTTCGAGATGTGATTTCTTCGAGAGAGACTGTTCCACGTCGCTGTAGAAAGGATGACAATCTTCCTGTGAAGAGGTCGAGGCGTTCTCCCTCTCCCTCTCCTCGCTCGTCTCTCTCTCCGTTTGAGTCTCCCTCTAGAGTTCGTTCTGCTCCCCAGCAACACTCTAGAGAAGGTGAGAAATTTGTTTCTCGCTCTTGAGAAGCGGTTGTATCCGCTACTACGAAACCTGTAGATAGGAAGCGCGTTTCTTTAGTTGCCGAGCGCGCTTCTGTGAAAGTCAAGCGCGCTTCAGTGGACGCCGAGCGTGATTCGGTGCAAGTTAAGCGCGCGCCAGTGGACGCTCAGCGCGCACCAGTGGACGCTCAGGGCGCGCCAGTGGACGCCAGGTGTGCACCTGTAGCTGTCGAACGCGCTTCAGTCGGCGCCAGAAGATTGGCATCGGACGCCAAGCGCGCGCCTACGGACGTCAGTTTTCCACCACCGCAAGCGCAAGTGGAAGCGGGAACTCTTCCTGTTCGCCGCTCTTTCTTTTATTTTGAGAAAGCTCGTGACTCTTGCTTACTTCCTCCGACTTCTCCAGTGCCTGAAGAGGAAATTCGTGACGCTTTCGTCGAA
>NC_087205.1:34187543-34278612 GCF_015104395.2 Macrobrachium nipponense
GTCTGGTTTTGTGATTTTTTGTTGAGACGCAGTTCATTTGTCACCTACACCACTACTATAAGCAGTAATAATATTTTTTGGGGTTCATCATACGTTCTGGCATCGTGTCATACTGTTTATTTTGCTCCAAACTCTTCAAACCGAAATTACAGAATGATTGGAAGTCCCTTATCTGAAAAAGAGGAGTTTTGGTGGTACTATGCGTACCACCTTTATGCACCCGGTGCGGTGTAGTAGACTTGAATGGTGGTACCCACCTACCTCCAAACAAACTTTCGGTAATGAAGAGGTTAAGGATGCGCGCCCGTGCGCGCTCCTTGACAGCCTGGGACTTTGCAACAAGGCCTGCCGAAGGGACGCCAGATCGGTGGGGAGCCCCCATAACCCTCTTGCGGCTTTCGACATACCCCCTCCCTGATTCCTGGGAGTCCGATAGCGGTCTAGGCCTAGAGGCATTATGGGGCACGATCACGCACTTGCACTGAGCCAGTTTCCAAGGCTTTCACTTTGGTCTCTAGAGTACGTAGAGACTCCAAAATAAGAGAGAGAGCATTACCTTCTCCCGACACAGATTCAGGGCCCGAAGGCAACACAGGTTTAGGAGATGCAAAATATGATATTGTCATGTTACAATAAAGTTTTATACATACTTACCTGACAGATATATACTTAGCTATAGACTCCGTCGTCTCCGACAGAATTTCAAATTTCGCGGCACACGCTACCGGTAGGTCAGGTGATCTACCGCCCTGCCCTGGTGGCAGGAGGACTAGGAACCATTCCCGTTTCTAATCAGAATTCTTCTCTTCCACCTGTCCTCCTGCGGGGAGGCTGGGTGGGCCATTAATCGTATATATCTGTCAGGTAAGTATGTATAAAACTTTATTGTAACATGACAATATCATTTTTATACATTCAACTTCCCTGCCAGATATATACTTAGCTGATTAGCACCCATTGGTGGTGGGTAAGAGACAGCTAACTACTGAAATAGACAGGTAAACAACATATGTTGTAGGTATTAATAAACCTTGGTTCCTACCTTATTAGGCTGAAGACTTCGTGGCTACTGCCTTGGAGTCTGCTTAGCCTCAAGAGCCTCAGCGAGATATTGATCTATGGCTAAGAGTTCTTGTGGGTCTGCCAATGGTCTTATCCACTTACCTCGGCAGAGCCTAAAGACCTTTGTCATTGGGTGCTATTCCACTAACATGACAATACACCTTGTTCAAGGAGCACCAAAAAAAACTGATCCCGATCACCTGATCCTAACATCCATGTTAGTTCTAAGATTGTAAGGAGTTATCCCAAACTCCTTACAAACAACCAAAAACTCGAAACATAAATACACTTTCATTACAAAATATACAAAAAAAAATTTTGTACTCCCCTACTAGCCATACATACCCTTGATCCCCTACTATGCTCCCGTGCAACATTAGTGAGCTTGCTAATAGAAAACCAAGCACATATCTGACAAGAGGGTTTATGTACGATAAAAACACAAAATTAAGGATCAGTCTTTTGCTCCAAGACCCAGCACTGTATCTGCTGATACAAAAGGACCTAGCGAGAAGCACTTCTCATAGGTCACTCTCACATCCTTCAGATAATGAGATGCAAACACTGAATTGCACCTCCAATATGTAGTCTCAATGATATTTTTTAGAGACATATTCTTTTTGGAACGCCAAAGACGTTGCTACTGCCCTCACTTCATGGTCTTGACTTTTAGAAGACCGAAGGATTCTTCCGAGCAGTTCTTGTGAGCGTCCGTAATAACGCTTCTCACAAAGAAAGCCAAGGCGTTCTTGGACATGAGTCTTTTTGGGGTTCTTCACCCGCACACCAAAGACCTTGTTGACAAGCTCCCATCTGTCTCTTCCTCTCTAATAATATTTAAGAGCTCTCACTGGACAGAGAGACCTCTCTATCTCTCTGCCTACTAGGTTAGATAGGCCTTTTACCTCAAAACTTCTGGGCCACGGTTTTTTGACGGGTTTTCGTTCTTTGCCAGAAACATTGTCTGGAAAGAACAGATGGCAGCATCTCCTTTGAACCCCACCGTGGAATCCAGAGCGTGCAATTCGCTCGTCCTCTTGGCTGTAGCGAGAGCCACCAGGAACAAGCATTTCCTAGTGACGTCGCGGAAGGAAGCCAGATGTAAAGGCTCGAATTATCCGATGAAAGGAATTTCAGGACCACGTCTAGATTCCAACTAGGTGTTCTAGGAGTAGCTGCCTTTGAAGTCTCAAAAGATCTAATTAGATCGTGTAGATCTTTGTTGCTTGCAATGTCTAGGCCTCGATTCCTAAATACTGAAGACAGCATGCTTCTGTATCCCTTTATTGTTGAGACAGATAGGTGTGATTCCTCTCTCAGAAAGAGGAGGAAATCGGCAATATTCACTATAGAGGTACTGGAGGAGGACAGCTTCTGACCCTTACACCACCTCCTAAAGACTTCCCACTTTGATTGGTATACTCTTCTCGTCGAAGCTCTGCGGGCTCTAGCGATAGAGCCCGCAGCCTTGCGAGAAAAGCCCCTCGCTCTGACAAGTCTTTCGATAGTCGAAAGGCAGTCAGAGCGAGACCTGGGAGGTGTGATGAAACCTCTCGAAGTGGGGTTGTCTGAGTAGATCTGGTCTGTTTGGAAGCGATCTGGGGAAGTCCACTATCCACTCCAGTACCTCCGTGAACCATTCCTGGGTGGCCAAAATGGGGCTATTAGCGTCAACTTCGTGCTCTTCGAAGCTACGAACTTCCTGAGCACTTCCCCAGGATCTTGAACGGGGGAAAGGCGTATGCGTCCACACCCGACCAATCCAGGAGAAACGCGTCTATTGCGAAGGCTCTCGGATCTTCCACTAGAGAGCAAAATATCTCTATTCTTTTGGAGAGGAACGTCGCAAACAGGTCTATGTGAGGTCTCCCCCACAGGGACCAAAGACTTCGACCACACTTCTTCGTGTAGAGTCCATTCTGTGGGAAGGACCTGATTCCTCCTGCTTCAGTCTGTCCGCTCTCACATTCTTGATCCCTTGAACAAACCTTGTGAGGAGAGTTATGCCTCTTTCTTCCGTCCAGATTAACAGGTGTCTTGTTAACTGATAGAGGGAGAAAGAGTGCGTGCCTCCTTGCTTGCGTATGTAAGCCAGAGCCGTGGTGTTGTCCGAGTTTATCTGTATCACCCCGCCTCTGACTATCTCTTCGAAAGAACTTTAAAGCAGGTGTATGGCCACTAGTTCCTTGCAATTGATGTGCCAGGGCCGAACCAACACCTTTGTTTCCCTTTGTCCCAGGTGCCTGACACCTCCCTTGCTCCTAGCGTCGCTCCCCATCCCGACTCCGAAGCGTCGGTATATAACACTTGGTCTGGGTTCTGCAGGGCAAGCGATACGTCGTTCTTTTGAAGAGGAGGGATCCACCACTTCAAATGATCTCTTACTCTTGTGGAAGTTGGAAGATATCCGAGAGTTGTCCCGTCTTCCAACTCCACACCTCTTTGAGGAAAAACTGAAGAGGGCGAAGGTGAAGTCTCCCCAGAGAGAAGAACTTTTCTAGTGAGGACAGGGTCCCTAAAAGGCTCAGGTAATCCCTCGCTGAACTGTTCTTTCTCTCTAAGAAGCTCGAGATTCTCGACAAACCTCGAGTGATTCTTTCTCGCGAAGGATATACTCGAAACCCCGAGAATCCATCTGAATCCCCAGATAGACCAGTTCTGGCTGGGATCAGCTGTGACTTCTCGAGGTTGACGAGCATCCTAGCAAAATCTATCATGTTCCTTGTTTACTGATAAGTCCTCCAAGCACTGAATCTCCGACTTGGCCCTGATCAGACAGTCGTCCAAGTAGAGGGGATGTTTATTCCCTCTAGGTGAAGCCATCTTTGCACATTCGCCATCAGGTTGGTGAATACTTGCGGAGCTGTAGACAGACCGAAGCACAGAGCCCTGAACTGAAAGATCTTGTCTCCTATTACAAAACGAAGATATTTCTTTGACAAATGGTGAATGGGAACGTGGAAATATGCGTCTTGCAAGTCCAGAGAGACCATCCAATCTCCTGGACGAAGAGCCGACATTACTGAGGCGGACGTTTCCATGCGAAACTTCTTTTTCTGAACAAAGCGATTCAGAGCGCTTACGTCCAGAACTGGTCTCCACCCCCCCGATGCCTTTGGTACTAGAAAAAGGCGATTGTAAAATCCCGGGGAGTGTGGATCCTGCACAAGTTCGATGGCCTCTTTTTCCCACATTTGTTCCACCATTTGAAGGAGTCTTTCTCATTACCGGGTCTCTGTACCTCGCTGACAGTTCCCGAGCGTAGATGTTAGGGGAGGGCTGTTGTCGAAGGGGATACATATCCCTCTTTAGGACCGACACTGACCAAGGGTCGGCTCCCCTTTTTGCCCATACTGCCTGCAAAGTTCAGGAGTCCTGGCGCCACTGGTGCTTGAAGGATCAAACAAGTCACTTTGGATTTCTTGAAGGGCCTAAAGGAAGACCTTCCTCTCACCCCTTCTTATCAGAGCTCTTCTTTCTGGCAGGGGGACGAGCCGCTGTACTCCACGAAAGGGCTGCTGAGGAGGACGAGAGTCCTTCTTAATCGCCGACACTACAGGGCGTCCTTTCTTGGACGTTTGTGTTAGTAGGTCTTGTGTCGCCTTCTCAGTTAGCGAGCGAGATATATCCTTCACTAACTGAGAAGGAAACAGATGATCCGATAGAGGGGCGAACAATAAAGCAGTCCTCTGGCTCGGAGAAACCCCTTTCGATAATAGTGATCCATATACTGATCTCTTTTTCAGGAGACCAGCACCAAAAAGGGAAGCCACTTCACTCGAACCGTCCTGTACTGCCTTGTCCATGCAAGACAGGACGCTATGGAGAATCTCTGGGTTTTTAAGAAACTCCGGATCTTTAGATTTGTTGGCCAGAACTCCGAGTGACCAATCCAGAAAGTTGAACACCTCTAAAGTGACAAAAAGTCCCTTTAGAAAGTGGTTCAACTCTGAAGTGCTCCACGTCGCTCTGACCGATCCTAAGGAGTGACGTCTAGAGGCTTCCACTAAATTGGAAAAGTCCGCATCTGCAGAGGCAGGTAGAGAAAGACCCATAGTCTCTCCTGTCCCATACCAAATACCTCTCCCATGTAGTTGGAAGGAGGCATGCAGAATCCCGTCTTTCCTAACTCCTTCTTCTTGTCCATCCAAGAATCTAAAGAATGGAGTGCCTTCTTCATCGATATAGCAGGCTTCATTTTCAAAAAGGCCGAAGATTTTGCCGTAGTCGAGCTCGAAAAGAGAGAACGAGGAGAAGGAGGAGCCGCCGGACTAAGAGAATCTCCAAATTCTTGAAGCAATAATGAGGCTAAGACTTTATAACTACGATAGTCCCTCATTAGCAGGAGGTTTCGTCATCAGACAACTCGTCTAACCCTCGATCAGACGAAGGAGAAAGTTCACGTTTGGAGGGAGAGTCCTTCCAGACCTCCTATGCTCTGAAGGAGAGGAGCTCCTATTTGGAGAAGAAGAGTCATAAACTCCAGGAAACGAGTCTCCGACTCCTGCCTCCTGGCTCTTGACTCTTGCCTCCTGACTCCTGGCTCCTGACTCCTGCCTCCTGACTCCGGACTCCTGCCTCCTGACCTCCGGACTCCTGGCTCCTTGCCTCTGACTCCTGGCCTCTTGGCTCCTGGTCCTGCCTCTTGACTCCTGACTCCTGCCTCTTGCCTCCTGGCTCTTGCCTCCTGGCTCCTGCCTCCTGCCTGGATGCCTCTACACTCCTGGCTCTGGGCTCCTGCCTCCTGGTTGACTCCTCACTCCTGGCTCTTGGCTCCTGCCTCCTGGGTGACTCCTCACTCCTGGCCGGTGCCAGACGTCTGATCGGTTCATCCAGGTTGGCTGCGTACAGGAAACCTCACCTCGTTGAGTAGGAGTTATCGATCCTGGCGGCAGATACCTCCATACGTCTGGAGGATCTTTTGATCGGAAGGGAAGAGTCTTTCCTTCTAGGAGGCTCCTTTGACAGAACTCCTACAAAAGACGAAATCTGCTCTTGCATCGCCATCATGAATCTCTTCCGTAGCCTCCTCTTTTCCTCTTCGGGAGGAGGGGAAGGAGGAGGGGAGGAGTCCATAGCTCCACCTCCTGCCTCCCCCTTCTCACTCTGGTTGAAAGAATGGCTCTTCTTTTGCCTTCTTCACTCCCGTTGAAAAGGGAAGGCTCTTCTTGACCCTTCCCACTCCCGGGGAAGACTTTTCTCAGGAAGTTTTCTTGGGCCGAATCAATAGTCGGCGAGCCTTTCCAACTCCTCTTGAGTTGGACCGAGATCGATTCTGGGAATTCTCTCCCCAATCACGTCTCGGAGATGAAGATCCCGACGACGAAAAACACTCACGCAGGACGCTTTTACCAATAGTGAATCCTTCGGCAGTCTGGGGTGGGGTGTCACAGAAACCGCCGAGGACACCTGATCGGTGGGGATTTCTCCACAACCTCCTTTCGGTTTTCGACATTCCTTCTCCTCTGGGCATGTGAGCTTGGAAGAGGTCTAGACCTAGGAGCGTTCCTGAGCCGACCAGATGCCCCCTCCACTACACTGGGGAGACTCATATCACTGTCCACTGAATAATCCACTAGCCTTACCTTGTATGGCAGCCATTTTGTTTTCCATCAACTTGAAGGCTGCTTTTAGATCCGCAAGTTCTTTTGCTGGATCTACAGGTTCTGCAATAGGAGAAGGGGCTGCAATGGAAGGAGAAGTAGCAATACTTACCCTTGGGGAAGATCCCAAGCTAGGAATTAGTTCAGATCTAGAACTACTTAAACTTCTATAAGAAGCCTTCCTCACTCTTTCTCTCTCTAACTTTTTTAAATAATTAGTTAGATTCTTCCATTCGTTCTCACTCAAGTTCTCACATTCCTTACAAGTATTAGTAAAAGAACATTCATACTCCCTGCAACCCTTGCATACCGTGTGAGGGTCTACCGAAGCTTTCGGCAACCTCACCTTACAGCCTACATTCACACAACGTCTCACAACCATTCCAGAGTCAGACATTATTAAAGAAAATTCCAAAAACAGTCCACAAAAGCGTATGCCAATCCAACAATCCAGATACGTCACCAAAAGTCGGTCAAAGAAGATCAAATTGCCGGTGAAAAAAGAAAAACCAATCGAGAGGAACCAACAACAATGTTGATGGTCCGGGCGACAGAAGAATTCTGATTAGAAAACGGGAATGGTTCCTAGTCCTGCCACCCAGGGCAGGGCGGTAGATCACCTGACCTACCGGTAGCGTGTGCCGCGAAATTTGAAATTCTGTCGGAGACGACGGAGTCTATAGCTAAGTATATATCTGGCAGGGAAGTTGAATGTATAAAACTACAGGTGTTATTACAGGAGAAATATTATCACCCTTACCTTTGGTAGAACCACTCCTGGAGGAAGACCTCCTGATCCTATCGCGTTCTAATTTGCGCTGATAGGAATCATACACCCTCCAATCATCATCGGCCAATCCATCACATTCATTGCACCGATCATCCATCAAACAAATATGCCCCCTACAACTCATACATACTGTGTGGGGGTCTACCGATGATTTCGGTAGCCTCACCTTACAATCACTCCTCACACACACTCTGAAACTCACTGCACTTGATCCAGACATCACATTTACAGAAAAGCCAATCCAAAGTCAAAAAACGGTCCACTATCGCGTATGCCAATCCAACAATCCAAAATCAATACCAAAAGTCAATCAGATACTTAAATGCGAGCCAAATCCAAAAATCCTGGGCTAGAGGTCTGTTAAAACAGTAGTTTTATACCGACGCGGCGACAGAAAAAAATATGAATAGAAAATGGGAATGGTTCCTGATATCCGCCTCCCAGCGGCGGGAATGGGTACTACCACCTGGCCGCCCACTGCGTGTGCCGCGAGTTTTGAAATTCTGTCGGAGTTCAGAAAATACAGCTATATATATATCTGTCAGGTAAGTGGCATGAACAAAAATCAAAGTAACCAAACTATCTTTAAGGGGCATGCCAACCCACAATTTTTGAAGAATCCTCAATTTTTTTGACAGTTTTCTACTGTTTTATGTCTAAATAAACATATCCTGAAGCAATAATGCTAAAACTATTTTTTACATTAGTTTATTGACAATTTTGTTCATCGCTTGTATGGAACTATGAACGAGAAATTGTGAAAAAATCTTGTAAAAATGTCTCTATGACTATGTTTGGCTAGGTGGAAGGAGTTATACATGGTTTTGGACTGTTTTGCATATTACTGCTGAAAATTTTTTTAGATTGGTCCATGGACAATTTTGTTCATTGCTTGTATGGCATTGGAAGGAGTTACACACTGATTAAGACTGTTCTATAATGTAAATAAACAGTGGATCTCGGTTACATACATGATCCATTCCAGAACCTCCCACAGTCCAAAAATTTCCCCTACGGTATAATGTAAATACAATTAATGCGTTCCAGACCGCCAAAAATATTTTTAAAACATACATTTTATAGGGAATAAACACAGTTTTACATAGAGAAAACAATGAGAAATATAAATGAATAATGAAATGAATGATGAACATTTAACATCACACTTACATTTACGGAAGACTATTGTTAGCATATGGAAGACAGAGAGAAGGGGAGGAGGAGGGGAGGGTATTGTTTGGAAGGGGAATCCCCTTCCAGGATTCCAGGTATCAAGGACCTACCTCCAGTTACTTCTCTTCGTTTTTTACTGGCACTATCTGGGATTACTTCCCTCTTCAGTTTCTACTGGTACTAGGATAAGCTTGAGTTACTAGACCCCTGTCACACAACAAAACTGTCCAGAAATTTTTTTCTGGCATCCTTTTAAAATAAGCCTAAAGTGGAACAAGGCATTGTCATTAAAGATGTTGGAGACACGAATTACATCATCTTTGTTAGGATGATAATTCCGCAAATCTTTTACATCACTCCACTTTGCAAACATGTCAATCACTGAAGTAGGCACATTATGTATGCCCATTTGTTTTTTGAATTTTTCAAACCAGCCTCTGCTGGCCTTAAATTTGCTAACAGCAGCACTTGTAGGCATTTACTAACTGTGATCGGCATGCTACAATTCTACGGTGTTTCTGGCCATTTTTACTTAAGGGACTTGGAATTTCTTTGGCCCCATGATGGCTTATTTAGCAGTTGCACTCAAATAAAAAAGCACAAAAAACACAAAAGCAGAATGAATCATGATAGAACACAGGATGCTTTGTTTTGGTGCTCGGTACAGGGCCTAGTCACAGGGTGGGCCCTGGAAGTAGCATTTCTGAGTGTACAGTGTACAAAAACTGAGGTTCCACTGTATCTTTAAACATTACTGATAAGAGACATGTTTAGATTGGTTCAAGGACAACTTTGTACCTTGCTTTTACAGCACTATGAACAACAAATTGTAAAAAAAAAAAAAAAAAAAAAAAAAAAAAAAAAAAAAAAAAAACAAAAAAAAGAAAAAAAGTAAATGTGAACAATTTATACAAAAATAATCTTTACAATAAAGCATTCGATCTTCTCTAGTTAGCATCAGAGAGAAAACAGCTTATGGCTTCAGAAAACCAGACATGCCCGATTATATCTCATTTCTTTTAGTCCAAAATTATTGCTCTTTTGCTGTTTCATGAAAAACTTTTTTTTTAAACTAAATGCTTCGACCACCAAGAAAACTGAAACAAGACTGGCGTTACATAAATTTGTGTGCAGGGCGGGTCTGATGAAAGTCTCTCTTGTGTTTTTTACCAAAAAAAGGGAGGGTTTTTCACCCTTAGTGATTATAGTACCTCTCATAGAAGGCTGTGTTAATATTATTGCTATGTAATACCTGGCATGTAAGCCAGACAGTGTTATGTAATTACAGATATATTAATCGACGTTCTACTCCAATCAGTGCCCATGAAATCTTTCAAGTTACAACTTCTCAAGGTCTATTAGCCCTGGGAAATGGGTAAACAAAAGTGCTGTGCAAGTGTTAGTGCTTGGCCCTCCCTTTACCACAAAAATGTATTCTGACCAACCTCCAACTGTCACGCAAGGGACTCTCACAGTTAACGATACCTGTGTCCCATACACAAGTTCCGTACTCGCAAATAATTGTTTTTACTTTATACAGTAACAATTGAACTGTTCCGATGTCGAGTCTGCTATACATTCTGTCAATGAGTGAGGAATCATATAAAAAAGGCTGGGATGAATATTAAGAGTAGGCCAGAGTCTCCTTCCTCCCCTTGCTAGAGGAAGGAGCGGGACTGCTCCTATGATTCTAAATAGAAAGATAGAAAGGAGGCTCGATGTGTAAACTTATATCAGAAGCCATTCTTCTGCTTCTGCTTCTCTTCCTTCGGGCTGAGAATAGGACTTGAACCTACACTTGCTGGACTGGCTTCTGATATAAGTTTACACATCGAGCTTCCTTTCTACTTTTCTATTAGGCAAGATGCAACTTATCCTCTTGAAGGATCATCAATTACAAAGTCCAAGGCACAGGTGATCATGAAGGACTTGTTTGAATATTTTCCTATCCTAATCTTTCCTTTTGAACACAAATGTGCAATCTACCCACCTGTTCACATTTTCCGATCCCAGTATAGTCCAGCTTACACCTTTGAAAAATACCCAAACTAGACTTACAACCCCAAAAACTTCCATCCGACAGACAGCTCTCTCCTACCAACCAAACAACCCAGGCACGTGTCTCCTTCTGCTTCTATTATTGTTTACATTCACCTGGCACTGCCACCATCTTGTCTTCTATGACGTCACAACACAACTTAAATACATCAATAGACACCTTCTAAATCAGCCATATACTGCCCATACATTGGACATCCACCATATTTTGACAATGCAGATAATAACAATAACAATAAAAATGAAATAACTCTGACTAAACTGATACATAAAATATAATCACACTTACCTCTTTCTCCCTCCCCTCCGACTGCTTCCTAACCTAGTCCCCACTAATTTCCTTTACGTATTCTCCAACTCTTTACCCTCTACATAATTTCTAATATTTTCCCCTGAAACTTCTGCTTTAATTGATACTTCAACTACTTGATCCTTTCCTTTTTTCTATCTCCCCTCATTTATTTTCCCAGATTCTATGGTTTCCCTTATTGCTCCAATATCTACTTTTAATCTCTTACTACTTACACCAGTTACTTAATTTGATGGCAGTCATTAGTGTTTAGCTATTAGTATTAACCAACATTTCTAAATTTCTCCCTCCTTCTACCTCTTCCCACAAATGGATTGAAAGTACTTATATAGCCTCCCCAACACTCAGGGCTTCTGCTTCAATGGTGGATTTTGCCACTCTCCTGGATTCCCTGGACTTCTGCCATATGGGACTTCTCCTCTTACCATCTGGCAAGGATATAATATAACCCAGTTGAGTATGGCCATTTTTTATGTTCCCAAATGAAGTGTCTGCATAAGCTTCCCAATAAATCTTTCTTCTTCCATCTCACTTATTGTAACTTCACCTATCAGGTTCTTAGCTTTTCTCACAATTTTAATAAGCTTCTTCATACGTACTGAGTTGTTCATTCTTTAAATGCTTTACTTAATTCACTAACATATTTCTAGCATGGTATATAACGATACCCTATTCAAGTGTCCTACCACTGATCTATACTCGGTTAACTCCTTTTGTTCTAACACTATTACCTGTATATCTTCTAGCTTCTGGTTCTCTCATAGGATTTATATAATGCCACTGATTAAGGCAAAATCTACTATACAGATGGCCCGCGGTTAGCAGCGCAATCACTTAGCATCGAATCGGTTTTACAGCTGTCGTCAAAAATGATATTGTCATGATACAATAAAGTTTGTTCATACTTACCTGGCAGATATATATATATAGCTGTATTCTCCGAAGTCCGACAGAATTTCAAAACTCCCAACACACGCAGTGGGTGGCCAGGTGGTTAGTACCCATTCCCGCCGCTGGGAGGCAGATATCAGGAACCATTCCCATTTTCTATTCAGATTTTTCATACCTACTTTGTCCCCCTGGGGGAGGGGGTGGGTGGGTACTTAATTATATTTTATTATCTGCCAGGTAAGTATGAACAAACTTTATTGTATCCATGACAATATCATTTTGTTCATGAAACTTACCTGACATATATATATAGCTGAATCCCACCATTGGAGGTGGGAAGGGACAGAATAGAAGGATTTTAGGAAACAAATTACATGCAGATGATTGACATCTTGATTCCTTACCTGTTAGCATAGCTGACTTCGTGATTACTGTCACCCAAGTCTGCTTCTGCTTTACTAGAGTCTCCAGCAAGGTAGTGACCTATATAGCTGGTGAGTTCTCGATGATCTGTCAACGGGAGCGTGACCACAATGCGACTACACCATATTGACCATACTGTGAGGGCAACGAAGCTAAAAACCACCACCTGACCTAACCTATCATAGTTAGTCCCATAACTTCTAGGCTAAAGAAAGGGAAAGCACCTCAAGTGACCAACCCTTCAACCGTAAACCACCAACAACATTAAAAGCACACCTATCCCTTTTCTATAGGATAGGATTCGTACTGCTTCCTGCCCCCAATAATATTTCTGCGGATATGTATGGTCCTAGCGACTTGCAGTTCTCATATGCCGTCTTCACATCCCGCAGGTAGTGTGAAGCGAACACAGAGTTGCTTCGCCAAAATGTAGCACTTAGGATATCGCTGAGTGCCATATTCTTTTGAAACGCCATTGAGGTTGCGACAGCTCTCACCTCATGGGCTTTTACTTTCAAAAGTTTCAGATCACCATCTGGACAGGACGCATGGGCCTCCCTGATGGTGCTTCGTAAAAAGAATGCCAGTGCGTTTTTTGACATTGGAAAGTCAGGTCTCTTAACGGAACACCACAGATTTTCCGAAGGACCCCGACAGTCTTTAGTTTCTTCCAAATAAAACTTGAGAGCCCTGACAGGGCACAGGACTCTCTCTGGCTCTCGTCCAATGATCTCTGCTAACCCCTTGATCTCAAAGGTCTTCGGCCAGGGGTTAGATGGATTTTCGTTCTTCGCTAAGAAGGAAGGGCTCAGGGAGCACACTGCATTGTGTCCCCTGAAGCCCACATGTCTATTTATTGCTTGAATTTCACAAACCCTCTTCGCTGTGGGAAGAGCGGTTAGGAAAATCGCCTTTCTTGTAACGTCTTTCAACAAGGCAGCATGTAGAGGTTCAAATGGACTTGACATTAGGAACTTGAGAACTACGTCCAGGTTCCATGATGGGACCTTAGTCTGCAGTACTTTTGATGTTTCAAACGACCTCAAAAGATCGTGAAGGTCTTTATTGTTTGTCAGGTCTAACCCTCTGTGACGGAAGACAGCTGACAACATACTTTTATATCCTTTGATCGTGGGCACCGCAAGTCTGTCCACATTTCTCAGATGCAGGAGAAAATCAGCGATCTGGCTCACAGAGGTCGTGGAGGAGGAAATACCTTTCTTCCTATACCACTTCCTGAAGACAGCCCACTTAGATTGATAAACTGCTCGTGAGGAAGCTCTTCTAGCGTTGGCAATAGCTTCTGCCACCGGTCTGGCCAACTTTTTGATAGTCTGAACGGAGTCAGACTCAGAGCGGAGAGGTTTCCGTGGTACCTCTTGAAGTGGGGCTGTCTGAGAAGATCGGCTCTCTCTGGAAGGGTTGTTGGGAAGTCTACTAGGAGAGACATGACCTCCGTGAACCAGTCGCTTGTAGGCCAAAACGGGGCGATTAGTGTCATTCTCGCTCCCGGAGACGCCGCAAACTTCCTGATTACCTCTCCTAACAGTTTGAATGGGGGAAAGGCGTAGACATCCATCCCCGTCCAATCCCATAGGATGGCATCTATTGCTATCGCTCCCGGGTCGAGAACCGGCAAGCAATAAATAGGAAGCCTCTTCGTTTTTGAGGTTGCGAAGAGGTCCACTAGCGGGCGTTCCCATAATTTCCATAACTCTTGGCAGACCTCTAGGTGGAGAGTCCATTCCGTGGCAAGCAGATGATGTTGACGGCTTAGAAGATCCGCCCGGACATTTTGCACTTCCGAAACGGACCTCGTTACTATGTTCCGAGCTTTTGCCCATAGGAGGATTTCCCTTGCTATCTCGAACAGGGACCGAGAGTGTCCCCCCGTTTTTTGATATATGCGAGAGCTGTGGTGTTGTCCGAGTTGATCTGGACAACTCGGCCCACCACTCGTTCCTCGAAGAATTGGAGAGCTAACCGAATAGCTTCCAACTCTGTTAGGTTTATGTGCCAGGACCTCTGTTCCCCTCTCCAGAGGCCTGACACTTCCTCCTTGCCTATTGTTGCTCCCCAGCCCGCCATGGATGCATCTGAGAACAACACTAGGTCGGGGCACAAAAGGCTGAAGGACAGTCCTTCTGACAGTTTGACTGGATCTTGCCACCACTTCAGATGATCCTTGACCGATTGGGAAATTATCAATGTCGTGTCTAGATCTTGCTTGTCTTTCCAGTTTTCTGCTAGAAAAAACTGGAGTGGCCTGAGATGCAACCTCCCCAGGGAAACAAACTTCTCCAGCGAGGAAATGGTTCCCAGCAGACTCATCCATTCCTTCGCCGAGCATGTTTCCTTCCCTAAGAAAGCTGACACTTTTTCTAAGCATTTCTGCTGACGTTCCCTGGATGGAAAAGCTTGAAAAGCCACTGAATCCATCTGAATCCCCTGATACACGATGGACTGCCTCCAGACACCTTGACTCTGAAGACGATCTGATTAGCCAGTCGTCCAGGTAAAGCGAGACCCTTATTTTTGATAGGTGAAGCCATTTCGCCACATTTCGCATGAGGAGAGTGAATACCATCGGTGCCATACTTAGTCCAAAGCATAGAGCCCTGAACTAGAAGACCTGTCCTTTCAAGACGAACCTCAGGAACTTTCTTGATTGAGGATGAATCGGGACGTGGAAGTACGCGTCTTGGAGATCCAATGACACCATCCAGTCTCCTGGTCTTAAAGCCCCTAGTACAGACTGGGACGTTTCCATCCTGAACTTTTCTTTTCTCCCGAAAAGGTTCAGCCTGCTGACGTCTAGGACAGGCCTCCATCCCCCAGACTGCTTCGGAACCAGGAATAACCTGTTGTAGAAGCCTGGGGAATCTAACGTTAGGACTTCTTCTACGGCTCTCTTCTCTAACATCTGGTCTAAAAGGTCGAGCAATATCTGTTGCTTCTCCGGCTGGTATGAGGGCGACAGGTCTATAGGCTTCGTGCTCAATGGAGGAGCAGAGAGGAAAGGGATCTTGTATCCTCTCTCGATTATATCAAGGGACCAGGTGTCCGACCCTATCATTCTCCACGCATGAGCAAAAAATGCGAATCTCGCTCCGACAGGTGCCTGAAGGGCAGAAATGTCAATTTTTCCCTTGTTCTTTGAGGAGACCTTGCCTCTAGAGAACCCCCTTCCTCGAGGAAGAGCTCTCGAGGAAGGAGCTCCACGAAAGGGCTTAAACTTCTTCTTGGGGGCCTGAGCGGCTGAAGTAGAAGCCTGGGCTGTAGGACGTCTGGAAGACTGTGTCAAGAGGTCCTGCGTCGCCTTTTCCTGCAGGTTAACTGACAGATCTTTTATCATGGACTGTGGGAAAAGATGTGTCAAAAAAGGGGCGAACAACAATTCTGCCTTCTGCGCAGGAGACACTGATTTCGCCGCAAAACTGCAGTACAGAGCTCTCTTCTTTAGTAGTCCAGTAGCGAAATGGGATGCCAGTTTATCAGAGCCATCCCTTACTGCCCTATCCATACATGCTAAAACGCTGGATAATTCTTCCAATGAAATAGAGTCTGGACTTTTGGATTGTAAGTCCAGGGCCCCCAAGCACCAATCCAGGAAGTTAAATACTTCTAAGGTCCTGAAGATGCCTTTCAGATGGTGATCCATTTCCGAAATGGTCCAGGAAACTTTTGCTGATGAAAGGTACGACCTCCTCGGAGCGTCAACCTAACAAGTTAGCGAAATCGCCTTGGGAGGAAGACGGCGCTTTCAATCCCGCTTCTTCTCCCGTTTCATACCAGATTCCTGCTCTCCCGCTTAGTCTCGATGGAGGAAGAGCAAAGGAAGTGTTGCCTTTCGCCTTCCTTGAGTCCATCCAATCTTGGATTCTTTTAAATGCTCTCTTCGCAATGAGCGAAGTGGCCATTTTAACGAAGCCAGGTGCTTTCCTGGTCTTCGATGAGGCCAACTGTGAAGGCGGAGAGCAAGGAACTGGTGCCTGAAACTTATCCGGGAACAAGTTTTTCAGAAGGTGAGTCAACGTCTTATAATCCGAGGAGGATGACGTTGTTGGCTCTTCATCGTCCGCAGGACACGAATCACTAGACGATTCTCTTTCTCTAGCAGCAGCGTCCTTCAAAGACCATGATGTTATTAATCCTTGAGGCCCTGTTCGCAAGAGGGTGCCTCTGTCTGAAGTAGGGTTAGAAGTACCAATCTGTTTCTGTTTCACCGCTAACTTCGACACTTTAACCCCTTCCCACCCAGATGACGCAACCGCTTGCAAGTAGGCTATACCAGATAAACCCAAAATCAAATATCACAATCAGAGTATGCTTCTCCTCATTATTTATGTTTCTTTATTGATTATAATGTATATAAGGAAGTGTATGTATGTGTGTATATATCTATGTATGAATTTCTATATATATGTATGTGTGCATGTAGGTACTCGGAAACTGTCTTTATGTATATGTATAGCTATATCCGTGATTTATAAATTTTATTTTTTATTACTTACTTTATTTAAGTATATGTGTTCCTGGGTTTATATATATGTCCCTATACACACACACACACACACACATATATATATATCCTGAGACAAATAAATATCCACCCCGTGACTGGGATCGCTGAGGGAAGGAACAGGATCTGGCCGAGAATCATCAAAGATGTTGGACAACAACCGCCAACCTTCTTCTGTGACTGGCTCAATATAGTCAAATAATTCGCAATCACTTACTGATTGCACACTATCTGATGTCTCATTTTCATCATCAGATTCCCCTGGTACATATATTTCATCTGAGGAATCTCCAGTGTCACCTATGACTAAAAAATACGAGCAGAAATTGATAAAGAAGCAACCAGAACGATAATCAAAAGAATTCTACAGTTGCACTATTGTCTATATGCGAGTCGACATGTCTGCCTGAGTGATAAATAACGGGAATAGACAGGAAAGACTGAAATACTGAGCTCCCATTGGTGAAATATGATGACGTCTCAATTCCATCACTGAAACGTCACGAGATGCCTTACTCCTTCGCTCTGATTGGCTAGTGGGCGGAGCTTATGTTTGACAAGGGATGAGAGAGCATATCCCAGCAATGAGAAGTCTTCAAATACACAATCCCAACACACCAGCTCTCGGTACAAAAGAGAGAGTGGAAGGACGTATTACGCTACGTCCTGGGATTACTTGCTGGCTGTCAAATGGCGTAGTACGGTACGTCCTGGGTGGGAAGGGGTTAAGATCTTGGAAGGTAACATCCTGCGGAACACCATGACGCTTCGGACTTATATACTCTTCCAAGGCGTCCTCCCAAGCATCCTGGAGAGCGTCCCGATGTGTAGGACACCGAGCGTCCTGTGAAGCGTCTTCACGAGCGTCCTGGCGAGCGTTTCGATGAGCAGGACATCGAATGTCGTTGGAAGCTTCCTCAAAAGCGTCCTGATTAACGTCACGCAAAGCAGGACGTCGAGTTTCGTTAACATTATCTTCCTTAACGACTAAATGTGCAGGACGTCGAGCGTGTCGTGCATATTCAGAGACGTCCTTACGAGGCTCTTGATCTTGGCGAGCCTCGCTCTGATCTTGACGTGCACGAGAGGAAAACTTAGAACGATGATCGTCAGTCGCAGATTTCTGGACGTTCACGACCTCTTGACAAAGACGCCAGCCGCCTGTGCGACAACTCACATCTTTGTCATGCTTGTCTCTCCTAGACGCTCTCTCACAAGGAACGCTTTCACGTTCTCGAATGAGTCGGCTGCTAGAAGGTGACGAAGAGGCCGAAGAACGAGGAGAAGGAGCCGGGTTAAGTGGAATGTCACCGGTGACAAATTCAAGATCTGGGTGGATGCTAGTTCTCTTGCGCTTGGTGTTGCAGTGGAAGTAAATGGTTCCATTGTGGTAGATGCCAGCTGGCTGCAGAAAGACGACTCTTGCCACATCAATATGGCTGAGCTAGATGCAGTCATTAAAGGATTGAATCTTGCACTGGCTTGGAAGATACAAAAGGTGGAATTAATGACTGACTCATCTACTGTGCATAGATGGATTTCAGATGGACTTTTAGGAAAAAGCAGATTGAAGACTAAGGCTGCAAGTGAAA
The DNA here is from genome assembly GCF_015104395.2 of Macrobrachium nipponense. Taxonomy (NCBI): domain Eukaryota; kingdom Metazoa; phylum Arthropoda; class Malacostraca; order Decapoda; family Palaemonidae; genus Macrobrachium; species Macrobrachium nipponense. Next base: position 34,205,968 of record NC_087205.1, read on the forward strand.
TGCTCATCAGAAGAAGACTAGGAATAGTCTTGTCATTGATAGAAGAGTGTGACCTCCAGCTGTCTATTACACTTGTGTCTTCTGCCAATAATAAAGCTGACAGTTTGACACGTGTACCTCAGCGCTGGCTGAGGGACCTTGGTTCATGTCACCAAGATGCAAAACTTGTGTGTGCTTCTGTTGTCCCTGCCATTAGTGATGGAATTAAGGAGATCCATCATCCTGCTGGTCACCCGGGTGTGAGAAGAACTCTCTATTTTGTGAAGAAAGTCCATCCAGAGTTTACCAGGCGGCAAGTACAGCTGTTGTCAAATGCTGTGAGGCATGCCAGTCAATAGACCCGGCCCCAGTGAAGTGGCAGAAAGGTAGTCTGGAAGTGGATAGTGTGGCAGAGAGTTGGCATGGATATTACTCACTATGATGGACGGACGTACCTTACTCTCATTGATTGTGGACCATCTCGATTTGCCATCTGGTGTCGGCTCCATTTTCAGACCAGTGAGAGCATCATTGGGCGACTTGAGACAGTGTTCTATGAACAAGGAGCGCCGGAGGAACTGTTAACTGACAATGACACTGCTTTTCGCAGCAAACTATTTGCTGACTTTGCAAAAAAGTGGTGCGTGCATCTTAATTTTAGATGTGCTTATGTTCCATCAGGAAATGGTATAGCTGAGATGCCATCGAACTGTTAAAGTCATTGCTGCAAGGAAAGGCTGTAGCATTGCAGAGGTAGTATATCTGTATAATTTGATGCCTCGTGATGACTGTGACTCAACGACTGCCCCTGTCAGTATGCTGTATTCTTATCCTGTGAGGGTCCGAGGAGTGGATCCATGCTCAATGAACAAAGTGGCAGTGAGTGGCCCCTATAAAGTAGGTGATGAGGTGTGGGTAAAACCATCCAACATGCGATGCAATATGCCATTTGAAAGAGGCAAGGTTACGAGAGTTTTGTCAGAACAAGCTGTTGAAGTCAACGGAGTTCCACGCCATGTTAGAGATCTTCGTTCGTGTTCTTCACAAGGATTGATATTGAGTGAGGAAACTACTGATGCTGAGGATGAGGAGCTTCTTATACAGCTTCCTGTTCATGAAGTGAGAGGGAAAGAGGAAGATTCAGGCACTGTTTGCTGAGTGCAACGCAATTTCAAGGGACATTCAAACAAGAGTTAGAAGAGCAAGAGTTTGTAATATATGTGATGAATTCAGGGGAGTGTATATGTTTGAAACTGTTAATTACGTTAATTCTGTTTGGGTTTAATTGGACAGTTTATGTATAAAGGTATTTCTGTTGTTGTGGGTTATTAAGGAAGAGGTGTAAATGACCGTTTATGACTAGTTGAGTTTGTATATTACTTGTTGTTGATTGTCAATGATTATTTAAGATGTTCTCTTGGAGAGTGGGGAGTATGTGTGGTTAGTTGAAGTCAAGCCCTGTAGGAGATTATTACCTCTCCACCAAAGGATCGTTGTGTGTCTGTATCCATTATACATATATCATTTTGTAAGTAAAGAAGAAAAAACCAAGTCTGTGTTTCTTTACTGCCACACATATGTAAACAGCACAATGTTGTTATTATTCTTGACCTAAGCCATTCAACAGTTTCTCACATCCTAAGCTAGCTAGGTCTCTCTCTCTCTCTCTCTCTCTCTCTCTCTCTCTCTCTCTCTCTCTCTCTCTCTCTCTCTCTCTCTCTCTTTGTTTTCCTAAATAATTCTTTTGGTAGTAAGTGCCCATCAGCATAAACAAGAAACAAAAACAGACTTTTATTACTGTATTTTGCTGTTTATACATTAATATTATGGTACGGTACTATAATCATTACAGTAAATCATATTTTTTATAAATTTATTCATTCAAGAAATTGATATAATTTTCTGCAAAAGCCATATCATGAAAATTAAGAGGAATTGTTAGCTAATAACTTTTGTTTGCAGATCTGATGAAGGGGAAATTGAAAATAGGAAAGACTTTATAAAAGATTTATGAAATTTTCAAGACATACAACTTAAAACACAAAAAAAGGGGGAATAAAACAAGCAAGGGAGCCATTCCAAAGACAATTCCCTTCTACTTCTATTACTAATATGAGCAGACAATGTGTTTGAATAGTTTTAAGTTGCAGTAAGTATATGTGCATCACCAATCAACTTAGGCTAGGCTGGATCAATCAATAGTGAGAACCCTTATGATAGTTTAAGGTATATTTGGTGTTTGAACTAGTACTAAAATAGGCAGTTAGCCTATAAGAATTTTTATAGGTAGGGCATCTTTGGTGATTTAACTATTGATGTAGGCAGTTAGGGTATAGCCTAGGCGTTTTCTAAAGGTGGGGTGGGTAACGCGATATTTGCTTAACGCAGGTGGTAGTGGTCCCCATCCCTTGCGATTACTGAGGCCCCACTGTACTCCTTTCATGTCAAAGGGCACTGCCCTCCAAGATGAGAGGAGATCCCTCAAACATCAACACAACATGTGCCCCCCCCCAACCCCCTTTGTCCGATAAGCTAAGCAAAAAGGGCGAAAAAGATGGGGGAATACCAGGAAAGAATAAACAAAGGGCAAACCTTTGAAGTTTCTTCTAAGTAAATTCTCCAGACCATAAGTGTAAATGTCAAATAAATATACTGTCACAACCTTACATTAAAGGGCAAGAATAAGTGATAAGGGTGTAGATACACCCTTTGCCGCCGACTTTTAACACACAAAGGGGATAGGTGGCTGGCAAGACTAATCATAAAGTGGGTTTGTATATTAGATATTAATTATTAATGCCAATTAATTACCAACACCAAACACAGTACGTACATTCAAAACACAAAAGAAACAGTAAAAGAAAGCTCCCACCTCGAAATCATGATTAATAACTAGTCAGCAACAACTCACAAACATAAGTCTTCACTCGAAGACAGCCGCAAGTAAATTGGAGCGTTTATGTTCAGGAAGGCCAGTCTCCCTCCCTGGGCAGTAGTTATTGCTTAACCACCTAGTTCAAGAATTTAACAGCCGTATTCCAGCTACTATTCCCGCAAGTATATCCTATTGCAAAGGACTGAGGGTTTGTATTTCGTGTATGAACAAATTACTTTTCTGTGCAACTTTTAATTTTACATATTAATTTTGGAAAGTGACATGATTTTTCCAACTGCAAAACATATAAACTTACAAGGTCGAATTTCTAAATTTCCCCGATGAGAATTTTTATTATTAGTCGTAGAATAAGTGGTAAAAATTTGAAGCAAATCCTTTCAGTCATAAGGTAGCAACAAGCTCTTACTTTATAATAGGACCGTATGGCATCAGCACTCCCCTTACTATCAAGAACTACTTGGCCAGGTTCATAAACTGTGTAATTTAGACTACAAATTAAAAAAGGGGAAGAGAGAGAGAGAGAGAGAGAGAGAGAGAGAGAGAGAGAGAGAGAGAGAGAGAGAGAGAGAGAGAGAGAGAATATGTTCCTTTATCGATAACAACTGACATCTGGGTTTACACCATCTTAATGTAACGAATGCATCTAATAAAGTCTTCGCTTATCAACAAGAATGAAATGTTAAAGTCAGTAATGGAAATAAATCAAACCCATCATCTTAATATAAACAGAGATGCATCTAACAAAGTCTTTGATCATCAATGAGAACGCAATGTTACAGTCTGGAAATAAACCAAAGTACAAAACATAAAATATACAAATAACATCTCCTTTTGTAATATACTATATCCTAATCTACAGACCAAACTGTCTCTTACTTTCACACACAAAAATCCTGTTTCTCTAACAATTACAAAAGAAAGATATGGCATAAATTCATTAAACTATGACAAAAAACTAATTACATATTGACCACTAAAATAAACCCTGTTCACCTTTTTCTTTAAACCTCCACTTCCAAGAACATCAAGCCACTCATCAGGCAGCTCTTCAGTCTTGCCTTCAACTTCCACTTCCTCCACCTTCTCAACCTTCACTTCCTTTGACTGCTCTACTTCTGGCATCTTCCCAGATCTGGAAAAAAACCTGATGCTAATTTAATCTATTCTGTATACAACTGGGCTAGGCTATTATTAGCAGAGGATTTAGAAATGACAATTTTTTAAAGTATAAATATTATTTTTCCTAACTATACAAACCTCATTTGGAATTACCTTTGGCGTAGCTAGAAAACGGCCGCTAAACTCTTGAACAAGGTGGTTAGGTAGAACTAACTACCGTCTGGTAGGTGGGAATACCCGCCTGCCCAGATGTAAACATTCCAGTTAGCTTTTCGGCCCAGGTTTCAGATTGAGGGGTGGCATGAGGTGGGCCTAGTGTGTAAAGGACCTCAGGTTTGTATAGTTACAAAAAATGTTATTGTTATAATACAATTAAGTTTGTTCATACTTACCTGGCAGATATATATATAGCTGTATTTTCTGAAGTCCGACAGAATTTAAAAATTCGCGGCACACACAGTGGGCGGCCAGGTGGTAGTACCCATTCCCGCCGTGGGAGGCGGATATCAGGAACTATTCCCATTTTCTATTCATATTTTATCAGTGCCACTGTCTCCTGAGGGGAGGTGGGTGGGCACTTTAATTATATATATCTGCCAGGTAAGTATGAACAAACTTAATTGTATTATAACAATAACATTTTGTTCATGAAACTTACCTGACAGATATATATATAGCTGAATCCCACCTTCGGATGGTGGGAAGAGACAGAATAGGATTTTTTGGGAAACTAAATTAAGTAGATGATATACATCTTGGTTCCTCACCTGATAGCATAGCCGACTTCGTGATTACTGTCACCAAAGTCTGCTTCTGCGTTACTAGAGTTGCCAGCGAGGTAGAGACCTGTAATGCTGGTGCGCTCTAGATGATCTGTCAACGGGGGCGTGACCACAATGTGACTAGACCATATGACCATACTTCTGAGGGCACCGAAGCTAAAACCACCACCTGACCTAACCTATCAAAGTTAGTTCCATACTTCTAGGCTAAAGAAAAAGGACAAGCGCCTCAAGCGACCAACCCTTCAAAGTTAAAGCACACCTATCCCTTTTCTATAGGATAGGATTCGTGTTGCTTCCTGCCCCCAATATATAATCTACGGATATGTATGGTCCTAGCGACTTACGGATCTGAAATGTCGTCTTCACATCCCGTCGGGAGTGTGAAGCGAACACATAGTTGCTTCGCTAAAGCGTGGCACTCAGGATGTTACTGAGTGTCATGCTCTGTTGAAATGCTTCCGAGGCCGCGCCCTCACCTCTTGAGCATTCATTATTAAAGAAAAAAATCTCAAATCTTTATGCAAACATAATGAATGAGACCTCTTAAAAGAACTCCTTGGCTATATGCCAGGGTGTTCTTGGACATGAACCAGTCGGTCTTTTTACGGAACACGCAGATTGTCGGGAGTGTGAAGCGAACACAGAGTTGCTTCGCTAAAGCGTGGCACTCAGGATGTTACTGGAGTGTCATGCTCTGTTGAAATGCTTCCGAGGCCGCGCCCTCACCTCTTGAGCATTCATATTAAGAAAAATCTCAAATCTTTATGCCAACATAATGAATGAGACCTCTTACGAACTCCTTGGCTATAATGCCAGGGTGTTCTTGGACATGAACCAGTCTGGTCTTTTTACGGAACACCGCAGATTGTCCGTTGACCTTGACTTTCTATAGTAGTTTTATCAAGATAAAACTTGAGAGACCCTACAGGGCACAGGACTCTCTAATGCCCTTGCCCAATAATTTGTGCCATACCCTTGGTCTCCAAGCCTTCGGGTCAAGGGTTAGACAGGTTTTTCGTTCTTATCAAGAACGGAAGGCTTAGAGGACAGACCGCATTATGTCCTTTAAAGCCAAAACCTCTGTGATGTCTAAAACCTCCACTAACCCTCTTTTGCCGTGGCTAGAGCGGTTTAGAATATTAGCCTTTCGGTCACGTGTATTAAGTTCGCAGAAAGGATAGGTTCGAAATGCTTTTGGCATCAGAAAACTCAGACTACGTCTAAGTTCCATGCCGGAACCTTTGATCCAGAGAATTTCAAGATCTCCACAGACCTCAAAGATCGTGAAGCTTTGTTGTTTGACAGAACCGAATCTCTGAGCCTAGAGGCCGTCAACAACATATTTTGCATATTCTACCATAGTTAGGACTTCTAGCTATCTCATACTTCAGACGGAAAGATAGAACCATAAGGAAATTCACAGAGGTCGAGGTGGAGGAACAGTCATTTCCCTTCACTATCTCCAGAAACGGCCTCCTCCGATTGAACACTGAAAATAGGCAGCACTGCTTTGCCTTGGCCAAGAGACTGCCATTACTCTTGAAGATCTTATCGCTATGTACCGTTGAAGACGAAGGTAGATATTGAATGCAACCTACGTCTTCACAGACGAATCGAGAGAAGGATTTCTCAAGATTTCTGAACCTTGTGCTTACAAATGACTGAAAACGCTAAACCGCTATTTCATTGCTGTCCGGTGAGAAGTCGTAGTTGCAATTGAAAGCGGGGCAGGGCATTCTTCAGTAATGAAAACACAGGGGAAAGCCGCCTGAAGAACTGCTTCTCATGGGCTGAACATTTGGAAGTAGAGCTGTCAGTCGGAGAGTAGGCGATGTCTTTTGACATATCTGTTAATTCGGGTTGAACAATGAACAATTGTACACCTACGAATATGAGATATTTTAAAGACAAACTAGATGTCTGCAAAATCATTCGCATTATCGCAGTGCGATGCAGCGGGAGACTTGTACCAGACTTCTGTTTACCGTGCGGTAAACAGTAAAATGAAAGTCTAAGAGATATCTCTGTTGAAAATTCTCGCAATATCGAAGGCGATGGAATCTATCATCACAGCAGTAGATGGTCCTTCATAATTGCGAGAATCCCCGTTAATCAGAGACCTAAGTCCATGATTGTTGGGCAGATATACGGTTCGGTAGTCAATCAAAGCAGGGGAGAGAGAAGAGACATAAACAACCGTGCATCTCGGAGGCCCAGCTGATACTGAGCTGCTATCAGGCAGTTCAATACGCAGTAGCTGAGCCTGAGCTCCCGCTGACTCGTCATCCTGAGTTGCCAGGTAATCCATATTCCACAAAGGAATGCGTTCGGCTAGAACCACCGAGCATAAAAGATATGCTCGAGCAATTATATTTAGGCGAAACGAATTTCGGTAATATAAAAGTTGAAATGGTGTTGTCGTGACAAACCATAAGTATATAAAATTGAAACAAACTCCTGGGAGGTTGCAGGCAACCCCGAGTTGCAGTTCAATTAGAATACTTCTCGTCTAAGTCGCAATCCGTAGAATAACTAGGATATGCGCCTACCCCTCTGGACAATTCAACTGCTTAGTAGAATCATGTCGCGAGGTTAATATACGTAGTATATTTTTATAGGATTCTGAACAACGATCTCCATCCTAAATTCTTTCCTTCAAGAAAACAAAATAAGGATTGGAGATCGACACCTTCGATCTCTATCAAAGAGAGTGAAGGAGAAGTCTTCCTCGAAGGAAAAGCTTCAATGGTGAACAGAATACTATCTGCCTGAGTTGCCAGCTACTCCCTTTACGAAGGAATAGGTATGATATTATCGAGCAAAAGGAAACTCTCAAGCAGGCCTATTTAAACGAACAGAATTCGCTAAATACAGAAGCTGAGTTGGTGTTGTCGTAACAATACCTGAAGAGTTGTTCTTACTCCTGGAAAACTCTTGGAAGTTGAAGGGAGTGTCAATAAAAGGGATTTTGACGGAGGAAAAATCTATTTCTGGTGATTGGCTCGTGTCGCCCTATGAAAGTATCCTTAATATCATTCTTTCTAGGTAAATTAGCCTAAAATTACCAGAGAAAAAACAAAATTAAGAAAATGTCAGTAAAACTGACTCGCTCACTCTTAAAAAGAAGTGTCGGTATGATAAAGGGGCGGAGTGTGGAACACTACCACGAGCCAAACACCAATTAGAACTTCCTGTCAGAATCCCCCCAAGAGAGAGCTGATACCAACGGGCGATGCAGCCTCACTACTATACTAGAGGACGCCACGGACAGCAGCGCCCCTAGCGGACATCTTAAATAAAAGAGTTAAATACATCTTGTCCTGCAAGGGGGGGGAAAACAAACTATAAAAAAGGGGGGGGTTTCATAGGGCGACACGAGCCAATCACCCAGAAATAGATTTTTCTCCGTCAAAATCCCTTTTCTGGGCTCAGCTCGTGTCGGCCTATGAAAGAGTACCAGAGAAACAGACAAGATGGAAAAGGGAACAATGAAAAACAATTTAAAATGATGGATATAATATAAGTAAATCAATTACAGCATACAATTAAGCACTTAAACTAACTTATTTTAATATATAAAAAAAAAAAAATAAAAAAAAAAAATAAAATGTTAGCAATCTTAAAGTACTTAAATGGTAATTAAAGTAAATTACAAAGATGCATGTAAAATAAGGAAAAATTGGGATTTACTTAACAAAAATACAAAATTCCAAAATATATTCTCCTAGTACACCCATGTGTCCAAACCTACCCTAGCATAAAAATACGGGTAAGGGTAGGTACACTGAAATCCATCATCAATACAAATATTCCAAAATATACACAAACACATTGTGACTGAAGTTCATCATTAACATAAAATGGTGAATATATACAAACATATTGTGTCCTACCCTAGCATAAAAACTATAAGGGTAGGTACACTGAAGTTACATTATCAGTACAAATGTGGATGTCCCTAGCAAAAAAAATAAGGGACAAACCACTATATGATACAACGGCTAAGGCTATGATGTTGAGTAGCCTGACGATAGGGTGAGGCATGTTGGTTGATGTAGGTAGAAAGGAGACCTGGATCTATACTACAACTACTAAACCAGTATCAGGGGAAACTATGTTTCCCGCTGCTACTGCTGAAAACTTTAAAGATTCCAAGGACTTTAAATAATGCCGTTTAAAGACTGTCGGGGATTTCCATCCAGTATACTTTCTAAGATCCTCAAAGTTCATATGTTGGAAATAATTAATTGAGGTGGCTACTCCCCTGATATCATGTGCTTTTGGGAATGACTCAGGGTTGGCTTGTTTAATGAAGTAAAGGATTTGCTGTCTAATGCCTTTAACTGATAAAGTACCACCCTTTTTCTCTCATGAAGAGAGCAACCTGAGGATCTAGAAGAAGTACGAGATAGAAAGGCTCTAAGAGTTGATACTGGGCAGAGAGAAGGATCCTGTGGAAGTGGGATAACCTTCCAAGGGGCCCACCTTGCAAGAGGATCTTCATTTTTTTGGTTGGCTAAAAAGCTACGATCCGGAGCAAGTAGAACTTCTCCTGATGGGAAGGAATTCCACATGACCCGCATCCCTGGATAGAGCCGACAGTTCTGAAATTCTAGCTCCTGAGGCTAGGCTTAATAAGAATAATGTCTTCCTCAGGAGCATTATGAATGTACAAGATGAGTTGTCAGTATCTGAAGCTAGTTTGAGGACGTCATTTAAGAACCATGAACTGTAGTAGGCCTCTGGGAAGGTCTAAGTCTAGCACAGGCTTTAGGGATAGATGTGAAATAAGATTCAGTCAAATCTATCTGAAAACCTACTTGAAAGATTTTCTTCAAAGCCGATTTATGAGTGGTAATCGTGCTAGCAGCTAAACCTTTTTCAAATAAGGATCTGAAAAAGGATATAGCCAAATTAACTGTCATGGTTGTAGTGTTCGATTCTCTCAAGAAAGATGCTAATTTTTTAACAGCTGAGTCTATTGTCTAATGGTTGACTCTCTCTTATCTGATTCTAGGAAGAGAATATTCTGTGGATCAATGTCAGCATCTTTATTAGCCGCAAACTTCATGAAGTCCATAAGTTAGGGTCTGGAGAGTTCCTGAGGAAGCGAACACAGTCCTCATTTGTACTGATTGTGATAGTTTGGGATTGGGGATCCGTTGAGGTCGGAGACCCAATTCCAAGAGAAGAGGATACCAGTTGCTCTTGGGCCAGTCCGGTGCAATCAGAGCTACTATCCCTTTGAAAGACCTTAGTTTGTCTAGGACTTTCAAGAGAAGATTCACTGGAGGAAAAACATAAATTCTCCTCCACTGATTCCAATCTAACGACAGGGCGTCCGTGGCATAAGCCAGAGGGTCCAGGTTGGGGGCCACATAGCAAGGGAGCTTGTGGTTCGCTTGTGAGGCGAAGAGATCCACTTGGAGACCTGGGACTCTCCGGCTTACCCACTGGAATGGACCCCGACGTCCAGAGACCACTCTGAAAATTCCAGAGGTGAACTGACCGGGACAGAGCGTCTGCTATCACATTTCTTACTCCTGCCAGGTGAGTGGCAGACAGATGCCATTTGTGTTTGTTTGCTAATGCAAAGATGGCTATCATGACATGGTTCACATGTTTGGATTTGGACCCTCCTCTGTTGATGCAATGAACTACCACTGCACTGTCCAAAACTAGCCTTAGATGGAGACTTCTTCGGGGAAGCAGTCTCTTCAGAGTAAGGAAATACTGCCATTGCTTCCAACACGTTTATGTGGAGCTGGCGAAATTGAACTGACCAAGTCCCCTGAACCTGTTTGAACTGAGAGTATCCCCCCCACCCGGACAGGGATGCATCCGTGTGAATGGTTAGCACTGGGAGGGGATATTGAAGGGGTACTTTCTTGGCTAAGTTCTTTACTTTTGACCAAGGCCGTAGTTGGTTGCGAAGGATCTGTGGAATTACTGACAACTTGTCTCGATATTTGGAGTTTGCTTTTGACCGCCAAATTCGATTTATATCTTTCAGCCTTGCTTTCAGAAGGATATCTGTTACCGAAGCAAACTGAAGAGACCCTAGGATTCTCTCCTGGTTTTCTTCTTGACGTTTGTTTGCATTTGAGGAATTGCCTGACAGATTTTGCTATTTCCTTCCGTTTGGCCACTGGAATTGATAGATTGTGGGAAGACAAATCCATTGGATTCCTAGCCACTGAAAACGAGATTCCGGAGTAAGTCTGGATTTCGTTTTGTTTATCTGGAACCCCAGATGTTGTTCCAGAAAGTGAACTACCTTTTTGGTAGCTTCGAGACATTCCTCGACTGTTGGTGCCCAGATCAACCAATCGTCGAGGTATGCCGCTACCCATGATTCCCTGAGCTCTCAATTGTTTGTACCACTTCTCGCTATCTTTGTGAATACCCTGGGGGCTACATTCAGACCGAAGGGCATCACTTTGAATGAGAATGTCTGATTTCCTAGCCTGAATCCTAGGAATGGGCGGAAGTGCCTGGCTATAGGGATATGATAGTATGCGTCTGTAAGATCGATGGAGCATGTGACGGCTCCACGCGGAAGTAAGGTCCTTACTTGCGAGAGGGTAAGCATCTTGAACTTGTCGCAGCGAATGAAAGAGTTTAGCTTTGACAAGTCTAAGATTACCCTTCTTTTTGTTGAGCCTTTCTTTGGCACGCTGAATAAGCGCCCTTGAAATTTTAGATGTTTGACTCTCGCAAATAGCTCCTTTCGAAGGAAGTTCTTTCCGCGTAATCTATCAATTCCTTTGACGGTACCTGATGAAATGATTTGATTGGAGGGGGATCTTTGATCCGACTCCAGCCTAATCCTTTGGACACTATGCTCTGTGCCCAATTGCTGAACCCCACCTGTGGCGGAAGAGGAACAGCCTCCCTCCTACCTGGGGAGCCTCATTGCTGATGGGCGGGTTGGCCACCACGCCCTCCACTCTGACTGAACTGTCTACTCCTCGTGCCCCTTCCTGCGCCACGCTGACGAAAGTAACCTCTCGCCCTACCTCTCGGTTGAGAGTAGCCTTGAGCCCTCATAAGCAGGGTTGAAGGCCGGCGAGATAGCGTAGGAAGTGGATGGTTGAGATTGCTGGGGCACCAGGAGGAAAGGTTGGTTCTGTTTAGAGGTGGAAGGTTGTCCCTGTTGGGTAACTGGGACTGCCTGCACAAATTGCTGCTGTTGTTGGATTTTTGTTTTTTATAAGGCTGGAACCGTCTTACCAGCCTTCTTTGGTTTCTTGCCAGCAGTGGGAACGGATTCCTGTTTCCTCTTTAGAGGAAATACCCCACCTAGCTCTAAGGCTCTGGTTGAGTCTAGCAGCTTCGTGGTGGACCTCGTTCACTGCGGACTCTGGGAAGAGATCCGCTCCCCACATGCTTTTGCAGCCAAGAGTCTATTAGGCTCATGCCTGATTGTGCACTCTTGTAGGACATGCTTCCGGCAAGTTCCTCCTAGCCTGGAAGAAGTCAAAGCGTCCGCAGAACCGTCTGAAACTGATTTCGCCAGAATCTTGAACAGCGTTCCGTAGCGTAGGAAAGAGCAGCCATTTCTGTAATGATGAGGGAATTGAGGGACCTGCCAAACCTAGTTCGCGCATCGAACTCTGCCTGGATTAGGGAATCCGGCAGCCTAGGTAACTTCTCACCGAACTGGTCCATGGCGCAGTCCGGCTTGAGTTTACCCAGCGTGAATGTAGCTGGCAGGTTTTCCCACAATTCTCCGAAGGCGGGGAAGAGAGGAGAAGTAGACTCCGCCTCCCTCACTGTGGATGGGCTCATCCTTGAGGACTGCCTGAAGAGACTTCTCCACCAATTTCGTGGCGAACGGAAGAGAGACCTCCTCTTCCGTCGCGAAAATAGTGAAGGGACTCTTGTAGGCCTGGAGTTTAGTGTTAGTACACTCCCAGTCCTCAAGGCAGTGAACCCATTCCCGCTGGGCGTGATCTCTACTGTAAAGAAACTGACTCCTTAGAGATTTTGTCTTCTCTCGTGAGAGCCGTTGGCGTCAGCCTAGCATACCCGATGAAAGGCTGCGACAGACCCGGAGGGTAGAACTCGAAGTCCTCAATCCTTCGAGTTCCACACTCCGGGATAGAAATCATTCCGTCCTTGAATGGAGCGTAGGCAGCTACTCTCCATGGGTTTCTCCATAGAGAAAGCTGGCAAGGAGTCATAAGGTGGAAGTTGAAGAATCCCCGTGCTAGATGCAGGGGAGACTGGGGGAGGAGCCTGAGCTAGCCCAGCTACTCGGTTCCATCATCTCTCTCATTCTATTAGAGAGATCCTGGATTGACTGTCCAGTTTGAGACAGACTGTTTGACAATTGGGCAAAAACATCTGCTCGAACCGCGTTCCCAGTGCGGAGATTTGGGAGCCTACTAGCACGCCCACCTGTTCCATCACCCCTGCTGAGACAGTAGAGGGATCGCAGGTGCTGGTGCTTGCTACCCCTGCCGGCATAGCCGGAGTGGAAGCAGCGGAGGCGGGAGAAGGCAGTGACTCGGTGGGAGTGCGAGCCTTCTCCTTCGAAGCCTTGCTTGTTCTGGAGCTCTTCGATTGGGAAGAGCCCGGCTTTGCCTTCACCGCATCGGCATAGGAAGTCGACGACTTCCTAGCCGAAGAAGACGAAGACGACTTCCTAGAAGTCGACTTAGATAAGGTCTTCGGTTCTCTCTTTTCCCTTCTCCTTAGGAGGTACAGAGAGAGCGGGGAGCGAATAGGGATCTCGGATCCCGCAAAAGCCTTGGAAAGAAGCGGAAGAAGAGGGGACAGGAGAAGATCCAGGAGCGCCCAAGGAAAGACCTTGGGCGCCCGACATACCTACCTCAACCAACAAATCCTCCCCACCTACCGCCATTGGGCTCTAGGTTAAGGTCCAGGGCAGCGACGTCCCGGAACCGACTCCTGTGAGGCTACGACCCCAAACGATTGCTGGAGGTCTTGCTGGATGAGGCTATCAGTGGGGCAGCGGACAAGGGGTGGGTCGACGTAACCCGTCGACTTGCCCGCGGGGAAGATCTGGATGGCCAGCTTCCTATCCAAAATGTAGGGCTGGCCCTTGGCGGCGTTTTTTCCCAAGCCAAAGCCCGCCCACCCACGCTTTCAGGGTGGCGAGGGCGACTTCCCTCACACCGCTAGCCTGAAAGAAAGGTGGAGTTAGCTGCCAATTGTGGAACGGGGTTAACAAACTTACGACTAGAAGTTGTTAGTAAAATCATAAGTAAGTCTATAATGGACTTACCCCATCTCCCAGCTGACCGACTAGGTCGTAGCATATGGCGCAGGCTTCAGGGTGCCAGACGATCAACTCGTTGAACGACGTGGCACAAGGGGCGTGGGACCTGCACTCGTCATGTCCACAGGGGTCGTAAAGCGTCGCATTACAGGCTGGGACCTGGCAGTTGGTAGCCTGTAAGTGAAAAAGTACATGAGTACCAAGTAAACACTTACGCAGCCCCTAACATATGCTCCGCTGGTGCCGGAGTGATAAAGTTAGATAAAACCAGAGCCCCGCCAAAATACGTGTGGTAACCAGGTTGGAAGATAGGCTATGGCTCCGCCGATGGCGGAAGCACAAGAATCAACCAACTAGGAGTGGTGGTAATGGAAACCACGACGGAAAATGGCGGGGATGGTGATAAAATAATAATAATAACACACAATTCATTGTAAAATATCTTATAATTAGGGTATATATCCTTAAAATAACAAAAATAAAACAACTTCTCTCCGCCCGTCTACTAGAAGAGTGCGTAGGTAAGGGTAGCTCCCTTCCGGTAGCGGGGGAGAGATATAAGGATATAGTAGGCAAGCAACCGACCACTCGTAGTGCCTACCCTGCCCGCTAGCGGAGCCAGAAACCTATAACCAAAGGTGCCCCGGCTGCGACGGAAGGCTCCTTTCGTATCGTAAGGGAGGTGGCTGAGCAACTGGGGAGGGGAGGAGGAAGGTCTCGGCGAAACACGGCGGGAGCGAGAAAAAAGGGGGGGAGGGATGGCCTACTCCTCCCCGCCTCACCAACTACCCGCATGGAGACCCGGTACCTCAGAGTGGTCGCCCTATACCCCCCGCTGAGAGGACCCCTGGACACCTCCGAAAGTGAGGAGAAGGCGATGAGGTTGTCATAACAACCAAGGGGCGTCCCCCCCAGCTCCTCCCTATATCAGAGAGGGGAGGGAAGGGGCAGGGTAAGGTGCTATGGAAACACGTGACCGCAAGTGGCCTAGGCCGCGAGCAACACAACCGTGGTAGGGCCACGTGAACCAAGCTGTACCAATACATGGAACAAGCACCTAGGCTAGCCTAACACCCTAAATAAGTAAATAAAATTACATCGAAAGGTGGAAGGACACTTTTAGTAAAAGAGAAAGAAGCCCAGGAGGAGGCAGACTGTTCCAAGAAACAGGAGCCTACTCGGAGCCAGCGATAGCCGATGTAGAGCAAGAGCCGGGATGCTGGGCCGGAAATAATAATAATAGCCCTAAATACCAAGCTAAGAGAATGGTAGGAGGGCTGAACTAGCTAAAACTCGATGTAAAATGATATTGTTATAATACAATAAAGTTTCATACATACTTACCTGGCAGATATATACATAGCTATCGACTTCCGTCGTTCCCTCCCGACAGAATTCGAATTTCGCGGCACACGCTACAGGTAGTCAGGTGATCTACCTGCCTGCGCTGGGAGGCAGGACTAGGAACTATTCCCGTTTTCTAATCAGATTCTCTCTTCCACCTGTCTCCTGCGGGGAGGCTGGTGGTCATTAGTTGTTATATATCTGCCAGGTAAGTATGTATGAAACTTTATTGTATTATAACAATATCATTTTCATACATTCACCTTACCTGTCAGATATATACATAGCTGATTGACACCCTTTGGTGGAGGGCAAGAGACAGCTAGTTACTGACTAGACAGGTAAACAACATATGTTGTAGGTATTTATAGACCTTAGTTCCTCTGTGTTTCTAGACGAAGGATTGACTTCCTAGCTATTGCATAGGAGTCTGCTTCCTCTCAGAGCCTTAGCGAGATAGTGATCTGTGGCAGAGTTCTTGTGGTATCTGTCGATGGGTCTCGTTCCACTTACTCGACAGAATCCTAACTGGCGTTTGTCAATGGGAGCACATCCGCTTATATGACAACACGCCCACTTATTTAAGGAGCGCAACACCGATCCCAGATCACCTGTTCCTAACATGAGGGTTCGCGCTAAAATTGAAAGAGAGTTATCCCCCAAACTCCTTTCAACCTCCAATAAACAGTCATTGAGTTAAAATAAATTCAACTCCTTACTAAAGGATCAGTGTCCGGCTCCTTATCCACAGCAACGTATCCGCTGATACGTATAAACCAAGAGAGAAGAATCTCTCGTAGGTTAACTTGACGTCCTTCGTGTAATGAGAAGCCAACCCATAATTGCATCTCCTATATGGTTAACCGCTAATATGTCTTCCTGACATATTGTTACGAAAGAACAAGAATTTGCAACAGCTCGCACTTTAGAGCTTTTTAGATTCTCAGCTGTTTGAAGGTATCATCAAGTCACTTATGAAATGCTCTAGAGATCACCATTGTTTCAAAGAAGACTAGGACTTTCTTTGAACTGGATCTCCTCTGGATGAAGCCTAAAGCCTGGCTTCGCGCCTGGCTGGCGCGAGGAGTATCCTGTTAGAATACTCCTGGCGCCTGACAGTCGTAAAACTATTCGAATACTCCTGGCACCTGGCAGGAGTATCGCTCTTCTCGAATACTGCTGGCGCCTGTTAGGAGTATAAGCTTCGGAATACTCCTGGCGCCTGGGAGGAGTAACGTGCTTGGGATCCTCCTGGCGCCTGGCAGGCGCAAAGCGCCTCGAATACTCCTAGCTTTCAGCAGGCGCCTGGCGCCTGGCAGGCGCGAAGCGCCTCGAATACTCCTGGCTTTCAGCAGGCGCCTGCGCCTGGTAGGCGCCTTTTCATCAGGCGCCTGGCGCCTGCAGGCGCATTTTCATCAGGCGCCTGGCGCCTGGCAAGGCGCAAAGCGCCTCAAATACTCCTGGCTTTCAGCAGGCGCCCTGGCGCCTGGCAGGCGCAAAGCGCCTCGAATGCTCCTGGGCTTTTAGTAGGCGCATTATGTTCAGAATACTCCTGGCGCGTGGTAGGAGTATTAAGTTCCGAATACTCCTGGCGCCTGGGAGGAGTATAAGTTTCGTAATACTCCTGGCGCCTGGGAGGAGTAACGCGCCTGGAATCCTCCTGGCGCTTGTCAGGCGCAGAGCGCCTCGAATACTCCTGGCCTTTAGTAGGCGCATTTTGTTCAGAATACTCCTGGCGTGTGGTAGGAGTATTAAGTTCCGAATACTCCTGGCGCTTGGGAGGAGTATAAGCTTCGGAATGCTCCTGGCGCCTGGTAGGAGTAAAAATTCTAGAATACTCCTGGCTCCTGGGAGGAGTATCGAGGTCCGGGTACTCTAGGCGCCTGGCAGGTGTATCTCTTCCCGAATACTCCTGACTATGGGAGGCGCATCTAGTTCCGAATACTCCTGTGACTTGGTC
Organism: Macrobrachium nipponense; assembly: GCF_015104395.2. Taxonomy (NCBI): domain Eukaryota; kingdom Metazoa; phylum Arthropoda; class Malacostraca; order Decapoda; family Palaemonidae; genus Macrobrachium; species Macrobrachium nipponense. Next base: position 34,223,298 of record NC_087205.1, read on the forward strand.
GGAGTATCGCTCATGGAATGGCTTTCGCATGGCCAGTATATTGCGCTTAGCGGGCGCTATACTCCTATCAGAGTTTCTCTCTTCTCCAGTTGGCTCTTGTTTCTGGATGAAGATCTTGGCCTAGAACGTCTATAGTAAAGTCAGGCTCTTTGCGCCTACTTGGCGCCTGGCTCCTAGTTGGCGCCAGACGCTTGGCAGGAGTTACTTCCTTCCTCACGTCTCGCCTGCCTAACGCATCGCTCCCCCCCAGAGATGGCCGCTTGTGCGACAACTCCCCTAGTAGGTTCGTCGCGCTCGGACAGAGATCGGTATTTGGATCTCTTCATCAGAATTTTATCATCCTTTTTACGAGTATGATCTTTAGAAAGTACTCCTACCAAAGACGCTAATTGCTCCTGCACTTCATCACAATTTAGTCCGTTCCTCCCTCCGTAGACAATAGGAAATCTCAAAATTCCAAGAGACAAGTCCTTCCTCCGCGGAGGATCATTATTGCATACTTCCGTTTGCTAACGAGTTCTCCTCCTACATGTTGACGAGTTTTCTCGTTGCAGAAGCTTCCCTATCCTTGCCCGAAGGAAGGGAAGGAGCTTGGACTTTTAAAGAGATTCTGAGCTGAAATGGTTGATTTCTAGCTCTTGAATGCATCTCTCTGAACCTTTTGGGAAGTAGTTTGAGCCCTTCTCGCATTCCAAAGACTCTATCAGTAAACGTTTAAACCTTTTCTTCTTCTGTAGATGACAATGTCACTACATTACCCGGACAACGAAACCTCTATCTAACAGCGTTGATCCAGGAATAAAAGGCTTTAGTTCTCTTGCCAAACCTACTATGCTGGCCAGAACCCATTACCGAGTCGTCATAGAATTTGATTCCAGATTCTAAATCCCAAAATTTCACTTGTCCTCTTGATCGTTTAGGCCCAAGAGAACATTTGATTAGGCGCAGTTCCATTTTGTCGGACCACGGAATCTGAGGCCCAAATTAGGATCCCCAATCTAAGTATAAGATCTCTTAATCTTATCGTATAGAGGTATTGTATAAGACCCCGAAGATCTTAATTCTTTACTATGTCTAATATTCTTTGTCTAGACAGAATATATCTTTTCACTGTGTTCATGATAGCATAAATTACCAAGGTGATTCTTCCCTCTGAAAGGGAAGAAAATCCTTATGTAGTTCACAGAGGTATCGGAAGAGGACAGTTTCCCCTTTCTATCTAGCACGATCTGCAGCAACTCTATGTCTTTCACATATTTAAAGGAATTATCAAGCTTACCTTGAAAATCCTCTCATTCATATTTACTTCTGGTCAGTCTGCACGCCGACAGACTCAGAGTGAATAGGTTTTTTCAGGTCTAATATTTATAGATTCCGATCAATCTCTTAGAAAAAACTTCCGACACTGCTGAAAGAAGAACGTGACTTCTGTGAATCCAACCTTTTATTTCCAAAATGATGCATTCATCTTCTTCCTTAGATGCCCATTTATTTTAATATGTGTTAAGAATATATACAACTAGGGGAAAAAAAAAACTAAAGTTTATTCCCCTCTTAAAATTTTTAAAGATAGCGTATCTTGCTACCTCTCTTGTTCCGAGGAAAAAGGAAGCAATCTATAATAAGGTCGTTCATCTTCTGCCTTGCGAAGATATCTGTGAGTATTTTCCGCAGGGTGTGACAACTCATTCCAATGAATGTTAAATCGGGTGCTCTGCCTAATTAAAATTCTTTTTATTATCCTATCACATTGATGTAACAGCATTCATCTATGAAACTCTTGTAAGGATAGTAGGAGCGCTGTATTAAACCACGGTGTGTGCGTAAGGCTTAAGCGTATCGTTATCTTAAGGTGCATTTTCTACTACATTCTTTCCTCGCCGAGACAGAGAGATATCCTTAGCAACACGAATACGATGTTTTTCATGTTTGCCTAAAAAATTCCCTCAATTCGTGGTTAAGTCCATGAATTTATGGGGAATATACGGTGAAGCATTCGATCCTTTAGGAGAGAAAGATGTAACCACCCATTCACGACCGAGAACCGGATGGTACTGGATTGGCTCACAATTACAGCCGTGTCGTTCACTGCCTGGCTGCCTTCATTCTGAGTTGCCAGTTACTCCTTTCAATGAATGGAAATAATAAAATTATTCTCGAGTCTAAGTCAACTCTCAATAATGCAAATTTTAGGCAAACAACCTTTGTTAAATACGAGGCTGATAGGTATTGTCGTAATAAACCTTTTAAGCGAAGTCTTTACTTGTAAAATGCTAAGGATATAGACAATCCCGTAGCGAACCAGACGGTAACTATGGTATGCGTATTATGACTTGTCCTTCATAATCTATACAGCAAGCCTCTACGACACTCTTTCCTTTCTGACATGCAGAGAAAGAATAGAAATCTTAATCTCTTCGTTCATTTCGTCAATAATCCCGAATGAGTATTAGTCGAAAGATATTGCAAATGACAACCGAGGATCGAAGATAATCTCTCCAGCTTTTATTATCTTGGAGATAAGTCGTATTTTACTCCTTTCTTATCTGGAAGAGCCTCTAATCCATGAATGAGAGCTCGTACGAATCTTGTTCACTTCCAAACGATTGCACCTCTTCTGTAAATGGTTGGTTGCAATCTATTTTGGAAGGAGGATGATTTTAATATCCTCTTACTAATCCTGAACTAATTCTCACAATTCTGCTTTATCTTCCATTCCTCAATTTTGGGGCAAGATTGAGCAACCGAAGGAGAGCGCTTCCTTTCGAAAGGAGAAGGGCTATTCGCAGTATCGACTCTAACCTGACAAGGGCTACGGCAGCCTGTGCTACATCTTGAGTCCCTGCCTGGAAAAAACCGAACTTGCTCTAGCCTTTATTGCAATAAGACGATCCTGACAAGGCAACGGCCTCCTGTGCGACAACTCCCGTCCCTATCAGGAAAAGCCTTGAATGTCTTTCACCCTTCGCTGGAGGACTCTCGGCGTTTTGTTAAGCTCTTCTTGTAGGAGAAAGTGTCTGGCGCTAAGCAGGAGTATCTTGCCTAGAATACTCCTGGCGCCTGGTAGGAGTATCACATTCCGAATACTCCTGGCGCCTGGGAGGAGTATCATGCTCGTCGGCATACTCCTGGTGCTTGGCAGGAGTATCGCGTTCCGAATACTCCTGGCGCCTGGGAGGAGTATCGTGATCCGAAAACTCCTGGATCCTAGAAGACGTATCGCCCTTGGAACGTTTTCTTGTTGGAAAATTCCGAGCATCTGACAGGCGATCCTCGCCTGGAAAGTTCTGTACGTCTAGTAATATGTCTTCCTGACATGGAAGGTTCCGCTTGTGCGGAAGGTTTTGCGTGCGGAAGGTTCCGATCTCTGTATATTTGTTCTTGCTAAGAAGTTCGACAATACTTCCATTTTCGACATAGCCCTCCCTTTCTTCTGAATGAGAAGGGGACTTCCATTTCCGATGAAGATCCTGGTTCATCGTGCTTCAGGCGCTTTGCGCCTCGTTTCAGACGCTTTGCGCCTCGTTTCAGGCGCTTTGCGCCTTGTTTCAGCGCTTTAGGCGCATTGAGCCTCTTTACTGGAGTTTCATGTCCAAGGCGTTAGAAGCTTAAAAATTATATATATGTGTGTAATCATTAAACGTAATTCGATCTCTCAGAATAGATATATTTTCATATACATGTACCGATGAGGAATTTATTGAAATAACTACTTTAAACCCCCATGGGATAGAGCCCCCCCCCCCGTCCAGCTGTACGGGGGGACGAACCCGGATAGAGCAATGCCTCTACCGCAATCTTTCTCCGTCTCTTCTGAGGTTCCGATAGCCAGACGAGAGTATCTTGCATTTTCATTTAACCTACGCCGTTGAATGTTTCTTCTCATTATTCGTTAAGACGATAATTAATAAGGGGAACACATTGAATTAGGATGCCTTTCCAATGGCTATCCCTGGCAGTCTGGGACGTTCTACAGAACCTGCCGAGGGGACGCCTGATCGGTGGGGATTCTCCATAACCTCCGTACGGCTTTCGACATTCCTTCTCCTCTGGGCCTGTGAGTCTGGAAGAGGTCTAGGCCTGGGAGCGAGACAGAGCCGATCAGACGCACCCTCTAATGCAATGGGGAACACTATAATCACTTCTTACCTTATAATAGCTCGTATCTTGAGCTACATTCCTATAACTTCAAATTGCAAATGAATTTGTAGTTTCTGTGAAGTAAGAAGGTGATGAGGAAACAACACTACTAGTACTGTTAATATTCTAACTGCTTGTCAGAACGAGGGCTATTAAGCTCCTAAAGAAAGCATATCTAGTTCTATGTTTTCTGACTTCCTCAAATCGGAAGTTACCTTATTTTCCTCAATCAAATTCTAACATTTATTACACTTCATCAATGAATAAATATTTATATTTCCCTTTCTTGCAAACTATGTAATTGTCTACCGAACACTTCGGTAGTTACATATATTCTTTCTTCGAAAACTTCGAAGTTAATTCATTAAAAGTTATTAAAAAGTTATTAAAAAAACGTATGCCAAACCAGCGATCCAGTACTTCCCTGTAAAAGTCGGCCCAGAAGATCGATGGCGATGAAACACGAAAATCCATCAGGAGGGAAAGCAAACATATGTTACCTTGCCAGCGACAGAGAGAATCTGATTAGAAAACGGGAATAGTTTCCTAGTCCTGCCTCCCAGCGGCAGGCAGGTAGATCACCTGACCTACCTGTAGCGTGTGCCGCGAAATTCGAATTTCTGTCGGGAACGACGGAGTCGATAGCTATGTATATATCTGACAGGTAAGGTGAATGTATGAAAACAATGAATGTGATAACGTAAGCCCATAAGTATAAGAAGTCCCAGTATGGAGGACCGGGAATTCTTACGAGGCGGCATGGCCGCCACGAGACAACCGGGGAACCGTATATGACCTATTAAGAGGAAAATACTGGTACCCGGAAGATAAAACTATGGTAAAAAGTTACTTATGAGTTACTTAACTTAGCCGTGGCAATTGCAGAGCGTTCCATCGTAGATATTACGAATAAAATCCAAAAAAGCACGAGCACAAGAAAATGGCGACTTGTCGCTAGCGCTAAAATTTAAGGATGTCCGCTAGGGGCGCTGCTGTCCGTGGCGTCCTCTAGTAGTAGTAGTAGAGGCTGCATCGCCCGTTGGTATCAGCTCTCTCTTGGGGGGATTCTGACAGGAAGTTCTAATTGGTGTTTGGCTCGTGGTAGTGTTCCACACTCGCCCCTTTATCATACCGACACTTCTTTTTAAGAGTGAGCGAGTCAGTTTTACTGACATTTTCTTAATTTTGTTTTTCTCTGGTAATTTTAGGCTAATTTTACCTAGAAAGAATGATATTAAGGATACTTTCATAGGCCGACACGAGCTGAGCCCAGAAATACATTAGAACAACAGTTCTTTCGGCTTCTATCCGCAGAGGTAAATACGATATGCGTATATGACTTGACCCATGCGTTAGCAAAATACGCAAGATAAACTACGTAAGTATTGTAGTAATTTGAACACCAAATTCTCTACTACATCTTTCCTCGACGAGGAGAGAAAGAAAGGAAAACGACTGTCCACGTTCTAATGAATGAGACTTTTTAAAAGAACTCCTTGACTCTTTGCCAAGACTCTTTGCCAAGAAAAGGGAGTAATATTCGAATAGAGATCATCAAGAGAACCGAGGATCGAAAAGGACCGTTCAATGTTCTTATGATATTGGACATAAGACTTCCTGGATCTAGTCTACAAGTCTTTTTCTTACTCCCCGGATGAGCCTCTGAAAATGAATGAGAGCTCTTCCGAAATTTGTTAATGAGTTTATCCGCTTAAACGATAAAAACGTTAAAATCTATGTCAATGAGAACTACCCCATTTATGAGGGGGTCCCCCACTTAAATGACAAAACGTTTAGTATCTTGACAATGGGGAAAACGTCCTGACTTGACAAAACTATTAGCACTTTGCTAATAGGGAAAACAAAACCCTTTAACATGACCGAAAGTCACCCAGGAATCCAGTATATAATCTTCCCATTCTCAGAGAAATCGATGAGAGGAAAGAGGGATCGAAGAAAAAAAATTCGGGTATGTCTCTCCGCTAACTCGAATCCTTTTTAAAAAATTTCTGTAAAGAAATGTCCTGTGGAGAGTCCTGAAAAAACCTCCTCTTGACGAGCGTTTAGAAAGCGTCAAGCGTCCTAAGAAACGTCCTGAACAGCAAATAAGACGCCTTCAACAAGTCTTTTCTCTCGCAAAGCGTCCTGCCGAACTTCCACCGAAGCGTCCTGGCGAATGTCCACAAAAGCGTCCTCATAAGCGTCCTGCCGAGCGTCCTCAAAAGCGTCCTGCTTAGCGTCCTGGAAAGCGTCCTGCTGAGCGTCCTCAAAAAACGTCCTGCTTAGCTGCGAGCGTGTCTGAGCAGAGAACACCAAGTCTTCTGAACGACGTTTCAGAGAGGATCTCGTTGAGCGCCCTGATGCATGCAAAGCCCGCCAAGAGGCGTCCTGGCGAGCGACCTTGCCAACATCTCAATGTTTATGACGAACCGCGTTTTGCGTATGACGTTGAATATTTTCAAGGGACGTCCTCATGCGAGTCTCCATGGAGAACCGCACGCTGCTCCTGAAGTGTGTGAACACTAAAGGAAGACGTATGGCTTTCGTCTTCAAGACGGGCCTTAAAGACCTTCATACCTTCTTACAAAGACAGTGGCCGCCTGTGCGACAACTTGCGTCTTAGTAATGCAAAAGAACATCTCCAGAAACGCACTCAGCAAAGGAACGCCGAGCGTCCGAAAGACACCCTCGCAAGGTGCTTGCCGAGCGTCCTGGAGAATGTCTCTACTTATAGGACGTCGAGCACCTCCAAAAGCTTCCTCCCGTCTAAATTGCCCTTCTTATGCCGAACCAGAGACATAAGTTGTTTGACTGTGCAAAGCAGCTTGCCGGCCGTCAAACTTATCAGCTTGCTTTTTTGAAGTAAAGCGAACGTTACATAACGTATACGGAGTGCCATGAGGAGAGGAGACGAATACTGAGTTGCTCCTCCAAAAGGTGGAATCAAGAATGTCCTTGATTACCAAATTCTTTTGGAATGCTAGCGAGGTTGAAACAGCTCTAACTTCATGAGCGTTCACTCACAGGAGGCTCAAATCACTCTTCTGGCAAGATGAATGAGCCTCCTTAATATGTCCCTTAGGAAAAGAGCCAGTGCATTCTTCGAAAAGGGTAAATGTGGTCTCTTCCTGAGCACCATAAATTACCCGAAGGAGCTCTTACTTCCTTCGTTTATATAAATAAAATTCGAGAGCCCTGACAGGGCATAGGACTCTTTCATCCTCTCGTGACGAGAGAGAGGACGTGAAGCGTCCTCTTCTCTAAAGCTTCTTTAGGGGGCGCGAGTCCTTCCGAGAGCTCCAACCCGTGTGGGGAGGACGCCTCGGAGGACGAGAAGCAATACTTCAAGATTCGTGCACGTGCCTCGATCTTCGGTCAGCCTGGGAAGCGACAACAGGACCTGCCGAAAGGAAGCCAGATCAGCATGAAAAACCCGTAACCCTCCTTCAGCTTTTGACATGCCCTCTCCCTGGTTTCCTGGGAGTCCGACAGAGGTCTAGGCCTAGAGGCGTTATGGGGCCGATCTGACGTTCCCTCCTGACGAGAGAGAGGACGTGAAGCGTCCCCTTCTCTAAAGCTTCTTAGAGGGCGCGAGTCCTTCCGAGAGCTCCAACCCTTGCGCGGGGAGGACGCCTCGGAGGACGAGAAGCAATCCTTCAAGATTCGTGCACGTGCACGATCTTTAGCAGCCTGGGAAGCGTCAACAGGGCCTGCCGAAGGGACGCCAGATCGGTGGGAGCCCCCGTAACCCTCTTTCGGCTTTCGACATGCCCTCTCCCTGAGTCCTGGGAGTCCGACAGAGGTCCAGGCCTAGAGGCATTATGGGGCCGATCTGACGCCCCCTCCACAACACAAGGGGCACTACACTTCACAACACTGATTGGAGAGCGAGCACTTTAGTCTAAGATTACTTGATGTAATCCTCTAGCAGACACTTCTTCTAGCCCGTAAGCCATACCACAGGGTTAGGCAAAATAAAATCTACAGGAGTTTAGAAGGTTCATTATTTCTAACTTCTGTTTACTGTGGAGGAAAACTCCTGATTCTAAACACGCTCTAAAATGCGTACATGAATCCTCCTTCTTCCGTAATCAGTCACACATTACACTAATTACATTGAACTTATGCAAAGAAAACATGTAAACGTCATATATACTAAGCGAGTGTCTACCGAAAGTTCCGGTAGCCTCACCTTACCATGCAGACAACAAAGTCTGAAACTAGGCTAACTAGCTTCAGACATCAAATGCAATGAAAAAATTTACGATAGCGTATGCCTAGCCACAAATCCAAGTTAATAATCGAAAGAATAATTAGGATACTTAAGCGGCTAATGAAGTTTTCAAAATCCTAGGCGGAGGTCTGTAAACAGTTGTTTACCGACCGGCGACAGAAAAAATATGAATAGAAAATGGGAATAGTTCCTGATATCCGCCTCCCACGGCGGGAATGGGTACTACCACCTGGCCGCCCACTGCGTGTGCCACGAATTTTTAAATTCTGTCGGACTTCAGAAAATACAGCTATATATATATCTGTCAGGTAAGTTTCATGAACAAAATGCAATTTACTTTAAAAAGTTGTCATTTGTTCCTACAAGATATACAAACCATCGGTCCTTTACATTAGGAAGACTCACTGGTTGGAGGAAGGAATCTGAGTGAGTCTCTTTGAACTGACTAAGTTTGCCACACTTGGGCTACTCTTCATGGTTGAAAGAGCAAGGAGGAGTACTATGCCTCTGACATATTGATTGGAGTACATATAGGAACTGCGAGATCAAATGTCAGACTTCTTGACCTTTTTGAATGAGTTGAGGAATTGTACCTAATACGAAAAAAGGCAAGGAAAAATCTTAATAGTCAGAGGCAGTAAGGCAAGGACTCAAAAAAGATTTGTTTTAATGCCATTTTCTACTTCCTCCCCTTGCTAGAGGAAGGAGAGGGATTGCTTCTATTATTCTACAAAGAAAATATAACAGGTGCTCAATATGTAGACTTACCGCATCAGACACCAGTTCCAACAAGTGTAGGTTAGTCCTATTCTCTGCCCAAAGGAAGAGAGATACTAAGGGAATGTAGGAGGAGAAGGGGCCAGTCACTCATGATGCTTATCACTTCCAGAACCACACCTTTGGCAAAATGCTACCTGTCCTGTTAAAGGAGCCGGGTAAGAAAACACAACTTGTTGAGCAGCCATCACACAACCAAGAAAAAAAGATTCCAAGACTTATGGGCAATACCCGAAGGAAGAAATACATAAATATGGTCTGACGAAACCATATTTCTGTACCCAGACCAACAGATTCCTCCAGAATGAGAGAGATGGAAGCTCTTGGGGGAAGTGTACAGGTGACATCATCGCCAGCTGTAGAGAACCTCCTCCCGATTGTCTCACAAAACCAGGAAAAAGACGTATCCTTTGACACTTCTTGTCAAGTCAGTACATATTGGTGAAAAGTTATTGACATCCATGGCAGGGATGTTGAGTCTTTCAAAAGTACAGCAAGATAATAACAGGAAAAAGTAATAATCAACGGGGGTTCCATTCTGACTGCCTGATGATAAACGAAAATTGCAGATGACCAAAAATTGGCAATTTATGGTGCTTATGGCACCAATAACAGAACTTGGTGCCAATTATTGGTTAATGGCATCTCTGTTATGTATCATGACTATTATCAACCCCGATAACTGGAAACTGGTACATTATGGCCTGAAAATCGGCAATTTTCAGCGCTAGACAAGTCCCATAAAACCGGATCACCGATAACCTAGTCTGCCGATAACTGGGGACTGCCTATAGTACAAAGTCCAAGGCATAGGGGATCATGAAGGACTCGAACCTGGCAACAGATACAAAAAGATTCAAATTCGCTGTGATATCTGTGACGGAGTCAAGCCATCGATCCCCACCTTTTGAAGGGATATATTAAGAAAGGCCAAGCAGAATGTCTATCCTCTTTGCCAAAGCTGGAATGAGAAGAGATGTGGTCTTGGAAGACAGATCTCTGTCTGATGATTCTCGCAAGGGCGTGTACGAAAAATCAGAAAGACTCAAAACAAGAGCCAAATGCTATTCAGACCTCTTCGGTCTCTGTGATGGCAAGAAAGAGTGACAGTACTACTTTCAGGTAAAAGACTTAGCCATATGCGGACCTACATTTTTCATGATTGAATCAGAGAGAAGCAACTCTCATGGCTCTGACCAGAGAAAAAGTCCTGTCAATGACACAAACCAGCGAAGACAGCTCCAATCCCTGGAATGTTACAAAGGACTAAAAGAGACATCCAACTATTCCCATTGATGCTTGGTGAGAAAGCCTTTGCTTGCCAGGGAAGCTGGCTAGTCCTTTAGCCAAGAAGACATGGATTGTACTGCCTGAAGAACCACTCCTGTGTCACTGACACCAAAGGTTGGGTCAAGGAGGAATTCCTTGTTACCTCGGAAGCAGAGCTAGCAGATCAGACAACAGGCAAGTCTCCGATCATCGATTTTTAATTCAGATTGAAAAATGTTTGTTGAACACCTTGTAAATTAGAGAGAAAATACAGGCAGCCCGCAGTTATAGGCGAGGATTCTGTTATCAACAGGGTTCTGATAAGCGAAAACCACCATTAACCGAAACTTAGTGATTTATGGCACCAATATCTGGCTGATGGCACCTCCTTTAGTCATGTTATGGCGCCATAACACTATTATTGGCCCTTATGGCGCCGATAGCCAGAACTCGGTGCGTTGTGACACCAGAAATCACTGATTTTATGGCACTAGACAAGCCCCATAAAACCAGATCGCCATTACCGAGTCTACCGATAACCGGGGACTGCCTGTACAGAGACAAAAACTGTCGAGTTTGTCTAAAAAAGTCATACCAAGTCACTGCAGTGGCCCATGGGTTGGGTGCAATGGATCACAAAACCTACGTACTTCTGTTGTACCTGAGCAGTAAACAGAAAAATGATAGGGAGTCTTCCGAGACATATCTCTGTCTGATGATTCTCACAAGGGCATTTGCAGAGCAAGAGACAGGAGCCCTAAACGAGAGTCAAATGCCGTCCAGAGACCTTGGGTCTCTGTGATGGTAAGACAAAGAGAAGTTTCTCATCAATAGTTAAATCTAGACTGAGTAGAAACATTACTAAGATGAATAATCTCTCCATGAGGAAAGAAGCACTCTGCCTACCACTCTAATCCAGAGGCTGCCAATACATTTAATTTGGATATATGTTTGGCTGACAGAGCTTTCCAGTGCACTACAGTTACACTTGAGCACCTGTATGTTAAATGAAACAGGAGGGAAATGAGACCCTCATGTTTAGTGATAAATGCCACTACTGTGGTAACAACACCACTGAGCACCTCAAAATTAAATCCTGAAACTCTTGGGAGGCGCTAAAGGCTGCCTTGAATTTCATGATGTTGATAAGATAGTACTTATTGTCTCAATCGCACACTCAAAGACAACAGTCCTACAGGTATAAGCCTATTAATCAGTCGTGCACCTAATAACAGAAGCATGTCGCAAGGAGAATATACAGGAATGTTCAAAGGTCCTTGCTGATTGAGCACCAGCCAAATTCCTCCCTCATTATTCAAGAGGAAAAAGGATTAGAGACTGGAAGCACAACTCCTTGATTCTCCGTGTCCCAGCTATGCTATCAAGTCCAGAGACTTGACAGAAAACCATTCCCAGCTATGCTATCAAGTCCAGAGACTTGACAGAAAACCATTCCCAGCTATGCTATCAAGTCCAGAGACTTGACAGAAAACCATTCTTCCAAGCAGCAGCGGTAGGAGAATGCCCATTAGGAGCATTCTTTCCTATTTCCTTGCTTCTGCCCTCAACCAGATTGGAAAGAAGGTTGAAAGCGAGACACGCATGTGCACTCTCTCAGAGGAGAAAGGAGGCTGGCTACTTTCACAATCACCCTTTGAAACCTGAGACTTCTTAGGGACCAAGGAAGAGCTCACATACAAAGATCCAAGGGTCTTAAAATATTGCCCGCAGGACAAGGCAGACACCCTGGCAAGTTCTTTGATTACAACAGTATCCACCACTCTCTAAGAGAGAGAGGGCCAGAACCGAATAAATGTCTGTTCATATGGGGCGAGACGACTTTGAGACTTACAAAACTGGAGATCTGAATTAGGACAATGTCCCTTTTCATGGACCCAGAATTGCCCACAGGTTGCCGAATGGTACTGGGTAGAGAAAAAAACAACCCCCCTCCACTCGGTCTGCAAGAGTCACAGCCCTCTCCAGGGATGATCGCAACAGCGGAGACAAAGCCTTAAAGGAGTGAAGGATCACATATCTTGTAAGACACCGCCTGGAGGGAAACCATAGCAGTGTCTTCGAGGCTCACTGTTTTTTGCTGCGAGAGGAGATACCCCTTCATGGCAGAAAAACAGCGTGAGGTAAAAAAGGATCACTCCTGTCATGGCAGCAGAGTGGAAGAGAGCCCAACTGGGCATCTTGAAACTGAATGAACTCCTTGTCCTGAGAAAAGGTATTCATGCATAGTCGAGAACACCCTCACAAGCAAGGAACCGTGGTCTCTCCTGGAAGAGCAAGGGCCTAGTGCAGTGAAGATTAATCACAGGAAAGTGGCAGTCCTATCCCTGAGATCAATGGTATGATGAATCAGTAAAAAAGATCTCTGCTAAATGAAAATTGAGGATAAGTAGTTGTATCTCAAAGAAAAACTTACAAGGTTTTCCAGGGTGCAAAACTCCTGATTTTCTTTCCTTGAAGAGAGATTCAACAGGATCCAAGGAAACTTTCCTAAACTACTCATGTGTACGATGAGACAATCCGAGGATTGATCTCAAGATATTAACCCTTGTAATTGAGTCCCGAAAAAGAAACCAACTCATCGGAATTCTCTCTGTCCACCTTCCACCTCTCGGAACAACCATGAGTCAAGAGAACAGGTAAGGAGAAAAGGCATTCCTACATATCTTGCTAGAAGAACCAGCAGGAGAGGTAGATTTTGGACAATCATCAACCTGTGATGACGACAAAAAAGTTAAATATATCTTAGTTTTACCAGACCACTGAGCTAATTGACAGCTCTCCCAGGGCTGGCCCAAAGGATTAAATATTTTTACGTAGCTAGTAACCAACTGGTTACCTAGCAATGGGACCTACAGCTTATTGTGGAATCCGAACCACATTATGTCAAGAAATGAATTTCTATCACCAGAATAAATTCCTCTTGTTCCACATTGGCAGAGCAGAGAATTGAACTTTGGACCACCAGATTGGTAGCCGAGCGCGAAATCCACTTGTCCAACGAGGAACTATGTGATGACAACAGCATGAGGAAGGAGGGTGCTTATGTCATGGCAGAACACCAACCTTAGGAGAGAGGAAAGTTCACTCAAACAGAGCTGACCACTCAATTTGGCTGATCCAGGTCGAGATGAATCAAGCGAGCCAAGCAGATAACAAATACAATTTTGAACTCGGCAACAAAGGAGCTGAGCTTGCTGAACTGATCAAGCGTAAGTGGACCAGGGGCCTGGCGTAGCAAGTAAGTCGAGCCAAGACAAGCGAGCCAGGCCTAACCATGCTGATCGCACGAATGCAACCAGGGTCCTGGCTCGGTGGGTGAGTCAAGCCCATGAGCGGTACATGTCTGCTACGAACTGTTGCTTTCCTACTCTCTTTCTGTGCCTAATCCAGACCAAAGAGCAAACCCTCTGGCACTGGTTTGGAAAGCATTCAAGACTCTACAGAATTGTGTTATTTGTAAGAGAACACTGTGGAGGGCATATAGGCACAATATAGTTCCTCCATTACCCGAGTTCAGGGTGCAATGTAAGCAACCTTTTAATACCACAGGCGTGAACTCCAACAGCGCATTATGGGTTAAGGGAAATGGACAGCCCTAAGAAGGCTTATATAATTTTATTTACATGCCCGATAACCAGAGACATACATAGGGAACTAGTTGGTACCCAGTCCTGATTAGTTCCACATGAGTCTTTGAAAGTTCTACAGCAGAAGAGGTTTCCTGGCACTCAAGATGAGTGACAACACAACCACATTTATAGTGGCATCAGAACTGTTGGAGAATCCCAGGGTAAAGGAACATCTGTCAGATATAAAATGTAACTGGAAGTTCATTCCAGTGAGAGCACCATGGTTTGGTGCTATATGGGAAAGGCTGATAGGACTTCTTAAAGTCATGCCTAAATAAGATTGAAGGCCAAGCCTTACTCAGTTTTGAAGAACTGACCTGTATACTGTACTGGTAGAACTTGAAGGTATCAAAAACAGGCCATTAAGTTACAAGCCCAGGGATTTGAATCAGTTGGAAATTTTAACCCCTAAATCATTTGATTCTTGGGAGAAAGCTCAAGTCCTTCCCAACAGAAGTAGTAAATTAGGAAGCGATCTCTGGTGGCCCTACCTATGGACAGAGAGAGTTAACAGAGAACAGAGTCCTGTGTGTTTCCAGGTTATGCAACAACATGTGGAAAAGATGGGAGGAGGAGTATATTTAACAACATTAAGAGTGTCCCATCAAGTATGAACACTGCATAGCTCTTGGGCCAGGATAGGGGACGTAGTCCTCATTTATGACAAGGGGCCAAGTGATCGAGTTACATATGGGACGAGACAAGGTCCCATGAGTGGCTACCTGTAATTAGGTTATACTCCCTAGAGCTGTGGCAGGAGATAGAAGAAATTAATCCCGCAGCAGAAGAAATTCAGTCAGGCACCCGCCTTCTGCTCGAATAACTGCTGAAGCCGGAAAGGTATTGATAAGAATAGGACTATTGTAAATAACGTAAGCATAAGTTTTTCTTGCGGGGGAGTACATGTAAACTTCAACAAGTTTGTATTTTTCTGCGAGTTGTGGTATAGCTTTGTGCGTTTTCCTTCTTTACGTAAAGTGGAAATGAGTATTGTGCAGAAGAAAGATATTATGCTTTGTTATGTCTGTATTTAGTTATGAAAAGCATTGTGTTTGGTTATTTTGTGTGTTAGATTATAAGTATTCGTGTAATAGTGCTAACGTATCGGTCATCCATTGTTTTTTGGTTCAGTAGTTAATTGAACGTTTTGGTGTTGGTCAACTACAGCCATGGAGGCAGCCATAGTTAGGATACTGACTAGAGTGGAAATAACTCGTGTGGATCTCTCGGAGCCATTAGTCTTTCCAAAGCTACTTAAGTACTCCTTTTTATCTAAAAGTTCATTTAGGGAAATTCCTTCGAATTATACGCATATCCAAGTATAATGAGAATTTCTTGTTGTCTCTTTTGGTTGGGGGTTACGATGTAGACATCGTACTTAAGCCGATCTCAATGTTAATTCAGGCTAAGAGTAACGAATGCGCCCTTTGAATTAACAGCAATTTTGTATCACTTATATATTAATTAACATACACAATGCAATGCAATGTTTTGCTTTAAGTATAATTTAGAAATATGAGTGAAGTAACCTGATTGTTGTAGCACAGAACTTAGGCTACGATTAAGTTAGTACATTTCAATTCATTTAGGCTATATGATCTCTTACGATTTGAAATGCTCTACTACTTAATCTGAATGCGTTGCAATATCCTGTAATTCTCATTTCTATTATAAACACCCCTTACCCAGTATATGAGCTATCTGGGGACAGACCCATAAATACTTAGCAGATATTTTACCGTAGAATGGTTACCCGTGGTGATTTTCTCCCAGCCGAATTTGGTGATGATGTCATTCTGAGAAGAACAAGAGGGATTGTGTTCGGACCCTAGGTCCAATACTGTACTTGACCATTCACCCAGAAGGCGTTGCATGCAGTTCCAAGCACTACATAGCTCCAAACCAGACAGAGGAGCGGACTCATCAACACTGGTAAAGACTCGTCTAGCCATCCAAGCACTCGTAAAAATAGTGAGCTCTCAGTAAGCATTAGAATTCGTAAGAATTCCCATGCTAGGCGAGAAAAACCTGATACTCGCCCTGGCACTCGGGAATATGATGAAGCCAAGTACTCTGCAAGCACCAATGAAACCATGGGATCCAGGTGCTTGGTGAGACTCCCAATTACAGTGGACCCCCCGTATTCGCATTCTCCAGATTCGCGGACTCACACATTCGCGGATTTCTCTCGGGAACGTTTCCCTGCATTATTCGCGGAAAATTGATTTTTCTATGATAAATATCCACAAATTCCTGGTTTTTTTAATGAATTTCATCATAAAATGCACTTTTTGTGATAAAACTATTAAAAAAACCATGTATGAAAATTTTTAGTGGGTTTTCTTAAGTTTTAACAAAATAGGCTGTTTTTAGCATTTTTTATAGGGGTTCCAAACATTCGCGGGTTCTAACTATTCACGGGGGGGTCTGGTACGCATCCCCCGCGAATACGGGGGGACCACTGTATTGTAATAATCATCGGGAATACCCGTTGCCAGTATGTTTCGAAATCTCGGAAAATCAAATCACCCTGCGAACGCTAGAAATTCCAAGGAATTTAATGGCTTAGTGAGACTCCCGATTTTCATAATAACAATTACCAGGAATGTCTGTCTCACCTGAGCATTTAGCGAGATTCCCGATTATCGTAGTAACAATTAGTATCAGGAATTCCCATCTCACCCAACTGTTTGCAGATTGTAGAAGACCAAAACACTTGGAGAGTGCTAGAAATTCCAAATAATTTTAACCCTCTTACGCCGACTGGACATATTTTACGTCGACATTTTTTGTCTCCCGTGTGCCGACTGGACGTATTTTACGTCGACTTACAAAAGTTTTTTTTAAAATTCGCGGAAAAATACTTATAGGCCTACCAGCCTAAAACTTTTGAATCACGCGCCTTGGGGGATGCTGGGAGTTCACGGATCAAGGTGTTGTTTTGTTTACAATCGTTACACAGGCGCGCAAGCGCGAATTTCTTTCTTGCCGCACTAAAAAGTATCTGTGACACATCTCGGAAATTATTTCGTCACTTTGACATAATTTTTGTACCATTGTAAATTAGCCGTTACATAAAGTATTATGTATGAAAATGTGCGCATTTTTATGTAGAATACAACAATAAAATACTCATGATTGTAGCTTTTATCAATTTTGAGATATTTTCATATAAATAACGATAATTGCCAAAATTTCAACCTTCGGTCAACTTTGACTCTACCGAAATGGTCGAAAAACGCAATTGTAAACTAAAACGCTTATATTCTAGTAATATTCAACTATTTACCTTAAATTTGCAACTAATTGGAAGTCTCTAGCACAATATTTCGATTTATGGTGAATTTATGAAAAAACTTTTTCCTTACGTCCGCACGGTAACTCTTCCGAAAAAAATCATACATGCGATTGTGGTAATGTTTGCACCATTTTAAAATTAGCCGTTATATAAAGTTTTATATATGGAAATGTGCGAAATTTCATGCACAATACAACTAAAAACAACCCATGGTTGTAGCTTTTATCAGTTTTGAGATATTTTCATATAAATAATGATAATTGCCAAAATTTCAACCTTCGGTCAACTTTGACTCTACCGAAATGGTAAAAAAACGCAATTGTAAGCTAAAACGCTTATATTCTAGTAATATTCAAGCATTTACCTTCATTTTGCAACAAATTGGAAGTCTCTAGCACAATATTTCGACTTATGGTGAATTTATGAAAAAATGACAATTTGTCCAAAATTGCATTTTTCCTAACTATACAAACCTGAGGTCCTTTTCTTTTACATTAGGTGTACTAGCGGCAGCTGATAGGTCGTAAGCTTTCGAACAAGGGGTTCGGTAGTTAACTGCTTGTCCGACAGGCGCGCGCGCGCGCGACTGGTAGGTAAACAAATCACTTTTGCTTTTGGCCCAAGCAAAAACTGCAGAGTGAGGGGTGGCATGAGGTGGGGCTATGTGTAAAAGGACCTCAGGTTTGTATAGTTAGGAAAAATGCAATTTTGGACAAATTGTCATTTGTTCCGACACGGCATACAAAACCTTCGGTCCTTTTACAATAGGAAGACTCACTTCTTGGTGGGAGGAAATCTGAGTCTTTTGTGACAGACTGGTGTTCGCCCAACCTGGAATGCCTCCCTGGTCGTAAGAGCGAGGGAGGGATCCAAGCCTCTGTCCGATTGATCGGGGTGTGCACCGCAGGATCAATGGTCAGACCTCTGGACCAAGTACTAAGAGAGAGGCAAGCGTATCTCTTCGTACCAGCAAACAAGAACAAGTTCCTATTTGCAAGAGGCAACATAACATTATGGTTTGTCTCTTGTTGGCATCCACTTTCCCCACCCCTTGTAGGAGGAAGTGGTGGATATTCGCTCCCATCCCTAGTGAAAGGGATAGGATGGGGCTCTGTCGAGTAGCTCACCGGCATCTCGTCCTTATCCAGCAAGGTGATGACCGTATCCCCCTACCCACAGGTAGAGGGGTAGAAAAAGATAGGAAGAGAAGCCAGTCACTCTCTCATTCACTTATCTATTCTTACAGTCACACCAGGACTCGATGCTGTTCAGCCTGCTAGGGTCTGGGTTTAGCTTAGACAACGTGTTGAGCAGCCACCACGGGTCCTAAGGAAAACGATCCAAGGACCTGTGGGCAATATCCAAACGGTAGAAGGAGGTGCCAGTGGTCTGGTTGTACCAGACCCCTGCCTTCAGTACCTGCGCCACGGAGAAGTTCTTGTGTAACTCGAGGGAGTGTACTTCTAGGGTCATCTTGGTGCTGACTGAAGAGTCTTCAACACTCAGCCTGGGATGTCGAGTTTCTTCAGAAAGCGCGGTCGCGCTTTCACAGGACAAAGCAGCATCTCCTTCGCATCGAAGGCGGTGAAGTCCATTAGGGAGGGGATTGTGAAGGACTCTAACCGATCGTCAGGAACCGAAGGGTTCAGAGTCTTCGCTACGAATTCGGTACGAAATCGAGCGTCACGAATCCCCATCCCCTGGATGCTTTGACTTCGCAGGAAAAGTCATGCAATTACCTCAGAGGAAAAGAAGGGAAGGGAATGGTCGTATGACCTATCCCTCTTCTCGACTTCGGTGATGTCCTGTACCCATACTGGTCTATCCGTCTGCCGCGACGTTGTTGTTCTCGGTAGTGGATAGGACACCGACACTCAATGGTGGGTGTCGATGGTATGGGTACTGTGACAAGCCGTTAGGACGAAGAAAAGATTGTTATGGAACAACCGAACTAAGTCCACAGCGAAGTTCGTAACAGACTTGGGCGCTCTGACAGCTGCCTACTGACTGCGTTCGGTAGGAGGCCAAGTTGTCCAAGCACCCGAGCAAGTCACGTGACCTTCGCCTTAAAAGGGTTATGCCAAGAGACTAAACAAAAATAATTTGTTCGTCACCGATGCCAGAAGGCAAGGTGATGACTCTCTTAAGGCATGTGCCCAACAGGCGAAAGTCAATTGCCTTCTAGAGACCGAGGTCCTTGATGGCAAGATATCTCATAGTATAGTTGATTCTCGGGTAAGGAGAAACAACACTATGTGACGTTGAAGACGAAGGTGTACAGAAAATGCAACCTACTCTTCACAGCTGAACCGAGAGAAGGATTCTCAAGATTCTGAACCTGTGCTCACGACTGAGAACGCTAACCGCTATTGATTGCTGTCCGGTGAGGATCGTAGTTGCAATAAAAGCGGAGCGCTTCCAGTAATGAAGACAGGGAACTACTGCCTGAAGACTGCTTCTCATGGGCTGAAACATTTTGGAAGTAGAGCTGTCAGGTCGGAGAGTAGGCGATGTCTTCTGACATATCTGTTAATTCGGGGCGAGCAATGAAATTGCACACCTACGAATACGAGATATTTTGAAGACAAACTCAGATGTCTGCAAAAATCATTCGCATTATCGCAGTGCGATGCAGCGGTTGACTAGTACAGACTTCTGTTACCGTGCGGTAAACAGAAAGATGAAAGAGTCCAAGAGATATCTCTGTTGAAAATTCTCGCAATGTCTAAGGCGATGAATCGAGCGTCACAGCAGTAGATGGTCCTTCATTATTGCGAGAATCCCCGTTAATCAGAGACCTAAGTCCATGATTGTTGGGCAGAGATACGGTTCGGTAGTCAATCCAACCAAAGGGAGAGAGAGACGTAACCGACCGTGCATCTCCGAGACCTAGCTGATACTGAGCCGCTATCAGGCAGTTCAATACGCAGTAGCTCTCGGTGACTCGTCATCCTGAGTTGCCAGGTAATCCATTATTCCACGAAGGAATGCGTTCGGCTAGAACCATCGAGCATAAAGAATACGCTCGAGCAATTATATTTAACCGAAACGGATTTCGGTAAATACAAAAGCTGATTTGGTGTTGTCATGACAATACCAAGTATCTAAAATCGAACTGATAACTGCTGGGAGGTTGCAGGCAACCCCGAGTTGCAGTTCAATTAAGATACAATTCGTCTCGGTCACAAACCGTAGAGTTAACTACGGTATGCGCCTACCCCACGGACATTCAACTGTTTAAAGAATCATGTCGCGAGGGTAATATACGTAGTATATTTGTAGGTTCTGTACCACGACCTCCATCCTAAAATCTTTTCCCCTCGAGGAATGAAGAATAAGGATTGGAGATCGACCGCCTTCGTTCTCTAGTCAAGAGAGTGAAGGAGTAAGTCTTTCCCAAAGGAAAGCTTCAATGGTGAACAGAATACCGAAGACGATAGTTCAAGCCAAACTGGAAGTTCCCGTCCGTTCTTCTCTATTCCAGGTTAAGCGCCTACTGTGAGATACCTCTTCTTTCAGCAGCAGTCTTCTTCCAAATGCTAGAAATTACAGGAATTCGAGCATAAGCGAGGTTCCCGATTATCGTGTAACAATTATCTGGGGATTCTCGCTCACTTTGGACCGTGGTCTTCGCCTAAGTGTTTGGAGATCGTAAAAACTCGAACACGTCTTGAGTGCGCTAGAAATTCCGTAGAATTCTAAGCACTCTGCGAAACCCCCACCGAATTCGTCAAACGATATCGGCTGGTGGTCCTCTCGATTCCCGTAGAAATCCGAGAAAGGCAGGATCCCTCCTCAATGACCGGGGCTTACGTCAGGTAGGACCCGAAGGTCCCCCCGTAGCGCAGCCCCTAACGTGGGATCTTACAGAGAAATCTCTGTAGGATCCCTCCCCTTTCCCTCGTAGCCGTAAGGAGAGAGGGAATGGGGAGGAATTGGATACTGCTCGCCTTCCCAGCGGAACTAGCAGTTGGAGAAGAAAGGAGCAGCCATCGCCTTACGGCGATGGCCTCTCAGAGCCTGGGAAAACGTATCGTCAGGAGAAACGTTTTCCGAGGAGGGTTTACGAACTCATACTGTAGGTAAGTGTCTGCCGCCACTGTGAACGTCGTCTGGGTGGGGCTGATCGACACCTGACAGGAGAGAGCCGATACCGCTCCGACTCATTTCCAGTCCTCGTCGAGGTCGAAACCTCAGGAGGACCGAAGGGGTATTTAAATACGGTGTCCGAAGACACGTAGAAACGCCTCTGTCGCAGTAGAGGAGGTGAAGTAGCTTGTTCGACCGGCCAGAACTGAGAGAGCCTTCTTGTCCGGAGACGAGAGACTACCTGGTTCAACACAGTCGGCAAGCTCCGATCGCGGCAGACCCACCGTCGATTTGGGTTCCCTCTCGGGCCCCAAAAGACGACTCGAAGCCGGATATTCGTGCTCTGCTGGTGGAAGCGGCGATCCTTCCCCGAGGTCATTGTGGCTGACGAATCAGCGCCGTAACCTCGGCAAAGTTCCTCTGGATCTCGGAAGTCACAGCATCTTGCAGAGTGGGACCGTTAAGCCCTTCGAACAAGAGCATATTCCGAGGAAACCTTCCTCCTAAGAAGGGGGAACAGACGACAGCCCTCTCGGTCTTCCCCATCCACTTGCGCATACGTCCTGGCCGGTCCAAGAAACCGTGCCTGGCACGTAGGGCGTCGTGGTGGGATCATGAGGGGCGCACCCCTCACGATCACTCCTCAATACCTCGCTCCTCCCGGTGTAACCCGAGGAGGTGAAGGTACGGGAGAGGCAGACCTGACGCTCCCTCGTTGCTCGCTGGCAGAACCAGCAGGCTTGGAGGCTGCAGGCGATCGTCAACCCGCGGTGGCGATCGAGCTGCAGGCCTGGTCGAACCGTCTCGCTGTGGAGAACGGCTGGACTGAGCACAGCGGCCCCGATCTCGAGTGTCAGAAGAGCTGGTGCTGGTTGCCGTACCCGGTCGCTTTCTGTGAGAGCGACGGTCAGGCGACCTGCAGGCTCCACTGTCACAGTGAGACCGGTGCTTGTCCTCACGCACGTCACGTCGCTGGTTCCAGCCGTGGCTGGCACCGGCGAACGGGAGGACCTCTTCCCAGCCTCAGCCCGTGGTCGTCGTGGACCGTCACGTCCCCGGGTAGCCAGCTGTTCGCCGCGAGAGTGAGAGCTGGTCTGGTGAGAGTCGCATGAGCGGCTGTCACCAGTCCTTCCGCCCCGTGCCGTGAACCTGACGCTGAGCGGACTCAGAGGTCTGGTTCCTGGCTGCACGGTCGCTGGTAGACGACCGTACACTCGTACCTCCCGAACGAGATGGCCGAGACGGACCCTGATGCAGTGGCAGAACCACTGACACCAGGCAGGAAGTACCGGTGGTTAGCCGGTACCCCTCTCTGGTCCCCGTAGTCTTCTTCCTTGCGGAAGAAGAGGACGGGCCCCGTCCCGAAGGAGCAGGAGGACCAGCGGAAGGAACCCTCCCGTCCCACCGAGGTGAGACGGGTCCCGAGAAGCTCCCGAGGGAGACTTCTTAGGAGGGAGGAGGCACCTTCTTCTTCCTCGCTGTGAAGCCTTAGAAGTCGAAGGGGAAGAGGCGGCAGCCGACGACGATGAAGAAGATGAAGACGACGACGACGACACCTTCCTCCTCTTCTTCGTCAGCTTCCTCAGGACAGACGTAAGATCTGCTATCCAGGGCGGAGCCGGGGCTGCTGTAGCCGAAGCCACAGGGCCCGGACGCACCTGTACAGACAGACCAAAGTCTGGGGTAGTACCACCACGAACCGGGACGACATCAGCAGGTATGGGCATCTCAGGAACAGCAGGCACAGCCAGCACAGCATCGGTAGGGACAGCCAGCGCAGCAACGGCAGGGACAGCCAGCGCAAGCAACGGCAGGGACAGCAGCGCAGCAACTGGCAGGGACAGCCAGCGCAGCAACTGCATGGACAGTCAACCCAGAATCGGCAGGTACGGCAGGTAGCACCGGAAACACAGGAAGTGGTAGCAGCAGCCAGCAACATCCTGGTACCGGCGGCAGGTCCAGGGGCGAGCTCTAGGGCAGCGGAAGTGTGGTCGCTGCAGCGCGGCAACCACGAGCGGCGGCGGCACGCCCCCCTCTCGGTACGGCGAACGGCACTTCACAGCGGCTGTAGGCAAGACTGTTACCACGTGAGGCGAGTACACCAGGTGAGGAGGGACGTCGTCACCTGGTTGCGTGGTCACCACTCCATGGGTGACCGCAGTAGGCCCAGAGATAGAACCGCAGCCCCTGGACACTAGCACGCCCTGCAAATGGAAGGACGCCCATACCTCACCAAGGTCCACCCTCGTGGCAGTAGCACCTGCGGAAATAACAGTAGTAGCGATTAGTGGGGGGGAAGTCCCCTCGCGCGGGGGGGGGGTGAGCCCTCTCCGAACGAGTGGAAGACCCCTAATACAATTGTACATCGGGCACCGAGCGCCCTCCCCGCGCTCGACGGATCGGGCGAGGAGAAGAACGCCGATAACCTCCCCCCCCCAAGGGGAAGGGCCATCTGTGGGAGCTGAGCGGGTGGGGGTTCTCGTTCCCCACCCCCGCACAGTACCCATGTACCCAACAACAATATAAGAGCCCGAGAGCAATCGTGCCATCGGCCCGAATGCAAGGGCATAAGGATCAATTCCCTGACTGAGCGGAACTTGAACCAAATAAATATTGTAATCAATAATAAGGAATAAAATGAAAATGCATCTTGCATTACGATTCACTTCACAATGAATAAGGGCTCGGATCGAGCGCATTTGCGCCCTCGGTACCGAGCGCAAGGGTAAAAGGATCCATTCCTTACCTTTATGGATCAAGGTTTATGGAAAACCTTGATCCATAATGAATTGATGCAATCAAAAAATATATGAAAATGAAAAAGAATACTGCGCTTTGCGATTCACTTCATACAAATAAAAAGGGGAAGGATCAATTCCCGGGAAATAGCGGAAACATTGATCCCAGTAAACAATGCAATCTCAATAAAAAATGAAAATGAAAAAGAACTGCACTTGCGATTTCACTTCATTCAAAATAAAAAGGGGAAAGGATCAATTTCCGGGTAAGCTCGGAAACTGATCCAAAATGAGTATTGCTACAATCAAAAATAATATATGAAAATGAAAAAGAATACTGTACTTGCGATTCCACTTCCATACTGAATAAGTTTTCCAACCCAAATATACGCTCGGAGCGAGCGCTCCCGCCCTCGGCACCGAGCATACACAATACAGGATCATCTGGGAAAATGAATTCCCGCACTTACGCCCTTCAGTCCCGGCACTCGGGTAATCGGAGGGCGTGGTGAAACCAAGATCCTTTAATTCACAATTGAATTCAATGGGAATAAATATGAAATGATTGTACTTACAATTCAGTTTCACTAGATAAATAGAAAAAGAAAAACACAATCATGCGAAAGCAACGACGATGAAGCGGGCAGAGAGCGATGATACACGTCCACACGCCAGCAGGCCGAAAGCAAAAGTGGTTTGTTTACCTACCAGTCGCGCTGCGCCGCGCGCGCCTGTCAGACAAGCAGTTAACTACCGAACCCCTTGTTCGAAAGCTTACGACCTATCCAGCTGCCGCTAGTACCTTCCTATTGTAAAAGGACCGAAGGTTTGTATGCCGTGTCGGAACAAAATAACATTTTCTTTACGTCCGCGCGGTAACTCTTCCGAAAAAATCATACGTGCGATTGTGGTAATGTTTGCACCATTTTAAATTAGCCGTTACATAAAGTTTTATATATGAAAATGTGCGCAATTTCATGTAGAATACAACAAAAAATAATTGAAGGTTGTAGCTTTTCTCATTTTTGAAATATCTGCATATTAATCACAATAATAGAAAAAAAAACCACGTCGGTCGGTCAACTTTGACCTCTACCGAAATGGTCGAAAAACGCAATTGTAAGCTAAAACTCTTACAGTCTAGTAATATTCAGTCATTTATCTTCATCGTGAAACAAATTCGAAGTCCTCTAGCAAATATTTAGATTTATGGTGAATTTTAAAAAAAATCTTTCCTTCCCTCGCACGCGGATTCTCCGCCACAAATCTCCGAAATACGTACGTCCCATTCTCGGAATATTTGCTCAGTTTCATATTAGGCATTTCATAGAGTTTTATATATGAAAATGTGCGCAATTTCATGTAGAATAAAACGAAAAATATTTGAAGGTTGTAGCTTTTCTTATTTCCGAAATAATTGCATATAAAAAATATAAATATAAAAAATTCGACATTCGGTCAACTTTAACTCGTCAGATATGGTCGAAAACTGCAATTGTAAGCTAATACTCTTACAGTATAGTAATATTCAATCATTTTTCTTCATTTTGAAAGAAATTGGAAGTCTCTAGGACAATATTTAGATTTATGGTGAATTTTTGAAAAAAATATTTGTTTACGTCCGCACTTTACGAATTCATGCATTATTTTGTGATTATATTTCTCTGTGTTGTTTTTATCATTTTACAATGTGTTATATACAAAAATGATTGCAATTTAGTGTACATTACACCGAAAAAAAAGTAACTTGTTACCTTTAACCGTTTTGCGCACAGCGCGATTTGAATACAATTATATATGAAATTTTGTTTTTGCGCTATCATATATCGCATTATTTATATATGATAATGATAATTTTTTTCATTTCTGATGGTTGCATACTAAACTTCAGGCAATGACAAAAATAGGAGCCAAAAATGAACTCTTAATCTTGAAAACTAGGCGCGGTGTGATTTTTTGAAAAAAATATTTTTTCCGCTTCCGCGCTCACTCCGAAACCCCTCCGGCACACAGGAGACAATTTTTTATTTACCGCTCCAGCGTAAGAGGGTTAAGTGCTCGGCGAGACCCCCGAATTTTGTCAAACGATCATCGGGGTGGGGGCCCTCCTCAACACCTGTAGAAATAGGAGGAATGGGCATATAAGATCCTTCCTCAGTGATGTGAACGTACGTCCGGTAGAACACTAAGGTCCTTCCAGGAATGTAGTCCCTTAGTCCCCCAAAGCTGAACCCTACGGAAAACACTCTGCAGGATCCCTCCTATTCATCTCGCCCCTCCTGGTGTATGGGGGAGGAAGACTGGACGCTCTCGCTCGCCTTGCTAGTGGAACTAGCAGGAGAAGCAAGTCACGGGCAGCAGTGATGGCCACTCTGTGAGTCTAGGATAGCGTTATTGTCTGGAGGAAATGCTTTCCCAAGGAGGGTTACGAAACTCTCGTACGGCAGGCGAAACGTCTGCTGCCACCGAGACCGGTCGGTCATGCAAATGTGACTGTTGTCTGGGTGGGGCTGAGTGTGCACCTGACTGGAGAGAGCCGATACCGTCCTCCGACTCGTCCAAGTCCTCATCGAGGCCAAAACCTCTCAAGAGGACTGAATGGAGGAGCCCCCACCAGTCTCTGCGCGCTCGGTCCAGCAGGACCATCATGTCAACCCTGCGAAACGAGCAATCACCACGAGAGTGATCACCAGCAAGGAGTGAGTCACCCGAGAAACTTGCTCCTTTCTTCCACTCCATGCCCCAAGTCATGACGGTGAGCAGACTCAGCGTTACCGTCTCTGGATGCACGCGAATCAGAAAATTTATGTGCACTCAGGGACTCGCAAACAAGTGCCCGACACTGAACTAGTCTTAGGGGCAGAACCTTTAGGACTAGCAGCAGAAGTGCAACCAAAGTTTGCGCTTCTACGGCTCCCGACACGCTAGGCCCTGGGGACAGCGTGATGGTTCCTGTTCCCAAAGGAATGGGAGAGCCAGTGGAAGACCCAACTGCCTCATCAGTTTGAGGAGGCAGACCCTTAGAAGTCCCGTGACAAGACTTCTTAGGGGGGAAGACTACCTTCTTCTTAGGTAGGGAGCCTTAGAAGTCGAAGGGGTGGAGGCTGATGAAAATATGATGATTCCGAATAGGAAGAAGGCAACACTTGATGAGTTCTCTTCCTCTTTGACTTATCCAAATTCTGCAGGACTTCTTCTACAGGATGAGGTATATTTACCAGTAGGAATAGAGTTAATAATCACAGGGCAGCAGCGAAGGCTTTGTCCAGTGACGTAACTCCATGATAGCAGTGGTAAATGAATATGATTTTCAGCAGGGGATCAGTACACAATCGAGGACCAATATCACAGCATGCTACGAATAACAGGTACAATTCCAAGGTTAGGATAATCAACACAAAGAGTTATCCAACCATTTACTGCTGTAATCACTATCACCATTGTTAGCCTGTAAAAGAAAGAAAATATGATTTAAAGTACTAGATACTCCTCTCGCATCCAAGGGCACCGCCCTCCGAAATGAGAGGAGAGCCTCAAAACACCAGCACCACTTTCGATAGCTAGCAAAAGGATGAAGGAGAAGAGGAATTACCAGTAGAAACAAAGGACAAACTTCCCAAGTTCCCCTCGGTAATTCCCAAAGTGTAAGCATAGATTTCCGATGAATACATGTCTCGTCCTAACGTTAAAGGGCAAAAATATGTACTAATAAAGATGTTGACATACCTTTGCTGCCGACCCTTAACACCATGTAGAGAGGCAGCTATCAAGGCTATCACAAAAAGTGAGTTTGCATATTTATTATCAAATTCAAATAATTATTAATATCAAGAACAGTATACAAGTAGTCCCTGGCTTACAACGGTTTGGCTTACGATGTTTCAAGGTTACAACGCTTTTCAATTATATTTATCAGAAATTATTTCCACGTTTACGACACATGTTTCAGGGTTACGATGCTTACAACGCTGATCTCGCAGGAGAATTATGACTCCAAAAATGCAAAATAAAGGGATTTTGACGAAGGAAAAATCTATTTCTGGGTGATTGGCTCGTGTCGCCCTATGAAAGTAATCCTTAACATCATCTTTCTAGGTAAAATTATCCTAAAATTACCAGAGAAAAACAAAATTAAGAAAATGTCAGTAAGACTGACTCGCTCACTCTTTAAAAAGAAGTGTCGTATGATATAGGGGCGAGTGTGGAAACACTACCACGAGACAAACACCAATTAGAACTCCCTATCAGAATCCCCTAAGAGAGAGCCGATACCAACGGGCGATGCAGCCTCTACTACTACTACTAGAGGACGCCACGGACAGCAGCGCCCCTAGCGGTCATCCTTAAATAAACATAAATACATCTTGTCCTGCAAGGGGGGGAACAAAACAAACCATAAAAAGGGATGGGTTTCATAGGGCGACACGAGCCAATCACCCAGAAATAGATTTTTCCTCGTCAAAATCCCTTTTCTGGGCTCAGCTCGTGTCGGCCTATGAAAGAGTACCAGAGAAACAGACAAGATGGAAAAGGGAAAAATGAAAAACACATATTAAAATGATGGATATAATATAAGTAAATCAAAATACAGCTACAAATTAAGTACTTAAACTAACTTATTACAGTAATCAATAACAGAATGTTAGTAAACTTAAAGTACTTAAATGGTAGTAACAAAAATCATAATATGCATGTAAAAGAAGGAAATGTTTGAATTTACTTAATTAACATATAAGTACAATTATATACATACATGTGTCCTACCCTAGCATAAAAATAAGGGTAGATACACTCAATTCCATCATTAATACAATTAATACAATTAATTCAAATATGTACAAACACATTGGGTGACTGAAGTTATCACAAATCCAATTGGAGAATTTATACAAACATATTGTGGCCTATCCTAGCATAAAAATAAGGGTAGGACCACTGAAGTACATATCAGTACAAGGGTGGTTGTCCCTAGCAAAAAAATAAGGGACAAACCACTACAACACACAACGGCTAAGGCTATGATGATGAGTGGCCTGGTGATAGGTTGAGGCATGTTGGTTGAAGTAGGTAGAAAGGAGACCTGGATTAATACTACAACTACTAAGCAGTATCAGGGGAAACTATGTTTCCCGCTGCTACTGCTGAAAACTTTAAAGATTCCAAGGACTTTAAATAATGTCGTTAAAGACTGTCGGGGATTTCCATCCAGTATACTTTCTAAGATCCTCAAAGTTCATATGTTGGAAATAATTAATAGAGGTGGCTACTCCCCTGATATCATGTGCTTTTGGGAATGACTCAGGGTTGGCTTGTTTAATGAAGTAAAGGATTTGCTGTCTAATACCTTTAACTGACAAAGTACCACCTTTTTCTCTCATGAAGAGAGCACCAGAGGATCTAGAAGAAGTACGAGATAGAAAGGCTCTAAGAGTTGATACTGGGCAGAGAGAAGGATCCTGTGGAAGTGGATAACCTTCCAAGGAGCCCACCTTGCAAGAGGATCTTCATTTTTGGCTAAAAGCTACGATCCGGAGCAAGTAGAACTTCTCCTGATGGGAGGAATTCCACATGACCCGCATCCCTGGATAGAGCCGACAGTTTCTGAAATTCTCGCTCCTGAGGCTAGGCTTAATAAGAATAATGTCTTCCTCAGGAGCATTATGAATGTACAGATGAGTTGTCAGTATCTGAAGCTAGTTTTGAGAACATCATTTAAGAACCATGAAACTGTAGTAGGCCTCTGAGAAGGTCTAAGTCTAGCACAGGCTTTAGGGATAGATGTGAAATAAGATTCAGTCAAATCTATCTGAAAACCTACTTGAAAGATTTTCTTCAAAGCCGACTTATGAGTGGTAATCGTGCTAGCTGCTAAACCTTTTTCAAATAAAGATCTGAAAAAGGATATAGCCAAATTAACTGTCATGGTTTGTAGTGTTCGATTCTCTCAAGAAAGATGCTAATTTCTTAAACAGCTGAGTCATATTGTCTAATGGTTGACTCCCTTTTATCTGATTCTAGGAAGAGAATATTCTGTGGATCAATGTCAGCATCTTTATTAGCCGCAAACTTCATGAAGTCCATAAAGTTAGGGTCTGGAGAGTTCCTGAGGAAGCGAACACAGTCCTCATTTGTACTGATTGTGATAGTTTGGGGTTGGGGATCCGTTGAGGTCGGAGACCCAATTCCAAAAGAAGTGGATACCAGTTGCTCTTGGGCCAGTTCGGTGCAATCAGAGCTATTATCCCTTTGAAAGACCTTAGTTTGTCTAGGACTTTCAAGAGAAGATTCACTGGAGGAAAAACATAAATTCTCCTCCATTGATTCCAATCCAACGACAGGGCGTCCGTGGCATAAGCCAGAGGGTCCAGGTTGGGGGCCACATAGCAAGGGAGCTTGTGGTTTGCTTGTGAGGCGAAGAGGTCCACTTGGAGACCTGGGACTCTCCGGCTTACCCACTGGAATGACCCGACGTCCAGAGACCACTCTGATTCCAGAGGGACTGACCGGGACAGGGCGTCTGCTATCACATTCTTACTCCTGCCAGATGAGTGGCAGACAGATGCCATTTGTGTTTGTTTTGCTAATGCAAAGATGGCTATCATGACATGGTTCACATGTTTGGATTTGGACCCTCCTCTGTTGATGCAATGAACTACCACTGCACTGTCAAAACTAGCCTTAGATGAGACTTCTTCGGGGGAAGCAGTCTCTTCAGAGTAAGAAATACTGCCATTGCTTCCAACACATTTATGTGAAGCTGGCGAAATTGAACTGACCAAGTCCCTGAACTTGTTTGAACTGAGAGTATCCCCCCCACCCGGACAGGGATGCGTCCGTGTGAATGGTTAACATTGGGAGGGGATATTGAAGGGTACTTTCTTGGCTAAGTTCTTTATTCTTTTGACCAAGGCCGTAGTTGGTTGCGGAGGATCTGTGGGATTACTGACAACTTGTCTCGATATTTGGAGTTTGCTTTTGACCGCCAAATTCGATTTATATCTTTCAGCCTGCTTTCAGAAGGATATCTGTTACCGAAGCAAACTGAAGAGACCCTAGGATTCTCTCCTGGTTTCTTCTTGACGTTTGTTTGCACTTGAGAAATTGCCTGACAGATTTTGCTATTTCCTTCCGTTTGGCTACTGGAATTGATAGATTGTGGAGGACAAATCCCATTGGATTCCTAGCCACTGAAAACGAGATTCCGGAACAAGTCTGGATTTCGTTTTGTTTATCTGGAACCCCAGATGTTCCAGAAAGTGAACTACCTTTTTGGTAGCTTTGAGACATTCCTCGACTGTTGGTGCCCAGATTAACCAATCGTCGAGGTATGCCGCTACCATGATTCCCTGAGCTCTCAATTGTTGTACAACCACTTCTGCTATCTTTGTGAATACCCTGGGGGCTACATTCAGACCGAAGGGCATCACTTTGAATGAGAATGTCTGACTTCCTAGCCTGAATCCTAGGAATGGGCGGAAGTGCCTGGCTATAGGGATATGATAGTATGCGTCTGTAAGATCGATGGAGCATGTGACGGCTCCACGCGGAAGTAAGGTCCTTACTTGCGAGAGGGTAAGCATCTTGAACTTGTCGCAGCGAATGAAAGAGTTTTTAGCTTTGACAAGTCTAAGATTACCCTTCTTTTTGTTGAGCCTTTTCTTTGGGCACGCTGAATAAGCGACCTTGAAATTTTAGATGTTTGACTCTCGCAATAGCTCCTTTCTGAAGGAGTTCTTCCGCGTAATCTATCAATTCCTTTGACGGTACCTGATGGAATGATTTGATTGGAGGAGGATCTTGGATCCAGCTCCAGCCTAAATCCTTTGGACACTATGCTCTGTGCCCAATTGCTGAACCCCCACCTGTGGCGGAAGAGGAACAGCCTCCCTCCTACTGGGGAGCCTCATTGCTGATGGGCGGGTTGGCCACCCAGCCCTCCTCTGAACTGCTTACTCCTTGTGCCCCTTCCTGCGCCACGGTGACGAAAGTAACCTCTCCCTCCCTACCCCTCGGTTGAGAGTAGCCTTGAGCCTCATAAGCAGGGTTAAAGGCAGGCGAGATAGCATAGGAAGTCGAAGGTTGCGATTGCTGGGGCACCAGGAGGAAAGGCTGAGTTTGCTTTAGATGTAGCAGGTTGTCCTTGTTGGGTGACTGGGACTGCCTGCACAAACTGCTGCTGATGCTGGAGTTTTTTATAAGGCTGGAACCTCCTACCAGCCTTCTTTGGTTTCTTGCCAGCAGTGGGAACGGATTCCTGTTTCCTCTTAGAGGAAATACCCCCACCTAGCTCTAAGGCTCTGGTTGAGTCTAGCAGCTTCGTGGTGGACTTCGTTCACTGCTGACTCTGGGAAGAGATCCGCTCCCCACATGCTGGCAGTCAAGAGTCTATTAGGCTCGTGCCTGATGGTGCACTCTTGAAGAACATGCTTTCGACAGTTCTTCCTGGCTTGGAAGAAGTCAAAAGCGTCTAACAGAACCATCTGAAATTGCGATTTTGCTAGGATTTTGGAATAGCGGTTCGTTCGCGTAAGATAGCGCAGCCATTTCCGTGACGATGAGTGAGTTAAGGGACCTGCCAAACCTAGTTCGCGCATCGAACTCTGCCTGGATTAGGGAGTCCGGCAGCCTAGGTAACTTCTCACCGAACTGGTCCATAGCGCAGTCCGGCTTGAGTTTACCCTGCGTGAAAGTAGCTGGCAGGTTTTCCCATAACTCTCCGAAGGCGGGAAAGAGTGGAGAAGTGGACTCCGACTCTCTAACAACTGTGGAACGGGCTCATCCTTGAGGACTGCCTGAAGAGCCTTCTCCACCAATTTCGTGGCGAACGGAAGAGAGACCTCCTCTTCCGTGGCGAAAATAGTGAAGGGGCTCTTATAGGCCTGGAGTTTAGTATTAGTACACTCCCAGTCCTCAAGGCAGTGAACCCATTCCCGTTGGGCGTGATCTCTACTATAGAGGACTGACTCCTTCGAGATCTTGTCCTCCCTTGTAAGAGCCGTTGGCGTCAGCCTAGCATACCCCATGAAAGGCTGTGACAGACCCGGAGGATAGAACTCGAAGTCCTCAATCCTTCGAGTGCCAAACTCCGGGATCGAAATCATCCCGTCCTTAAAGGGAGCGTAGGCCGCTACTCTCCATGGATTCTCCATAGAGAAAGCTGGCAAGGAGTCATAAGACGGGAGTTGGAGAATCCCCGTGCTAGAAGCAGGGGATACTGGGGGAGGAGCCTGGGATAGCCCAACCCTCCGATCCTCATTCTCTCTTACTCTATTCGAGAGTTCCTGGACCGTCTGTCCAGTTTGAGACAGAGTGCTCGACAATTGTGCGAACATCTGCTCAAAACGTGTTCCCAAAGCTGAGATTTGGGAACCAATCATCACTCCTACCTGCTCCATCATTCCTGGTGAGACAGGAGAAGGAACGCAGGAGCTGGTGCTTGCCACCCCTGCCGGCATAGCCTAGGAGAGGGGCAGCGGAGGCGGGAGAAGGCAACGACTCGGAGGTAGCGCGAGCTTTTCTCCTTCGAAGCCTTGCCTCTGGAGCTCTTCAACTGGGAAGAGCTTGGCTTAGCCTTCACCGCGTCGGCGTAAGAAGTCGATGAACTTCCTAGCCGAAGAAGACGAAGACGACTTCCTAGAAGTCGTCTTAGACAATGTCTTCGGTTCTCTCTTTCCCTTCTACCTTAGGAGGTACAGAGAGAGCGGGAGTGGCGGCTAGGGATCTCGGATCCCGGAAAGCCTTGGAAAGAGGCGGAAGAAGAAGGGACAGGAGAAGATCCAGGAGCGCCCAAGGAAAGACCTTGGGCGCCCGACAAACCTACCTCAACCAACAAATCCTCACTCACTACCGCCATCGGCTCGAGATTCAGGTCCAGGCCGGCGACGTCTGGAACTGACTCCTGGGCGGCTCCGACCCCCAACGACTGCTGGAGTTCCTGCTGGATGGCGGCTATTACGGGGGCGGCGGACAAGGGGTCGACGTAGCCCGTCGACTTGCCCGCAGGGAAGATCTGGATGGCCAGCTTCCTATCCAATATGTAGGGCTGGCCCTTGGCGGCGTTCTTCCCAAAGCCGCCCACCCACGCTTTCAGGGTGGCGAGGGCGACTTCCCTCACACCGCTAGCCTGAAAGAAAGGCGCTGAATTAGCTACCAATTGCGGACAGGGTTAACAAACTTACGAACTAAAAGTGTTTAGTAAATTGATAAATAACCTCATAATGGTCTTACCCCACCAACCAGCTGATCGACCAGGTCGTAACATATAGTGCAGGCCTCGGGATGCCAGACGATAGACTCGTTGAACAAGGTGGCACATGGGGCGTGAGACCTGCATTCGTCATGTCCGCAGGGGTCGTGCAGCGTCGCGTTACAAGCGAGGACCTGGCAGTTGGTAGCCTGTAAGTGAAAACGTACATGAGTACAAAGTAAACACTTACAGCCTAACATATGCTCCGCTGGTGCCGGAGCGATAAAGTAGATAAAACCAGAGCCCTGCTAAAATACGTGTGGTAACCATGTTGGAAGAAAGGCTATGGCTCCGCCAGTGGCGGAGGCACAAGAATCAACCAACTAGAGTGGTGGTAATGGAAACCACAACGGATAATGGCGGGGATGGTTGATTAACATAAATATTAAAATACACAATTCATTGTAAGATATCTTAAATTAGGGTATATATCCTTAACATAGCATAGTACAACATAAAAACCAACTTTTCTCCACCCGTCTACTAGAAGAGTGCGTAGGTAAGGGTAAGCTCCCTTCCGGTAGCGGGGGAGAGATATAAGGATATAGTAGGCAAGCAATCGACCATCCATAGCACCCACCCTTCCCGCTAGCGGAGCCAATATCCTATAAACCAAAGGGGCCCCGGCTGCGACGGAAGGCTCCTTTCATATCGTAAGGGAGGTGGCTGAGTAATGGGTAGGGGGGAAGGAGGTCCCGGTGAAACGCGGCGGGAGCGAGGAAAGGGGGAAGGGATGGCCTACTCCTCCCCACCTCACCAACTACCCCGTATGGAGACCCGGAAGGAACCTCATAGTGGTCGCCCTATACCCCCTGCTGGCGGAACCCCCCGGCACCTCCGGAATGTGAGAGAAGACTATGAGGTTGTTATGACAACCAAGGGGTTCCCCCAGCTCCTCCCTACATCAGAGAGGGAGGGAAAGGGGCAGGGTAAGGTGCTATGGAAACACGTGACCACCAGTGGCCTAGGCCGCGAACAACACAACCGTGGTAGGGCCACGTGAACCAAGCTGTACCAATACATGGAACAAGCACCTAGGCTAGCCTAACACCCTAAATAATAATAATAAATACATCGAAAGGTGGAAGAGACACTTTTAGTAAAAGAGAAAGAAGCCCAGGAGGGGAGGCAAACTATTCCAAGAACAGGAGCCTACTCGGAGCCAGCGATAGCCGATGTGAGCAAGAGCCGGGATGCTGGCCAGAACAAAAATTTATAATAGCCCTAAATACCAAGCTAAGAGAATGGTAGAGGGCTAACTAGCTAAAACTCGATGTAAAACAATGAACGTGAT
This sequence comes from Macrobrachium nipponense, assembly GCF_015104395.2. Taxonomy (NCBI): domain Eukaryota; kingdom Metazoa; phylum Arthropoda; class Malacostraca; order Decapoda; family Palaemonidae; genus Macrobrachium; species Macrobrachium nipponense. The sequence continues at coordinate 34,259,033 of NC_087205.1, forward strand.
AAAGTAAGCCCATAAGTATAAGAAGTCCCAGTATGGAAGACCGGGAATTCTTACGAGGCAGCATGGCCGCCACGAGACAACCGGGGAACCGTATATGACCTATAAAAAGGAAAATACTGGTACCCGGAAGATAAAACTGTGATAAAATATTACTTATGAGTTACTTAACTTAGCCGTGGCAATTGCTGAGCGTTCCATCGTAGAATACGAGATAAATCCTGAGAAATTAGCACAAGTAAAATCTGCGTCTAGACGCTGGGCGCTAAAATTTAAGGATGACCGCTAGGGGCGCTGCTGTCCGTGGCGTCCTCTAGTAGTAGTAGTAGAGGCTGCATCGCCCGTTGGTATCGGCTCTCTCTTAGGGGGATTCTGATAGGGAAGTTCTAATTGGTGTTTGTCTCGTGGTAGTGTTCCACACTCGCCCCTATATCATACCGACACTTCTTTTTAAGAGTGAGCGAGTCAGTCTTACTGACATTTTCTTAATTTTGTTTTTTCTCTGGTAATTTTAGGATAATTTTACCTAGAAAGATGATGTTAAGGATTACTTTCATAGGCCGACACGAGCTGAGCCCAGAAATAAATATTTGAAGGTTTTTTTGATGAAAAATGCAATAAGAATGTAGTTTACATAGTTTTTAATGCACCCAAAGTATTGAAAGTAAGGTTTTCTTAGGATTTATGGTGATATTCTGGCTTACAACGATTTTTGGCTTACAACGCGCCTCAAGAACAGAACCCCCGTCGTAACCCGGGGACTGCCTGTATACATGTTTATTCAAAAAATGACAATTTGTCTAAAATTGCATTTTTCCTAACTATACAAACCTGAGGTCCTTTTACAATAGGAAGGTACTAGCGGCAGCTGGATAGGTCGTAAGCTTTCGAACAAGGGGTTCGGTAGTTAACTGCTTGTCCGACAGGCGTCGCGCCGCGTGGCGCGACTGGGAGGTAAACAAATCACTTTTGCTTTTTGGCCCAGCAAAAACTGCAGAGTGAGGGGTGGCATGAGGTGGGGCTATGTGTAAAAGGACCTCAGGTTTGTATAGTTAGGAAAAATGCAATTTTAGACAAATTGTCATTTGTTCCGACACGGCATACAAACCTTCGTCCTTTTACAATAGGAAGACTCACTTCTTGGTGGGTGAATCTGAGTCTTTTGTGAACAGACTGGTGTTCGCCCACCTTGGAAGCCTCCCCTGGTCGTAAGAGCGAGGGAGGGATCCAAGCCTCTGTCCGATTGATCGGGGTGTGCACCGCAGGATCAATGGTCAGACCTCTGGACCGAGTACTAAGAGAGAGGCAAGCGTATCTCTTCGTACCAGCAATGTAAGAAACTTGTTCCTGTACAGGAGCAAAGTTAAAGTCATGGTTTTGACTCTTGTAGGCATCCACTTCCCCCCCTTGTAGAAGGAAGTGGTGGATATTCTGCTCCCATCCCTCGTGAAAGGGATAGGATGGGGCTCTGTCATATAGCTCACCGGCATCTCGTCCTTATCCAGCAGGGTGATGACCGTATCCCTCTACCGACAGGTAGAGGGGGAGAAAAAGATAGAAAGAGAAGCCAGTCACTTTCTCATCACTATCTATTCATACAGTCACACCAGGACTCGATGCTGTTCAGCCTGCTAGGGTCTGGGTTAGCTAGACGACGTGTTGAGCAGCCACCACGGGTCCTAAGGAAACCGATCCAAGGACCTATGGGCAATATCCAAGAGGTATAAGGAAGTTGCCGGTGGTCTGGTTGTACCAGACCCCTGCCTTCCATACCTGCGCCACGGAGAAGTTCTTACGAAACGCCAACGAGGGGCCAATACTTCTGACTTCGTGAGTTCTCGGACGGGACGTACGGATGTCGTCACTACCATCAGCCTCATACGCCCTCCTGAAGACCTCACGCAGCCAGGACGAAAGAGTGTTCTTGATACTTCTTTCTTGTTGACCCCGTTGCTAACGAAGAGGCTTCGACACTCAGGCCCGAGGTGTCGAGTTCTCTTCAGATAGCGCCGTAGCGTCCTCCCAGGACAAAAGCAGCATCTCATCCACATCATTATCTGCATGACGCTCCCGTACTCTCTTCGCCGATGCCAGGTCCAGCAAGACGAGGGTCATTTGAGTTCCCTGGGTTGGCAAGACCTTTGGAAGCTGCTCCTAAGCAAGGAGATCTCGAACGAGTTCGAGATGTCCAATCCCGTCAGTTTCAGGACGAGCGACAAGGCGGCTCTGTATCCTTTGACTGTGGGAACTTAGAGGACTTCCTCGGCGAAGAAAAAACGAGGAAATCCGCTACCTGCTGAAGAGTGGCTCTGAGAAGAGTATAGGCCCCGTCTACGACACCAACCACCGAAGACGGCCAACTTCTCCTACACAGCTGCAGAGGACTGACGGACGTTTCCAGCCATCTCTGTTGCTGCGCTACGAAAAAAGCTTCTCGTTCGCAAGAGAAGGTGGATAACAGCCAGCCGTGAAGACGTAGGGACTGGACTGCTCGTGGTACCGCTCGACGTGTGGCTGGCCGAGAAGGTTGTGCCAATGGGGAATCTCTCTCGGTTTTCTCTTGCGAGAAGAGCCAGCAGGTCCGGATACCAAATGGCCTGTGGCCATTTGGAAGCCATCAGGATCATCCTGAGATTCGGGGATGACCAGTGCTCGACTGATCACCTTGCGAATCAAGCTGAACGGGGGAAAGGCATAGGCGAAGAGGGGTTGTCCCACGGGTGTTGAAGAGCGTCCTCTGCAGTTGCCCATGGATCCGGCACGAGAAGAAGAACACCTGGAGCTTCCATGATGTGCCGGATGGCGAACAGATCCTCACTGGTCGCCCCCACAGGTCGAAGAGCCTTTCCGCCACGTCCTGGTGTAGAGCCATTCGGTCCTTATCACCTGATCCCGACGGTTGAGCGTGTCTGCTACTACATTCCTTCCCTGGAATGTAGCGTGCCGACAGCTCTATTGAGTGTGCCTCGGCCCACTCGTGCACCTGCCGAGTCAACTGATACAAACGGGAGAGACACTAGGCCCCCCACCCCTGTTTGTTGACGTAAGCCACCACCGTGGTGTTGTCGTACATCAACACCACTGAGTGTCCCATCAAGCGGTCCTGGAACTCTTGGAGAGCGAGGAACGCTGCCTTTAGTTCCAGTACATTGATGTGAAGGTGCTTGTCGTTCTCGTACCACAATCCTGAAGTCCGCAACTCTTCCAGGTGTGCACCCCATCCCTCGGTCGATGCGCTGAGAGAGCTGCATGTCCGGGGGGAGAGTGCGCGGAGGCACTCCTCTTAAGGGGGTTCCTGCGTCAGTCACCTGGCTAGGCCTGCCTACACTCCTGTGTCAGGACATGGAAGGCTTGGGGGATCGTCGCCTGTGACCCAACTCTCCTTTGGTCTCCCTGAAGAGACGCAGGTGAAGAGAAGAGAGGCCCCGTCTACGACACCAACCACCGAAGACGGCCAACTTCTCCTGGTACACAGCTGCAGAGGACTGACGGACGTTTCCAGCCATCTCTGTTGCTGCGCTACGAAAAAAGCTTCTCGTTCGCCAAGAGAAGGTGGATAACAGCCAGCCGTGAAGACGTAGGGACGGACTGCTCGGTTCGGGGTACCGCTCGACGTGTGGCTGGCCGAGAAGGTTGTGCCAAGGGAATCTCTCTCGGTTTTCTCTGCGAGAAGAGCCAGCAGGTCCGGATACCAAAATGGCCTGTGGCCATTTGGAAGCCATCAGGATCATCCTGAGATTCGGGCGGATGACCAGTGCTCGGACTGATCCCACCTTGCGAATCAAGCTGAACGGGGGAAAGGCATCGAGGCGAAGAGGTTGTCCCACGGTGTTGAAGAGCGTCCTCTGCAGTTGCCCATGGATCCGGCACGGCCTGAGAAGAACACCTGGAGCTTCCCTGATGTTGCCGGATGGCGAACAGATCCTCGACTGGTCGCCCCACAGGTCGAAAGAGCCTTCCGCCACGTCCTTGGTGTAGAGGACATTCGGTCCTTATCACCTGATCCCGACGGTTTGAGCGTGTGCTACACATTCCTTCCCTGGAATGTAGCGTGCCGACAGCTCTATTGAGTGTGCCCGGCCCACTCGCACCTGCCGAGTCAACTGATACAACGGGAAGAGACATAGGCCCCCCCTGTTTGTTTTTGACGTAAGCCACCACCGTGGTGTTGGTCGTACATCAACACACTGAGTGTCCCATCAAGCGGTCCTGGAACTCTTGGAGATCGAGGAACGCTGCCTTTAGTTCCAGTATTGATGTGAAGGTGCTTGTCGTTCTTCGTACCACACTCTGAAGTCCCGCAACTCTTCCAGGTGTGCACCCCATCCTAGGTCGATGCCGTCTGAGAGCAGCTGCATTTGTCGGGGGAGAGTGCGCGGAGGCACTCCTCTTAAGGGTTCCTGTCGTCCAGTCACCTGGCTAGGTCCTGCCTCACCTCCTGTGTCAGTGACCATGGAAGGCTTGGGGGATCCGTCGCCGTTGTGACCAACTCCTTTGGTCTCCCTGAAGAGAACGCAGGTGAAGCGCCCGTTAGGGACTGGCTTCCCGAGACGACAGGGGTGCCGATCACGACTTGCCATTGCTGAGCTCCCCTGTTCCTGCCGAGACAGGAACTGGTTGGCTGCCTCCCTGAATCTGCTACGTGTCGATCAGCATACCAGGTACTTCATCCTCTGCTTGTGCTCGAGATCGGGACTTTTCGAAGTCAGAACGATCCCCCGATCGCGACAGAAAACTCGAGCAGTCGATCCTGTCCTGTAGTAACTGCGAGCGGTAGCTCGCCCAGGACTAACCAATCGTCGAGATACCCATCAGACATATCCCGTGCGAATGGCCCAACAAAGCAGACAGCAGAGTGAACCCCCCCCACTTGCGTGAACACCTGTGGGGCGGGCGGTTGAGAGACCGAAAGCAAAACGTGGCCTGAGCTGGTTACACCGTCCCGTCGAGGATGAAGCGGAGGTACTTTCCGAAGGACTGATGAATGGGTATTTTGTAGATACGCAATCCTTCAAGTCCACTGAAAGCATGAAATCGTTCTCCCTGATAGAGTCGAGCACTGAGCGTGGCCGTCTCCATCGTGAACCGGGTCTGGCGAACCAACCGCGGTTCGGGGGGGAGAGAGATCTATCACTGGGCGCCAGCCTGTCGTAGACTTTTCCACCAGGAAGAGTCGGCTGTAAAGCCCGGTGACTGATCCGTACCGATTTTCTACAGTTCTCTTGCTCAGCTGGTCTTGATCTCCTGTCTCAATGCTACCGTCCTTCGATGCCCCTGGAACGTACGCCTGCGGCTGTTGACCGGGTCCAATGGCTGGCCAGCACCCCCCCACTTCCGGCAGCAGTGAGGGGGGAACGCCGTCCTTCCACTGTGAACGTCGTTCGGTTGGGGCTGATCGAGACCTGACAGGAGAGAGCCGATACGCCCCTCCGACTACATTCCAGTTCCTCGTCGAGGTCGAAACCTCAGGAGGACCGAAGGGATATATAAATACGATGTCCGAAGACACGTAGAAAACGCCTCGTCGCAGTAGAGGAGGTGAAGGAGCTGTTCGACCGTCCAGAACCGAGAGAGCCTTCTTGTCCGGGAGACGAGAGACTCGCTCAACCCAGTCGGCAAGCTCCGATCGCGGCAGAACCCACCGTCGATTGATTCCCTCTCGGGCCCCTCCCCAAAACGACTCGAGCCGAGACGTGGGGCTCTGCTGGGAGCGGCGATCCTTTCCCCGAGGTCATTGAGTGACCGAAATCAGCGCCGTAACCTCGGCAAACAAGTTCCTCTGGAATCTCGGAAGTCACAGCATCTTGCAGAGTGGGACCGTTAAGCCCTTCGAAAACCAAAAGAGCATATTCCCGAGAAACCTTCCTCCTAAGGAAGGGGGAACAGCGACAGCTCTCGGTCTTCTCCATCCACTTGCGCATACGTCCTGGCCGGTCAAGAACGTGCCTGGTACGTAGGGCGCTGTGGGGGATCATGAGGGGCGCACCCTCCACGATCACTCTCAATACCTCGCTCCTCCCGGTGTAACCGAGGAGGTGAAAGGTACGGGAGAGGCAGACCTGACGCTCCCTCTTTTGCTCGCTGGCATAACCAGCAGGGCTTTGAGGGCTGCAGGCGATCGTCAAACCCGCGGTGGCGATCGAGCTGCAGGCCTGGTCGAACCGTCTCGCTGTGGAGAACGGCTGGACTGAGCACAGCGGCCCCCGATCTCGAGTGTCAGAAGAGCTGGTGCTGGTTGACGTACCCCGGTCGCTTTCTGTGAGAGCGACGGTCAGGCGACCTGCAGGCTCAACTGTCGCAGTGAGGACGGTGCTTGTCCCTCACGGCAGTCACGTCGCTGGGTTCCAGCCGTGGCTGGCACCGAACGAGGGGGACTTCTTCACCAGCCTCAGCCCGTGGTCGGTCGTGGACGTCACGTCCCGGGTAGCCAGCTGTTCACCGCGAGAGTGAGAGCTGGTTCTGGTGAGAGCGCATGAGCGGCTGTCACCAGTCTTCCGCCCCGTGCCGTGAACCTGACGCTGAGCGGACTCAGAGGTTCCTGGTTTCCTGCTGCACGGTCGCTGGTAGGCGACCGTACACTCGGTACCTCCCACGCGAACGAGAGGCCGAGACGGACCCTGATGCAGTGGCAGAAACCACTGACACCAGGCGAGGAAAGTACGGGGTGTAGCCGGTACCCCTTGGTCCCCGTAGTCTTCTTCCTTGCGGAAGAAGAGACGGGCCCCGCTCCCGAAGGCCAGCAGGGGACCAGCGGCGGAAAGGAAACCCTCCCGTCCCACCGAGGTGAGACGGGTCCCGAGAAGCTCCCGAGGAAGCTTCTTAGGAGGGAGGAGGCGGACTTCTTCTCCTCGGCTGTAAAGCCTTAGAAGTCGAGGGGAAGAGGCGGCGGCCGACGACGATGAAGAAGATGAAGACGGACGACACGACACCCTTCCTCTTCTTCTTCGTCAGCTTCCTCAGGGACAGACGTAAGATCTGCTATCCAGGGCGGAGCGGGGCTGCTGTAGCCGAAGCCACAGGGCCCGGACGCACCTGTACAGACAGACCAAAGTCTGGGGTAGTCCACCACGAACAGGGACGACATCAGCAGGGTATGGGCATCTCAGGAACAGCAGGCACGGCCAGCACAGCATCGTAGGGACAGCAGCGCAGCAACGGGCAGAACAGCCAGCGCAGCAACGGCAGGGACAGCCAGCGCCAGCAACTGCATGGACAGTCAGCCCAGAATCGGCAGGTACGGCAGGCAGCACCGGAAACACAGGAAGTGGAGCAGCAGCAGCAACATCCCTGGTACGGCGGCAGTCCAGGGGCGAGCTCTAGGGCAGGGCGGAAGTGTGGTCGCTGCAGCGCGGCAACCACGAGCGGCGGCGGCACGCCCCCCTCTCGGTACGGCGAACGGCACTTCACAGCGGCTGTAGGCAAGGGACTGTACCACGTGAGGCGAGTACACCAGGTGAGGAGGAGGGACGTCGTCACCTGGTTGCGGGGTCACCACTCCAGGGGTGACCGCAGTAGGCCCAGACATAGAACCGCAGCCCCTGGGACACCGCACGCCTGCAATTGGAAGGGACGCCCATACCTCACCAAGGTCCACGCTCGTGGCAGTAGGCACCGCGGTAAATAAAAGTAGTAGCGATTAATGGGGGGGAAATCCCCTCGTGCTTGTTTGATCCCTCCCGAACGAGTGGAAGACCCCTAATACAATTGTAATAGGGCACCGAGCGCCCTCCCCCCGCCGCTCTGACGGACGGGGCGAGGAGAAGAACGCCGATAATCCTCCCCCCCCCAAGGGAAGAGCCATCTGTGGGAACTGAGCGTGGGGGGGCGGGTCTCGTTCCCCAACCCCCACCCGCACAGTACCATGTACCAACAAACAATATAAGAGCCGAGAGCAATCGTGCCATCGGCAACGAATACAAGGCATAAGGATCAATTCCATGACTGAGCGGAACTTTGAACAAATAATATTGAGCAACCAATAATAAGGAACAAAATGAAAATGCATCTGCAAAACGATCACTTCACAATGAATAAGGGCTCGGACGAGCGCATTTGCGCCCTCTGGTACGAGCGCAAGGGTGAAAGGTTTCATTCCTTACCTTTATGGATCAAGGTTTCTGGAAACCTGATCCACAAAGAATTGATGCAATCAACAAATATAGAAAATGAAAAGATACTGCGCTTGCGTTTCACTCATACAAATAAAAAAGGGGAAAGGATCAATTCCCGTGAATAGCGGAACATTGATCCCAGTCAACAATGCAATCTCAATAAAAAAAAAAAATGAAAATGAAAAAGAACTGCACTTGCGATTTCACTCATTCAAAATAAAAAGGGGGTGGGGGAAGGATCAATCTCCGGGTAAAGCTCGGAACTGATCCAAAATGAGTATTGCTACAAAAAAAACTAATGTATGAAAATGAAAAAAAGAATACTGTACTTGCGATTCACTTTCATACTGAATAAGTTTCCGTGCCGAGCGCCAATTCGTTCGGCAACGGGCATACAGGTCAAAAAAAATATAAATGAAAAGAGCCACTTACTACGATTTTCATCTACACATTTCCACCCAATATACGCTCGGAGCGAGCGCTCCGCCTCGGCACCGAGCATACACAATACGAGGATCATTCTGGAAAATGAATTCCCCACAATTACGCCCTTCAGTCCCGGGACTCGGGTAATCGGAGGGCGTTGTGAAACAAGATCCTTTAATTCACAATTGAATTCAATGAAATGATTGTACTTAACAAATTCAGTTTCACTGATACACTAGAAAAAGAAAAACACAATCATGCGAAAGCAAACGACGATGTTAAGCGGGTAGAGGGGAGCGATGATACACGTCCACACTCCAGCAGGCCGGAAAGCAAAAGAGATTTGTTTACCTCCCAGTCGCGCGCGCGTGCCTGTCGGACAAGCAGTTAACTACCGAACCCCTTGTTCGAAAAGCTTACGACCTATCCAGCTGCCGTAGTACCTTCCTATTGTAAAAGGACCCGAAGGTGTATGCCGTGTTCGGAACAAATGAAAAATTAAAGATCCCACAGGGAAAATAATAATGGCTAGTCAGTCAGCAAGAGCTAACAAAAATATCTCATCGGAAAATGGCTGAGAGAAAAGTGGAGTGTGTTTACATCCAGGCAGGCGGGCCTACCCGACGGCAGGTTACTGCTTAACCACTATTCAAGAATTTAACGGCCACAATTCCAGCTACGCTGAAAGTAATTCCTTATATAAAGGACTGAGGGTTTGTATGTCGTGTAGGATCAAATCGTGAGTTTCCTTGGACTTGAGGGTGATCATCGTCATCGTAAGATTGTGTGAAGAAATGTCCAGGCAACTATGGGTATGAGTGGTGTTTGGATTTAGCACATGGAAATGACAATTTGTCCAAAATTGCATTTTTCCTAACTATACAAACCTGAGGTCCTTTACAATAGGAAGGTACTAGCGGCAGCTGGATAGGTGTTAAGCTTTCGAACAAGGGGTTCGGTAGTTAACTGCTTGTCCGACAGGCGCGCGTCGCTGCGACTGGGAGGTAAAACAAAATCACTTTTGCTTTGGCCCAAGCAAAAACTGCAGAGTGAGGGGTGGCATGAGGTGGGGCTATGTGTAAAAGGACCTCAGGTTTGTATAGTTAGGAAAAATGCATTTTGGACAAATTGTCATTTGTTCCGAAACGGCATACAAAACCTTTCGGTCCTTTTACAATAGGAAGGACTCACTTCTTGGTGGTGGAATCTGAGTCTTTTTGTGAACAGACTGGTGTTCGCCAACCTTGGAAAGCCTCCCTGGTCGTAAGAGCGGGGAGGGATCCAAGCCTCTGTCGATTGATCGGGGTGTGCACCGCAGGATCAATGGTCAGACCTCTGGACCCGAGTACTAAGAGAGAGGCATGCGTATCTCTTCGTACCAGCAATGCAAGAACTTGTTCCTGTACAGGAGCAAATATTAAAGTCATGGGTTTGACCTCTGTAGGCATCCACTCCCCCCTTTGTAGAAGGAAGTGGTGGATATTCTGCTCATCCCTAGTGAAAGGGATAGGATGGGCTCTGATATAGATCACCTGCATCTCGTCCTCATCCAGAGTAGTGACGACCATGGCCTCGCCCACAGGTAGAGGGGAAGGAAAAGATGGAAGAGAGAGCCAGTCACTCATCACTCACACATCCATCCACACAGTCACACCAGGACTCGATGCTGTTCAGCCTGCGAGGGTCTGGGGTAGTACACACTTGTTGAGCAGCCACCACGGGTCCAAGGAAAAAAGGTATCAAGGACCTGTGGGCAATATCCCGAAGGTAGAAGGACGTAAAGGTAGTCTGGTTAGACCAGAACCCCCCTGCCTTCAGGACCTGCGCCACGGAGAAGTTCTTGCGAAACGCCAACGAGGGGGCAATACTTCTGACTCGTGAGCTCTCGGACGGGACGTACGGATGTACGTCACTACCATCAGCCTCATACGCCCCTCCTGATGACCTCACGCAGCCAGAATGAAAGAGTGTTCTTGGATACTTCTTTTCTTGGTGACCCCGGTGCTAAACGAAGAGCGTCGACACTCAGGCCTGAGGTGTCGAGTTCTCTTCAGATCGGAGCCGTAGCGCCCTCACGGACAAAGCAAGCATCTCATCCGCATCATTATCGGTGAAGTCCAATAGGGAGGGAACGTGAATGGACTCGAACCTGTCATCAGGGACTGAAGGTTTCTGAGTCTTCGCAACGAAGTTCGGGACGAAATCGAGCGTCACGGATCCCCCCCCATCCCCTGGAGTGTCGTACATCATAGGAAAGACCATGAAGTTCCCCCTACTCTCTTCGCCGATGCCAGGGCAGCAAGAAGAGGGTCTTGAGGGTAAGATCCCTGTCTGGACGATCTCGGAGTGGCTCGAACGGGTGTTCGAGTCAGACTCTAAGGACGAGAGTCACGTCCCCAACGCAGGGGGCCTGAGTTCCCTGGGTGGGCAATAAAAAGACCTTTCGAAGCTCCTCATAAGCAAGGAGATCTTCGAACGAGTCGAGATGTCCAACCCCTCAGTTTCAGGACGAGCGCCAAGGCGGCCTCTGTATCCTTAACTGTGGGGACTGAGAGGAGGCTCTCGGCGAAGAAAAACGAGGAAATCCGCTACTGCTGAAGAGTGGCTCTGAGAGGAGATAGACCCCGTCCACGGGACACCAACCACAGAAGACGGCCACTTCCCCCTGGTACACAGCTGCAGAGGACTGGGACGGACGTTCCCAGCCATCTCTGTTGCTGCGCTACGAGAAAAGCCTCTCGTTTTTTTTTCGCAAGAAGTGGTGGATAACACCAGCCAAGCCGTGAAGACGTAGGGGACTGGATGCTCGGTGGTACGCTTCGACGTGGGCTGGGCGAGAAGGTTGTGCCAAGGGGGAATCTCTCGGTTCTCCTGCTGAGAAGAGCCAGCAGGTGGCCTGGGAATACAAAAAAAAAAAAAATTGGCCTGTGGCCATTGGGAGCCACCAGGATCATCCTGAGATTCGGGGTGACCAGCGCTCGACTGATCACCTTGCGAATCAGGCTGAAACCGGGGAAAGGCATAGGCGAAGAGGTTGTCCACGGGTGTTTTGAAGAGCGCCTCTGCAGCTGCCCATTGGGTCCGGCACGGCCGAGAAGAACACCTGGAGCTTCCGTTGTGCCGGGTGGCGAACAGATCCACGACTGGTCGCCCCCACAGGTCGAAGAGCCTTTCCGCCACGCCTCCTGGTGTAGAGACCATTCGGTCCCTATCACCTGATCCTCGACGGCCTGAGCGTGTCTGCATATACATTCCTCTTCCCTGGAATGTAGCGTGCGACAGCTCTATTGAGTGTGCCTGAGCCCCCACTCGTGCACCTGCCGAGTCAACTGGTACAACGGGAGAGACACTAGGCCCCCCTGTTTGTTGACGTAAGCCACCCACCGTGGTGTCTGTCGCACATCAACACACTGAGTGTCCCATCAAGCGGTCCTGAAAACTCTTGGAGAGCGAGGAACGCTGCCTTGAGTTCCAGAACATTGATGTGAAGGTGCTTGTCGTTCTCTCGTCCCACACTCCTGAAGTCAGCAAACTCTCCAGGTGTGCGCCCCATCCCTCGGTCGATGCGTCTGACAGCTGCATGTCCGGGGGGGGAGTTGCGCAGAGGCACTCCCTCTTAAGAGGTTCCTGTCGTCCAGCCACCAGGCTAGGTCCTGCCTCACCTCCTGTGTCAGTGACACTGGAAAGCTTGGGGGAATTCCGTCGCCTGTGACCAACTCTCCTTTAGTCTCCACTGAAGAGGACCGCAGGTGAAGACGCCCGTGAGGGACTAATTTCTCGAGTGACGACAGGTGTCCGATCACGACTTGCCATCGCTGAGCTACCTGTTCCTGCCGAGACAAGGAACTGGTTGGCTGACTCCCTGAATCTGCTGATCCGCGAGTCTGAAAGATTCGCCCTGCTTACCGTGTCGATCAGCATACCCAGGACTTCATCCTCTGCTTGGGCTCGAGATCGGACTTTTCGAAGTTCACAACGATCCCCAGATCGCGACAGAAACCGAGCAGTCGATCCCTGCCTGTAGCAACTGCGAGCGGGAGCTCGCCAGGATAACCAATCGTCGAGATACCTCATCAGACGTATCCCGTGCGAATGGGCCCAAGCAGACACCAGAGTGAACACTCGTGTGAACACCTGTGGGGCGGTTGAGAGACCGAAGCACAGTGCCCTGAACTGGTTACACCGTCCCGTCGAGGATGAAGCGGAGGTACTTTCTGGACTGATGAATGGGTATTTGGAAATACGCATCCTTCAAGTCCACTGAAAGCATGAAATCGTTCTCCCTGATGGAGCGAGCACTGAGCGTGCCGTCTCCACGTGCAACCGGGTCTGGCGAACCAAAACCGTTCAGGGGAGAGAGATCTATCACCGGGGCGCCAGCTCCCGTAGACTTTTCTTTTCCACCAGGAAGAGTCGACTGTAAAAGCCCGGGGTGGGACGATCCGGTGACGATCTCTACAGCTCTCTTGCTCAGCATGGTCTTGATCTCCTGTCTGAGTGCTACGTCCCTTTCGATGACCCTGGAACGTACGACTGCTTTGGTTTGGACCGGGTGGAGGTGAGGGGTGGCCGAGATTCGAAAGGGTAAAGATATCCCTCCCGAAGGGACATCTACAATCCAGGTCTCGGCGCCGTATAGCGCTGCCAAGTTGCAATGGCTGGCCAGGCACCCCCCCACCTTCCGGCAGCAGGTGAGGGGGAACGCCGTCCCTAGCGTTTCCCCCCTTTCTTCGACTTCTTCCAGAGCCTCACGGGATGAGGAGGGCTGGGAGGAGGGCTGGTACGGCTCCCCTGCTAGAAGTCGAAGAAGACAGAGCATTCCTCGGGGCTTTCGACGCAGCAACCGTCTTAGCAGCCGAGGAAGCGCTAGCCGAGCTCTTAGACCTTGGCCGCAGTCGAGGCTGCCCAGAAGCCTTCGAGACTGCTGGTGAACAGACGGTCACTGTCATCAGTGCGCCGTCTGTCCACCGCAGCGTCCACCATCTCCTGGGAAGAGAGACGTTGGAATCCGTAGAGGTCCGTTTCGAAGCCCCAACGCCGCCATCACCGCCCGGGCGCCCTGGAAACCCGAGTTAAGGACAGCGACCTTCGTCGGGAGAACCAGGTTGGCCCACAGGTTCACCGTGGTGGGCAAGGAAGGAGATGGCCTCTCCCCCAGACTGGCAAAAGTCTCCTGAAGGCCGAGTCCTCTTCGGGAGAAATCCCCGGAGTTGGCTGCGACCCTTAGATACTGTGAGGGACCAGATCTAGCCAGGAGACGGCCTGGAAAGCTGCCAGGCGGTAGATTCCAGGCCTAGTGCAGCTTGCTGCGAGAACCACAGGTTCTCGGACAGGAGCTGTTGTAGAGACACACCCCCCCCCCCCGGACGTCAGCCTAGCTAATCCGGGTTGACCTTGTTTGGGGCGGATCGGGTCTTCAGATGGCACGTAAAAACCGCCGCTGTCGTAGCCAGAGGAGGTGGAAGCCAGCTTGTTCGACCTGCCAGACTTGAGCGAACCGTCTTGCCCGGAGACAAGCGATTCAACCTGGTCTAGAACTGAGTCCGCAAAGCTGTGAACGGGCTTTCCCGGCAAAGTAAACCCACCGTCGGTTGGGTTCCCTTCTTCGGGGCCCCAGAACGACTCGAGCCGGGACGTGGGCTCGGATGGTGGGAGCGGCGATCCTTTCCCCGAGGGTCGTTGTGCTGACGAGTCAGCGCAATAACCTCGGCAAAGTTCCTCTGGATCTCGGGCGTGATAGCATCCTGTGGAGTCGGCCGTCCAGTCCCTCAACAGGAGCATCTCCCCGAGGACCTCCTCCCTCAAGGAGAGGGAGCAGCGACAGCCCCCTCTCGGTCTCTCCAACCACCTGTGCGACGACCTGGCTGGTCCGAGAACCGAGCCTGGTACGTACGACGACGTGGCGGGATCCTGAGGGACGCACCCTCACGATCACTCCTAATACCTCGCCCTCCCGGTGTAAACGAGGAGGGGTTTGAAAGGTATGGGAGAGGCAGACCCTGACGCTCCCTCCCGCTCGTGGCAGAACCAGTGGGCTTGGAGGACTGAGGCGACGCCAACCGCTGGGTGGGTGATCGAGCTGCAGACCTAGTCGAGCCGTCTCGCTGTGGAGAACGGCTGGACCGAGAACAGCGGCCCCGGTCTCGTGTGTCAGAGGAGCTGGTGCTGGTCGCCGTACCCGACTCTGCTCTCTGCGAGAGCGACGGTCAGGCGACCGGCGAGCTCCACTGTCACTGTGAGATCGGTGCGTATCCTCACGGTGCGTCAGTTCGCTGGTACCAGCCGAGGCTGGTGCCGGCGAACGGGGGGACCTCTTCCCAGCCTCAGCCCGTGGCCGGTCATGGACCGTCACGTCCGCCCGGGTAGCCAGCCGCTCGCCGTGAGAGCGAGAGCTGGTCTGGTGAGAGTCGCGTGAGCGGCTGTCACCAGTCTTCCGCTCCGTGCCGTGAACCTGACGCTGAGCGGACTCAGAGGTCTGGTTCCTGGCTGCACGGTCGCTGGTAGGCGACCGTACACTCGGTACCTCTCGCGAAACCTACGAGCGGCCGAGCCGGATCCTGCTGCTTGTGGCCGAACCACTAACAGCAGGTGAGGAAGTGCCGGGTTGTTAGCCGGCACCCCTCTGGTCCCCGTAGTCTTCTTTCCTTGCGGGAGAAGAGACGGGTCCTGTTACCCGAAGGAGCAGGCGCCACCAGCGGAAGAACCCCCCGTCTCACCAGAGCGAGACGGGCCCTTAGAAGCTCCGAAGGAGACTTCTTAGGGGGGGGAGGCGACCTTCTTCTTCTTAGGCGGGGGAGCCTTAGAAGAAGAAGGGGA
Organism: Macrobrachium nipponense; assembly: GCF_015104395.2. Lineage (NCBI taxonomy): Eukaryota > Metazoa > Arthropoda > Malacostraca > Decapoda > Palaemonidae > Macrobrachium > Macrobrachium nipponense. Next base: position 34,274,383 of record NC_087205.1, read on the forward strand.
AGAGGCGGCAGACGACGACGACGACGAAGAAGACGATGAAGACGACGACGACACCTTCTCCTCTTCTTCTTCTTCTTCGTCAACCTCATCAGGACCGACGTCAGATCTGTCATCCAGGACGGAGCGGGGTGGCTGCTGTTGCCGAAGCAACAGGGCCCCCGGACGTACCTGTCCGAACAGACCAGCATCGGGAGCAGCGGCGCCAGGAACAGGAACAACATCAGCAGGTGCGAGCATCACAGGAACGGCAGTCGAGACGGCAGGAACAGGAACAGCAGCGGTGGTCACGGCAGGTACGGCAGACTGTGTGGGCGGTACAGATGGTCGAACCAGCGGCACAGACGTCATCGGTACCAGGTGGGAGAGGTCCAGGGGCGAGCTCTTCGGGGCACATGAAGTCCGGTCGCGGCAGCACGGCAAACCCAGGTGGCGGCATCACACTACCCCGAGTTACGGCGACTGGCCCTGCACCGATGTTGTGGGTGTTACAGAGGACCGCGTGCTGGTGTTACACCAGTGAGGAGGTGACGCGTAGCCGGGTGTTGTCAGGGTCGTGGTGGTGGTGTGACCGTTGCATGAGTAACCGCCACGGAGCCAGCGAGATGATAGAGCAGCCCCTGGACACTCGGCACGCCCTGCAGCCCCAACAATGCCCACACCTGTCCGAGGTCATCCTTCACGGCAACCGCACCTGAGGAGGCAAAAGTCGGGTGATTAGAAGGATCCTCTACCCGCTCGCGCGAAGACGAGCGGGATAGAGGACCCAGAATACAACTCTACGTCAGGGTATCTAGCGCCCTCCTCCACACTCGACACGTCAGGAGAGGAGAGGACCTAGACACCCCCCCCGAAGGGGAAGGCGCGAGACGTGGAAGTTGAGCGGGCGGCAGGAAAGAAGACGAAGTGTCCGTCACCAAAGGAGTCGCGGGAGAGCTTTCCGACGACTCCTTTGCAGGCCTTCGCTTCTTCCTGCCCTCATACAAAGTCCACTGCGCCTTCCGACCAGTCATTACATACATTACAGGGCTCGGCCGGGTGCATTCGCGCCCCCGACACCGAGCACACAAAAATATGAGGGTCAATCTCCGGGAAGGATGATCTGAAACTTCCCGCATTTGCGCCCTTCGATACGGGCAAAGTCTCCTTGGGGTAGCGAGGCGAGGAGATTCCATCATTATTAACTTGAAAGCCGTAATTAATATGTAAAGAGAGAATAATTGTACTTACAATACTCTTTCATACACAATTACAACCAAACTTAGAAAGCAAACGACGAGCAGCGGGCACGAGAGCGAACACACACGTCCATCCACTGTGAGGCCGAAAGCAAAAGTGATTTGTTTTTACCTCCCAGTCGCGACGCGCGCGCCTGTCGGACAAGCAGTTAACTACCGAACCCCTGTTCGAAAGCTTACGACCTATCCAGCTGCCGCTAGTACCTTCCTATTGTAAAAGGACCGAAGGTTTGTATGCCGTGTCGGAACAATGGAAAGTTTATTGACACAAGTGACTCTGCAAACATTGAGATGGCATCACTCTTCTACACATAAGGTGTTTTCAGTAAAAATTTCAAAAGCGTCATGGAGGTAAGTTTGCACTGCGCATGGCTAGACGTTAATTAACCTCTTTTTAATCTTAATTATGACGTTATTTTGTACTTTGGGAGAAAACTCTCCGAGAGGAAAGTAGAGGTCTCGAGGTGTTGCTTCCACGACCAATGACTCGTGACTGGTATCCATCTCCAGTGTCAGGACATGTTAAATAACTTTTTCTGGAAGGTGGGTCGACAAGCAGGCAAGACTGGCCCAGGTAGTCCGCTCGGTTGTTTCCCCTATTCATCATGATCATACCAATTGAAGTAGATGGTAGGTAAATGTTGGTGTGTCGAACAAAAGCCTAACACCTAACCAAATCCCAATACCTAGGATATCTAATCTAAGAAGGAAAATTTTTTTTCTAGAATTTACATAGCCTAGCCTATGACCATCTAGGGTAAGCACAAAAAAGTAAGCAAACATCCATTTTGGCTCACTTCACTAAACTAGATTTGGTAAGGCTTAGCTAAACACTCAAATTAGCCTAGGGTAGGTACCTAGCCTATTTTTGCATGCTAGCCTACAAACCAATTTCACCAGTACATTTCAAACAGGTACTACCTAGCTAGGCTATATGGCTCGAGACTTTGGCCTAAACTTACAATTATAGAAAAAATTAAAAAGACAAGGCCAAAGTTGTTAGCTTAGTAATAATCAACCAAAACCGTATATAGCTACCTAGGGTTACCTAAGTAGGAAACTGCAATTTCCAAAGAAATATACCCACCTCGTCTCTATTAGGCTACTTATTTTGTTTAGATTAAACAAAATACCTACACTGGTAGGTAGCTACCTAGCCTAGGTAGTAGTCACAGCTGGCTAGTAGAGGTACCTAGCTACTACCTAGGTACCTATAGGCTAGATAGGATAGCCTACAAACGAACAGGCAGTTTAGCTACTTCGAAATCTAGGTATATACTACCTACTAGGCTACCTACTAGGTACTAGGTATCAGTCAATCTGTAGATAAGTACCTAATACCTAAGTAGGGTAAGAATATGGATTTTTTTCGACATGTAACCATACCCAAATAGGTACAAAAACTGATCTGACGGGTGATACCTATTTGTCACGCCCCTGCCTATGGTAGGTACGTAGCTACCTACCTGGTAATTCCCTTGGTAAGCCATACCTACCTAGTATTTCAGGCGCTCTTACAAGCCTAACCTTCATCAAATGAGCTACTTAAGATGAATAATACAATACCCTGTGTTTTATGGCATTTATATATGAAATTCCAAGGTGATTCCGTTTAATTCCTTATCAATATGATTCGCTAAGTGCCGCTTTGCGACAGAGTTACCTTTTTCAACCGTTGAAATGTTTGTTTTTTTCTAGAAGCGTCAAATGATTTGACATAAAGAAGAAGAATGTGCCGGATAGGTAAGTTTACTTCGTCATATAAAATTCATGTTTTATTCATTTCATATTTACTGACAAAATAAGCTTTTTAACTTATTTTATTATGTTTAAATTAAACAATTATTAAAATTATATTGTATAAATGGTGTATATATGAATATAATTTTCCAAGGTAAAGATATGATCGTATGGAATGGTTCTAAATGATATCAGCAAATTCAATGTGTTTCTCGTATTCGCTGAACTCTAAGATGCAGTTTTATTAAACAAAGCTTATGAAATATTTATTTAACGCTTATGAAATATTGTGAAATAATTAAGAAGTAGGGGATAAGGAGCAGGATATATTAATTAATGAAGTACTACAAAATCCATTTTTATGCTGATATATTACTTCTACACTGATGGATAAAAGCATATCATGAACGCAAGTTACATGATAAAAATTATGACGGATAGAAATAGTTTTAAAAATGCCAAACACATTTCGGTGGTACTTTTTGATCAGACGAAAAAGTACATTGTAAGCGAAAAATTAAAATCTGACTGGATAAACTCTGAAACTTGTTGACATTGTGAGGTCATAATGAGACAGAACTTAATTGGTCTGATAATTTATTACGTTGCTGAGTTAGATTTAGCTGGCCTTATGCAGAACGGGCTCTTGCTCCTAGTTGTTGTTGTTTCAGATTAAGCTGGCCTTGTGTCAGCACGGGCTCTTGCTCCTAGAGCAGCCCGTAGCCTAGAACAACGTTGTTTAAGATTAAGCTGGCCTTGTGCCAGCACGGGCTCTTGCTCGTAGAGCAGCCCGTATGTATAGAACAACCTGGGCACGCGATATAGGCTACATAGCAGTGTGCGGACGGAAACAGAGTGCCCGACCCCGGAGACTCTCATAACTGGCTGGTCTAGGATCAAGAGCCCGTGTTTGCTGGCATAAGGCCAGCTAATTCTAAAACAACAAACAAGCAACTCGCATGTAGAAAGAGAAAAATCTGAGGCCAGGAAATTCAACGTACAAACATATAAATGTGATTTTTTGCTGCTTATCTAGATTAGATACAGTATTGGGATTAGTGGGTAGCGAAGGTCTTGACACAGGTCTTTACATTCTAGATGAGATACTTAAGATAGTGATTAGTGGACAAAGAAGGTCTTTACAACATTACCTTACCATTTATAATATATATTAGGGCTTTTGCCTTGTATGATAAGGCGCCCTATGAGGTAATGTTAGACTAGCGATAATCTATACGCTAAGTCGGTTGGTATT
>NC_087205.1:34279112-34364339 GCF_015104395.2 Macrobrachium nipponense
ATTTACAAATTCCTGTTTTTTTTTTTTGTTTTTTTTTTTTTTCAGTTTTCATAATAAAATGCATTTTTTGTGATAAAATTATTAAAATGAAACCAAGTATAAACATTGTTAATGAGTTTTTCTTCAGTTTTAACATAGGCAGTTTTCAGTGATTTTATAGGGGTTTCAACTATCCACGGATTCTAGCTATTCAGGGGTGGGGGTGGGGGTGGGGGGTCTGGTATGCATCCCCTGCACATATGGGGGGAACACTGTATTGGTGGCTTACACAAAGCCTATGAATGGAGAATATTCATGAATAACTTTTGAGGCAATTGCCTAACGACATCTAGTGAATCATGCTGAGCTCTATACACATCATTAATTTAAAAAATTCATTCTTATAATAAAACTATATTGGTGGCTCACATGTATCCTATGAATAACGAACATTCACAAATTACTTTTAAGACAATTATTTAACCCTTAAAAGCCGACTGGACGTATTTTACGTCGACATTTTTTGTCTCTCGGGTGCCGACTGGACATATTTTACGTTGACATACAAAGGTTTTTTTAAAAATTCGCGGAAAAATACTTTTAGGCCTACCAGCCGAAAACTCTTGAATCACGCGCCTTGAGGGATGCTGGGAGTTCACGGATCAAGGTGTTGTTTTGTTTACAATCGTTACACAGGCGCGCAAGCGCGAATTTCTTTCTTGCCGCACTAAAAAGTATCTGTGACACATCTCGGAAATTATTTCGTCACTTTGACATAATTTTTTTACCATTTTAAATTAGCCGTTACATGGAGTATTATATATGAAAATGTGTGCATTTTTATGTAGAACACAAAGAAAAAATACTCATGATAGTAGCTTTTATCAATTTTGAGATATTTTCATATAAATAACGATAAGTGCCAAAATTTCAACCTTCGGTCAACTTTGACTCTACCGAAATGGTCGAAAAACGCAATTGTAAGCTAAAACTCTTATATTTTAGTAATATTCAATCATTTACCTTAATTTTGCAACTAATTGGAAGTCTCTAGCACTTTATTTCGATTTATGGTGAATTTATGAAAAAACTTTTCCCTTACGTCCGCGCGGTAACTCTTCCGAAAAAAATCATACATGTGATTGTGGTAATGTTTGCACCATTTTAAATTAGCCGTTACATAAAGTTTTATATATGAAAATGTGCGCAATTTCATGCACAATACAACTAAAAACAATCCATGGTTGTAGCTTTTATGAATTTTGAAATATGTTCATATAAAAAATGATAAGTGACAAATTTTCAACCTTCGGTCAACTTTGACTCTACCGAAATGGTCGAAAAACGCAATTGTAAGCTAAAACGATTATATTATAGTAATATTCAAGCATTTACCTTCATTTTGAAACAAATTGGAAGTCTCATACACAACGTTCGGTCAACTTTGACTCTACCGAAATGGTCGAAAAACCCAATTGTAAGCTAAAACTCTTACATTCTAGTAATATTCAGTCATTTATCTTCATTTTGAAACAAATTTGAAGTCTCTAGCACAATATTTAAATTTATGGTGAATTTAAGAAAAAACTTTCCTTCCCTCCGCGCGCGGATTCTCCGCCACAAATCTCCGAAATGTGTACGTCCCATTCTCGGAATATTTGCTCCGTTTCATATTAGGCATTTCATATAGTTTTATATATGAAAATGTGCGCAATTTCATGTAGAATAAAACAAAAAATATTTGAAAGTTGTAGCTTTTCTTATTTCCGAGATAATTGCATATAAAAAAATATAACAACAAATATTTGAAAGTTGTAGCTTTTCTTATTTCCGAGATAATTGCATATAAAAAAATATATATATATAAAATTCGACATTCGGTCAACTTTAACTCGTCAGATATGGTCGAAAACTGCATTTGTAAGCTAATATTCTTATAGTATAGTAATATTCAATGATTTGTCTTCATTCTGAAAGAAATTGGAAGTCTCTAGGACAATATTTAGATTTATGGTGAATTTTTGAAAAAAATATTTGTTTACGTCCGCGCGTTACGAATTCATGCATTATTTTGTGATAATTATTTTCTCTGTGTTTTGCTTTTTATCGTTTTTACAAATGTTTTAACTATTTTAATACCAAAATGATCGCAATTTAGTGTACATTACAACGAATAAAAAGTAACTTGTTACCTTTAACAGTTTTGCGCACAGCGCGATTTGAATACAATTATATATGAAATTTCGTTTTTGCGCTATCATATATCGCATTATTTATATATGATAATGATAATTTTTTTCATTTCTGATGGTTGCATACTAAACTTCAGGCAATGACAAAAAAAGGAGCCAAAAATGAACTCTTAATCTTAAAAACTAAGCGCGCTGTGATTTTTTGAAATAAATATTTTTTCCGCTTCCGTGCTCACTCTGAAACACCTCCAGCACACGGGAGACATTTTTTTTTTTTTACCGCTTCGGCGTTTAAGGGTTAAAGACATCTAGTGAATTGCGCCCTTATATCGGCAGATCATGAGTAGCCTAGGCAAAAAATTGGCAAAAGCTAATTACTTGGAGGGAATAAACAGCTTCCAAGTGCTTATACTCTGAAAACCTCATTCGAGAAATTAATATTAAGGTAAACTCTAAACTGAAGGTTTACCAACAAAACATAATGCAATGTTTAGCCTAAAAGAATGGCATAGAAAACTTTAGGGCCGAACTATTATCCCTGGCTCACAAGGGTAAACAATAGACTAGTTGATGAACCAACTCAATAATAACAAACCAAGAAAAACTAATCCTGAGATTCCAATGAAGGTTACTAAATATGCGTTCCAGTGGGACGAACAAAACTGAAATCCAGTTAAATACCCAGAAAATAATGAACAAGCTACTACCATCACCAGTGTACACTCAAATGATGGCAGGAACAAACTGAGATTTCTGCTTACAGTCATTCCTATTCTGCCAGTGGGCAGAACTGGTCACCTACACAATGGTATGAAGTGTCACCCGCAAAATTTTAAGTTAAAGCTGCTGTATTAGTGGAACTTAAAGCTATGTAATTACTTGACAAGTTACTTATGTGAAAAATGATATTGTTAAACTACAATAAAGTTTTGTACATACTTACCTGGCAGATATATACTTAGCTATAGTCTCCGACGTTCCCGACAGAATTTCAAATCTCGCGGCACACGCGACAGGTAGGTCAGGTGGTCTACCTTACCCGCCGCTGGGTGGCGGATGTACGAACCACTCCCGTAAGCTTGTCAGATTTTTCTCTTCCACCTGTCTCCTGAGGGGAGGCTGGGTGGGCCATTAATCGTATATATCTGCCAGGTAAGTACAGGCAGTCCCCGGGTTACGACGGGGGTTCCGTTCTTGAGATGCGGCGTAAGCCGAAAATCGTCGTAAGCCGGAACGACGCTTGGAAATATGTCTTAAACTAATAAAAAGTTATAAAAACCTTACTTGTAATCCTTGGTTACACTACATGTGTTTCCTGTAGTTTTATGTACAACCTGGAGTTATTTTCATAAAAGAATGCTGGTTCTTGAAGGTAAAAACTATTGTAATCCTCTGGTGACACTACATTCTTGAAGTTTTATGTACAGCCTGGAGTGATTTTGCAAAATCTTGAGGGCTACAAGAACAGCTGATTACTATTTACGTATCATATAGACTAATTAAAGTAAATGTATCTTTAAATAGGCTTATATATTAGTATCAACAAAACATTTCCTGCCATGAGTCAGAGGCCGTTTAATGAAACGAACACTTCTCTGTCCTATCTGTTCAGAAAATAAACGTTACGTCAATCCCCGAGACCATTGTTGCCAAAGCGTCTCTCTCTCTCTCTCTCTCTCTGATCAAATTACATTGGAAACTTGACATACGATTGCCCTAATATACGAATGTTTTGAGATATAACAGAAAATTTGCGAAAATACAAGCTTTGATATACAACGAAATATTTGAGATACGATTTTGCGATGAGTGTTAGTTGTATAGGCGACCGATAAATGGCGTTCAGTCTGTTGTTTGTTGGTGCTGCATGTTAACACGTCGTTGTTTAGTTCGTTGTATTTGCGCCTATTTTTCGTGTTATTTTGTCTATTTTATTATTAACCATGGGTCTCAAAGCTAAAGACAAAGCAGGTGATAAGAAAAAACCCAAGAAAATGATTTCGATGGAAGCAAAACATGAAATTATAGCAAAGCATGAACGTGGCGTTCGTATCGTCGATTTGGCAAACGAGTATGGTCGAAATCCTTCTACAATATCCACGATCATCAAGCAGAAGGAAGCTATAAAAACCCCCGAGACCATTGTTGCCAAAGCGTCTCTCTCTCTCTCTCTCTCTCTCTCTCTCTCTCTCTCTCTCTCTGATCAAATTACGTACTGGATAATGTCTCTCTTTGGATACTTCGATTTTGCCAAATATTGAGGGCTACAAGAACAGTTTGATTACTATTTACGTATCATATAGACTAATTAAAGTAAACGTATCTTTAAAATAGGCTTATATTATTAGTATCAACAAAACATTTACTGGCATGAGTCAGAGGCCGTTTAAAAACGAACGAACACTTCTCTGTCCTTACTCGGAGCGTCGGAAGACGCCCTCTCTCTCTCTCTCGTCTCTCTCTCTCGTCTCTCTCTCTCTCTCTCATCTCTCTCTCTCTCTCTCTCTGATCAAATTCTGATAATGTCTCTTTTGGTTTTGGATACTTGGAATTTGCGTTGTAATCTAAGCAGAAACTTCGTTTTGTTATTATTACTGGAAACAAAAAGCATGATTTTTTTCATTATTTGCGCTTTTTGGACTGTTATATGTAAACTAGTTATGTATTCATTCGCTCGGAAACTAGTTCCGCATATGAGGCGTCACTAAAAAACATAGAAAAATACAACATAAAAAGTGTCGAAAATCATCATAATCTCAACCGTTTAACGAACGAACACTTCTCTGTTCCTTAACTCGGAGCGTCGGAAGACGCCTCTCTCTCTCTCTCTCTCTCTGATCAAATTACTGGATAATGTCTCTCTTTGGATACTTGAATTTGCGTTTGTAATCTAAGCAGAAAACTTCGTTTTGTTATTATTACTGGAAACAAGCAATGATTTTTTCATTATTTGCGCTTTTGGACTGTTATATGTAAACTAGTATGTATTCATTCGCTCGGAAACTAGTTTCCGCATAGAGGCGTCACTAAAAACATGGAAAATACAACATAAAAAAGTGTCGAAAATCATCATAATCTCAAACCGTTTAACGAAACGAACACTTCTCTGTCCTTAACTCGGAGCGTCGAAGACGTCTCTCTCTCTCTCTCTCTCTCGTCTCTCTCTCTCTCTCTCTCTCTGATCAAATTACTGGATAATGTCTCTCTTTGGATACTTGGTAATTTGCGTTGGTAATCTACAGCAGAAACTTTCGTTTTGTTATATTACTGGAAACAAGCAATGATTTTTTCATATATTTGCGCTTTTGACTGTTTTATTGTTAACGAGTATGGTATTCATTCGCTCGGAAACTGTTCCGCATATGAGGCGTCACTAAAAAACATAGAAAAATACAACAAAAAGTGTCGAAAATCATCATAATCTCAAAATTTTTGTTGTAATCTAACCAGAAACTTATTTTTATTAATATACTGTGCTAAACTATAAAGGATTTTTATCATAGTATGCGTTTTTTAAAAGCGTCCGTTTAACTCGGTAGCGTCGGAAGCGTCAGCGTCGTAACCTCGGAACAAGCGTCGTTACCCCAGGACGGATTTTTCCATTGAATATTTAAGAAAAAGCGTCGTAACCTCGGAACGTCGTAAGCCGGAACCGTCGTAACCCGGGGACCGCCTGTAAGTACAAAACTTTATTGTAGTTTAACAATATCATTTTTGTACATGAACTTCCCTGACAGATATATACTTAGCTGATTGGCACCCTTGGTGGAGGGTAAGAGACAGCTCAATAATACAGGTAAGACGGGAAACAACTAATGTTGTAGGATATAAAAACCTTGGTTCTCACCTTTTCAGGATGAAGACTTCATAGAAACTATCTCTGAGTCTGCATTGCCTGGAGAGCTACAGCTAGACGTGACCTGATGCTGAAAGACTCTCGGATCTACCACTGGGATATGTGATCCCCTATTGTGGTAGAATCCAAGTCGGGATGCTGTTAGAGGGACCTTGTCCGCTTACCTAACAGATCCTTACCACTACCTCTGCAAGGAGCCAAAACCCACCAGACCACCTAACCAAAATACAAAGGGTTAATATTACGACAAAAAGAGGTGCCTCCTGCAACCTCTTTCAGACAACCAAAAAACAACAATATAAAATATAGGGTAACATATAAAGAATTTACACAGGATAAGTTTCAGCTCCCTGCCCCAGCACCGAATCCGCCGATACGAAAGGACCCAAGGCGAAGCATTTATCATATGTGATTTTTACATCACGTAGGTAGTGGTTTGCGAAAACCGATTGGCATCTCCAAAAAGTCGCCTCCATCAAGTTCCACACAGACATATTTTTTCTGAATGCAAGCGAAGTTGCGATGGCTCTCACCTCGTGAGCTTTCACTTTCAGTAGTTTAAAATGTTCCTTCCTTACAAGCAACATGTGCCTCTGTAATAAGGCTTCTCAGAAAAAAGGAAAGAGCATTCTTTGACATGGGCCGAGTGGGTCCTTTACAGAGCACCAAAGCACATCTTGATTCGCCTTAAGTTGTTCCTTCCTCTAAGGAAATACTCTTCATAATTCTCATAGGGCACAAGAGTTCTTTCAGGCTCTTCCCCTACTAAAGAAAAAGATAAACTACGAACTTCAAAGCTCCTGGGCCAAGGCCGTGATGGGTTTTTCATTCTTTGCAAGGAAATTTGGAAGAAACGAACACACCATAGAATCTTCCTTAAACCCTACATTGCCCTCAATAGCTTGGAGCTCACTCACTCTCTTAGCTGTAGCAAGGGCCAAAAGGAAGATAGCCTTCTTCGTCAGATCCTTGAAAGAGGCTAAGCTAGGAGGTTCGAATCTAGACGATCCAAGGAATTGTAGAACTACGTCTAGATTCCAGTTTGGTACCACATGAGGACGCTTAATGGTTTCAAATGATCTAATAAGATCATGCAAGTCCTTATCATCGGATATCTTTAAGCCTCTATGCCGAAATACCGCCGCCAACATACTGCGGTATCCCTTAATAGTTGACACAACCAGATGACATTCTTCTTTGAGGAAAATAAGGAAATCCGCAATTTGGGTCACAGAGGTACTGGAAGAGGAAATGTTCTTCCTCTTGCAACAACGTCTGAAGACATCCCACTTTGACTGGTATACACGCAAGGTGGAAGGTCTCCTCGCTCTTGCGATTGCTTTAGCAGCTGTTGCTGAAAAGCCTTTCGCTCTGACCAAACTTTGGACAGTCTGAAGCCAGTCAGACTGAGAGCGAGGAGATTTTTGTGGTACCTGTCGAAGTGGGGTTGTCTGAGTAGATCGCTCCTTAGCGGGAGCGATCTTGGAAGGTCCACCAACCATTCCAGTACCTCTGTGAACCATTCTTGGGCCGGCCAAAAGGGAGCGATTAAGGTCATTCTCGTTGAATCGGACTCTACGAACTTCTTGATGGTTAGCCCAGGATCTTGAAGGGGGGAAACGCGTAGACGTCGAGTCCGTTCCAGTCCAGAAGAAGAGCATCTATTGCTAATGCCTCTGGATCCGATATCGGAGAGCAGTAAGGATCCAGCCTCTTGTTCTTTGACGTGGCAAAGAGGTCTATGTGTGGCCTGCCCCATAACTTCCACAGGCTTTGGCATACATCCAGATGAAGGGTCCACTCTGTGGGAAGGACCTGATCTTTCCTGCTGAGGAGATCTGCTCTTACATTCCTTTCTCCCTGCACGAACCTGGTGAGAAGCTTGATTCCTCTTTCTTCTGCCCACAGAAGAAGGTCTCTTGCTGTCTCGTACAGGGAGAAGGAATGCGTCCCCCCCTGTTTCCTGATATATGCCAGAGCTGTAGTGTTGTCCGCGTTGACCTGCACTACCGATCTTCTGACTTTGGGCTCGAAAGCCTTCAGAGCCAACCACACAGCCATCAACTCCTTTCTGTTGATGTGCCAGGCTACCTGGTCCCCCACCCAGGTACCTGACACTTCGCTGGTTCCCAGAGTTGCACCCCACCCCGTGTCCGACGCGTCGGAGAACAACACCAGGTTGGGGTCTGTGATTGAAGAGACAGTCCCTTCGCAAAGAGGTTGGGATCTGTCCACCATAAGAGATGTTTCTTGATGTCCTGGGCTAACGACAGGGAGAACGTCAAATCCTGAGAACGACGACTCCAATTCCGATGAAGAAAGAATTGGAGCGGTCTCAGGTGCAACCTTCCTACGGAAACGAATTGCTCCAGCGAGGAGAGCGTCCCCAGCAGACTCATCCACTCCCTCACTGTGCATACTTCTTTCCCTAAGAAGGTTGTTACTCTCTCGAATCCTCGGCTATCCTTTCCTGCGAGGGAAAAGCCCGAAAACTCAGAGAGTTCATCTGTATCCCGAGATACACACACTCTTGCTCGGGAATTAGTGACGACTTCTTGAAATTGACGAGAAGTCCCAAAGCCTTCGTCAATTCTAAAGTTACTTGTAAGTCCTTCAAACAACGATCTTCTGAATTGGCCCTTATTAGCCAATCGTCGAGGTACATGGATATCCTCACCCCTTTCAAATGAAGCCATTGAGCCACATTCCTCAAAATCCCCGTGAACACTTGAGGGGCCGTCGAGAGGCCGAAACACAGAGCCCTGAACTGAAAAATTTTCCCCCCCCATCATGAATCTGAGAAACTTCCTCGAGGAAGGATGGATCGGTACGTGGAAGTAAGCGTCCTGTAAATCCAAGGAAACCATCCAGTCCCCTGGACGAAGTGCTGCCAGCACTGATGAAGGCGTTTCCATCGTGAACTTCTTCTTTCTACGAAGAAGTTCAGGGCGCTTACATCCAACACCGGTCTCCATTCCCCCTGAGGACTTCGGAACTAGGAAAAGGCGGTTGTAGAAGCCCGATGAATGATGGTCTGTCACTAGTTCGATAGCCCCCTTCTCCAGCATCTGATCTACTGCTAGATGGAGAGCTTGATTCATGATGGGGTCTCTGTACCTGGCCGTCAGTTCCCTTGGGATGGTCGTCAAGGGAGGTCTTTCGACGAAAGGGATGAGGTAACCTCTCCTCAAAATAGAAAGGGTCCAAGGATCCGCCCCTTTTTGGGCCCAGACTCCTGCAAACTCTAAGAGTCTGGCGCCCACCGTTGTTTGAAGGACTTGCAAGTTATTTGGGGGCTTTAACAGACTTGGCGAAAGTCTTACCCCTTCTTGAAGGTCTACGACCTCTAAACGTAGAGGTTCTTGATGAAGACGCCCCTCGAAAGGGTTCTCGAACACTTGCTTTTTCCTTCTTAGCCTTGGTAGGGAAGGAAGGGCGAGGTTTTCTTGCCGACTGTGCCAAAAGGTCCTGGGTGGCTTTGGCCGACAGTGATCTTGAAATGTCCTGCACTCGATGTTTAGGGAACAACTGAGCAGACAGAGGAGCAAACAGCAAAGAAGACCTCTGGGCATGGGAGACAGACTTCGTTAAGAAGGAACAATAAACCGACCTCTTCTTCACGATCCGGCCCCATACAGGGAGGCGATTTCACTCGCTCCGTCTCTTACCGACTTGTCCATACAAGACAAAACACACATAAGATCTTCTGGTGAAATTGACTCTGGCACTTCAATTTTCTTGGCTAGGACTCCCAACGACCAATCAAGGAAGTTAAATACTTCTAGCACTCTAAACATGCCTTTGAGCATGTGATCCAATTCATTCATTGCCCAAGTCGTCTTAGCAGAGTTAAGGGCAGTTCTCCTTGTCGAATCTACCAGCGCCGAAAAATCCAAATCAGCCGAAGACGGTAGACCCAATCCTAAGGACTCTCCTGTTTCATACCAGAAACCAGCGCGTCCTGATAACTTCGAAGGAGGAAAAGCGAACATCGTTTTCCCCGCTTCTTCTTTGGAAGCCATCCAGGAACCAAAACTCCTCAGTGCCTTCTTCATAGAAAGAGTTGGCTTCATCCTCACACAAGAAGAACTCTTCGCTGTCTTCGCCGTTGAAAAAAGTGAGTGAGGAGAAGGAGGAGCCGTAGGAGAAAGGGAATCCCCAAAAACTTGCAAAAGTAGCTCTGTAAGCTTCTTGTAAGAAGACACAGCAGCAGAAGTGTTCGGTTCCTCATCTGAACCTTCTAGGACGTCTTGTCGAGGCGAGCGCGGAAGATCCTTAGGTGACGAAGGGATCCTAGTAGGAGTTGAGCGAGAGGTTGGAGAACGCCCTCTCTTAGAAGAGTTCACATCCACTGGAGAATGAAGAGAAGATCTGGGATGCCTACGATGAGACTCCCTCTTCGAGGTAGACGGAATCTCAGCCGAAGGAGAGGTAGGGCTCCTACTCCGAGAATCCTCGGAAATATCCACAGGGCGCTTACGAGGAGGCGAGCGCCTACTATACTCTTTGCGCCTATCCCGAGGCGAGCGGCTGCCAGGAGAAGAGCGCCTATCGAGAGCAGAGCGCTTGCGCGGCTCTCCATACCTGTCCAGTTGCGTACGATCAACGGAAGTTCGACTGGAAGGCGAAATGCGCCTACTAGGAGAAGGCTGCTTGCGAGACGTCTTTGACGTCTTTAACAAGAGGGTAAACATTCAGGAGAAGGGCGCTTCAAAGCTAACGAGCGCCTACTTGGAGAAGGGCGCTTCCGAGATTCCTGTTGTCTACCAAGAGACAAACGGTCAGGAGAAGTGCGCCTAGAAGCGGGAGAGCGCCTACACGGAGAAGGGCGCTTGAAAGACTCTTGTTGTCTGCCCCGAGGAGAATAATCAGGGGTATGACGCCTTAAAAGAGACGAGCGCCTACTAGGAGATCGATGTGCAGTAGGCTCTTGGCGCCTACCTTGCGGGGAGCGGCTAACAGCAGGCCGTCTATCATGCAACACGACTCCTACCAGACTCTTGATGCCTGTCAGGAGAGAAGTCACGATCCGACACTCGAGGAGAGTGACATCTGGACGAAGAACGCCTACTTGCATAAGGACGCCTTCTAGAATCTTGAGGCTGCTGAGGAGAAGTCTCACGCGAGGGAGTTGAAGAAATAGCGTGATGAGCAGGTGCAGTGCGCTTACCGGAAGCGGAAATCCAATCTGGAGAAAAAACTTCTTTCTCCATAGAGCGTCCTACCGATGTTTGGCGCCTTGAAGTCGAAAGAGAGCCAGGCGAGCGAGGGCGCTCACGCGAGCCCTACCTTCATACGAAACCTCCCCATATGAAGGAGAACGCCTAAAACGAGGAGAACGATCCTCTGAAGAGCGGCGCCTAGATCTCTTGATCGGAAGAGAAACGTCCTTCTTCCTACGTGATCTAACTGCTAGAGAGTCTGCTAGCGCCGTGATCTGAGCTTGAAGTCCCGCGAGTACTCTCGTAGGCGAATCTTGTTGTTCTTCCTCGGAAGCAGGCGCCGAGCGCGGAGCGCGAGGAGAAGAAGAACGCTCACAGGATTTCTTGGGTTTCTTCGCCTCCACCGACGATTCTTCCGGGAAAACCTCCGGACTAGAAGCCAAAGGACTGCAGGGAGCCTTCCAAGCCCTCTTCAACGGGCGCGACGCATCCGGGGAGTTCCAACCTCTCTTCGGAGAGGGAGACGACGAAGAGGAGAAGCATTGGCGTAGTAGCTCCTTCTTGTAGCGATCCGAGGCAGCCTGGGAGCGTACTTCAGGATTTCTGACCGAGGGGGACGCCTGACCGGTGGGGAGGTTTTCTCCCTAGCCCTCTTGCGGCTTTCGACTTTCCTACTCCACTGGAACTGGGAGTCTGGAAGAGGTCTAGGCCTAGAGGCACTAAGGAGCCGGTCAGACGCACCCTCCACAACACTGGGGACACTGCACTGATCACTAACACTCTCCTTACCTTCCAACTGACGAATCTTCTGATCCATAGAACGAATCGTGGCTCTCAGAGCTGCCGCCTCCGAAGGCGAATCTTCGGCTTCGGTGCGGGGAGCAGGGGCTGCAACTTGGGAAGAAGGTTCTAATTCTACGTTAGCATTAGGATCCACATCCAACTCACTCATTCTAGATCTACTAGAACTTCTAGAGGAAGCCTTACGCACTCTATCACGTTCCAACTTCCTAATATAAGAAGAGAGAGCCTTATATTCTTCTTCATTCAATCCCTTACATTCACTACAAGGGCTAGCAAAAGAACATTCATTCCCCCTGCATTTCATGCAAACCGTGTGGGGGTCTACCGAAGCTTTCGGCAACCTCACCTTACATCCTTTCATTCACGCAAACCCTAAACAAAACCGAAGTTTTAACTACCGAATCTAGGTCAGACATCGTTAAAGAAAATCAAACTCAAAATCAAACCGGTCCACAATCAGCGTATGCCAAGCCAAACAAAGCGAATACGTCACCAAAAGAAGTCCAAATTAACTCCAGGCAAGCGAGAATCGAAAAACTATCGAGAGGAACCGACAACAGTTGTTATCGTTCCCGCGACAGAGAAAAATCTGACAAGCTTACGGGAGTGGTTCGTACATCCGCCACCCAGCGGCGGGTAAGGTAGACCACCTGACCTACCTGTCGCGTGTGCCGCGAGATTTGAAATTCTGTCGGGAACGTCGGAGACTATAGCTAAGTATATATCTGTCAGGGAAGTTCATGTACAAAAACTAAACTCAAATCACTGTCACTGTAACAATTATGCATAATCCCTGCAGTTCCCAAGCTTACATCCATTAAAAAATGTCACCATAAGAAACTTGGATTAACTTCAGTAAGCAAAAGGAGTAAATCCATACAATAAAGTGACCCAGACAACAACACATTTCCTTTGAAAAGTAGCAACCTCTCAATTCCCTACATTACATATTTATAAACCAATCTCTCTCTATGGCAGTGGTTCCCAACCTTTTTGTTCTTCTGTACCCCTTGGGCATTTTTATAGATTCCTGTATCGCCCTAAAAATTAAAGATGAAAAAGAAAAACAATGAAACTGATAGTGATATTGTCACACCTTTACCAGCTGTGAGTTTCAGCAGGACTGAGTGACTCAAGCCAGAGTCACTGTGCCACCCACTACCGGTACAGATTACCGTTTCAGGAAGTTCCATAATAGTGAAAAATACATGATATTCACCATACTCTTCATGTAATGTAAGTAAAGCTTTGCTTACTAAAATGGGGAAATTAAAAAAAATAAGACAATATTGTGCAATCTCAATGCAGATTACATCATGTATTGCACTGTACTGGCTATTCCCAAAGATCCAATGTAAATGTATCCTAAGTTGGGAACCCCTGCTCTATGGGGCATTGCTAACAGTATGTCTAGTAAGGGGTCACCCTGAGGGCTTGCTTTTAAGGGAGAGGTGAAACCTGGAGCACAGAAAATTTAAGGAAGTTGGACAGGTAGGGAGGTATGGAATTATACACAGAATGGATCACGTCTATGGTGAGCAGGTCAGGCACACTGCAGATGGTAAAGCCCCATTCTTCTCTGCATGGGAGTTAACAGATTTTATCCAATTTATTTAGAGCTATCTGACATCATGAAGTATGTGGAGGCCTCTATGCAATTAATCTAATAAAGTTTCAAATACTGTACTATACCAAACCGTAATTCACTTTCTTACAGATGAAAAATGATAGGGAAGTAGTCACCATTCTTGAACAAGAAGAGTACAAAACTGTTCATTTGATAGGATTCTCAAAATACCATAAAAAAATTGGGATACATACCTTCATTTAAGCCACTTAACTCTCATAAAATATAATGCAACCTACATATTGTTTAAACAAGACATTCATACAATTAAAAGCAGCTTCTTTATAAAGAACATGACAGACATTTTGCTATTAAATAATTAGATACCTATGGTTTACCAAAATAGCTTTTTAATCTAGCAATTTTTTATGCTCACAGCCAATGGCTTTAGTTACTGTCAAAGCTTGTATTTTACCTAGCAACAAGAAACTACATTAAAAGAAACCAAAAGCAAAATAACAAACTCAAGAGATTTTTATAAAATCTTCACTATCCCTTACCTGGCTGAGTTGACTGGGGTACCACCGGAGGAGCATTGATGTCCATATTGAGAAGATCTGGAATGAGCGAGTCCTGGTTGGGAATAACGGTTGGTTGGGGCTGCTGTGGCTGTTCACCGGTGGATTCACTGTCACTACCTCCAGAAGACTGTTGGTGAGAAATAGTTCACTAAATGTATACCAAGCTAAAATTCAATATTACGTACCTGCTACATCTTATCACTCTGACAAACTTTAGTTATAGATATACATTCTTCAAGAGTTGAGTTTTCCTACTGATCACAAACTAATGTTGATGCATCTAGATCACCATTACATACTTCTTAAGTATCACCTGCTTACAATTAAGATTAAATACAAAACACCTTAACAATATACAAAGGAGTTCAATTGTAACAGTTCTTAGCCAGAAATATGTGAAAAGTGAAAAATTTCAATTAATTTGTATATTTCATACATTACAATTCTTCAGTCTTAACATTAGGATATATTCTGGTGCCAGCTGGAAACCGGTTAAAAGCAATAAAAAATTGTAAATGCAAAGAATCTGTGGCATCTGGCATCTACTAAGTAGACGAGGCGGAAGCAGGTCAGAGACCACACTTAAACCCTGTGATGTTTTTAGTCTTTCTTCCAACCCAGAAAAAGATAAGATAATAAAGGTGGCTAGAGGTGGGCAGTCAATGTTAAGATCTCAGGTTTTTTAGCTATCAAAAATACAAATTAAAAATATATACTTTCATAATAAAATTTATTATTTGGATACTTACCTACTGTTAAAATTAGCTATATCTCTGTGCCGATTAGGCGATTTGGCATTCAAACAAAACATCGAATGGCTGTCCGGATGACTGTCTAGTTTACCTGTTCTCCACCAGGTATGTTTCCAATGTTTTACCCCTTGCCAGAATTCTCCTTGAGAGCCCAATAAGTTGTGGGGAGGCTGGGTGGGGTCTATTCTAACAGTAGGTAAGTATGCAAATAATAAATTCTATAATTCTATTATGAAAATTCATATTATTTGTGATGAATCTTACCTACTGCTAAAATTAGCTGATTCCCACATTAAGAAGAGGATGGTGGCTAGTGCAGCTAGACAAAAATCTGCTCAGCCATTTGAGCTAAAGGTTTCTTGCATGAAACCCAAAACATTCTCACCTGATCCGGAATCCTTTCTGGACTTTACTATCACCAGAAGTTGGATTCCATTCAGGGAGCAAGGCTTCCATACATGTGCAGCAAAGAGCAGCCTTGCAGAGAACGCTTTGATTCAGCCAGAATGAAACAGAAGCGGTATGAAGGGACCCCTGTGCCTGGGTCAAAAAGCCCCATAAAACAACAGTCACTTAAAATAAATACCTTTATGACACAAAAGTATGCTCCTGTACAAAATTTATACCTTCTCACTCAAATATTATAACCCAGGACCAAAGAATTGCTCTTTCTTCGGTTCAAGAAAAGACTACCCACTACTAGTAGTGGATTAAGAGCTTTACTGTTTTCAAACACGATTCTATATACTTAAGGTAGTGAGCAGGTAAAACTAAATTGTACTTATACTGCGCCACATCAATCCTATTCTGAAGCGACAAATTGACTTAACACTAAATGAAGTTATATCTGCTATTCACAATATGAATTTTAACCTTCAATAAAGGTAGAAGATATGGAGCTAGTTCTCATGCAATAGCCTAATCAAATACGTCACAGAGGACCTCGTGTTCCTTGACAAAGACGTTATAAGTTTCTAAAAACACAAAACAAAAGGTTAACTTTGCCTTCAAGCTTAACCATTAGCAAAGACAGCTAGATTTTCTAAAACCACAAAACAAAAGGTTAACTAAACCATTGACAACTTCATCTACATTTCCTAAAACCACAAAACAAGAGGTTAACTTAGCCTCTTCCAGGATTAAACTTTGACAAAGATGTTCTAGGTTTCTAAAAGGGTGACATAAAGATGTTCTAGGTTTAACCTATCTGATTAAGTTTTAATTGCCCCAACAGGACAGAGAAGTTTCTTCTTCTTCCTCACGAAGGAGGTTACATTGGAATTCTTACAGGTCACAGTAAAATGTAGTCTTACGTATAGGGTATTTTTATTTTTGTACATAAATATGATACAAATTAAGGCAGCTTTTGTAACTACCCTCCACGTTGTCAGAGGATGTTTTTTCATGTTCATTCTTGTCCGCCACTGTTCCGAAAAATTCATGGTGCTATTTTATCAGTTATGCATCTTTTCCATAAATCCTTTAAAAAGTTATACATTAATTCACTGTATCCAATAAAATGATATTGTCATGATACAATAGAGTTTTATACACACTTACCTGGCGGCACACGCTACAGGTAGGTCAGGTGATCTACCGCCCTGCCGCTGGGTGGCAGGAATAGGAACCATTCCCATTTTCTATCAGATTTTCTCTTCCACCTGTCTCCTGAGGGGAGGCTGGGTGGGCCATTTAATTGTAGTATATATCTGCCAGTTAAGTATGTATAAAACTTTATTGTATCATGACAATATCATTTTTATACATTCAACTTCCCTGGCAGATATATACGTGGCTGATTGGCACCTTTGGCAGAGGGTAAGAGACAGCTAATTACTGAATAGACAGGTAAACAACATACATTGTAGGTAATAAATAAATAAAACCTTGGTTCCTATCTGTATGGACGGAGGGTTGAATTCCTAGCTATTGCTTAGGAGTCTGCTTCGTCTCAAGAGCCTCAGCGAGGATGTGACCAATGGCTAAGAGTTCTTGTAGGTCTGTCAATGGGGTCTTATCCACTTACTCGACAAAACCTAATGGCCTTTGTCAATGGGGTCTTATCCACTTACATGACAATACACTTATGCCTAGTGGCATAATTAAGGAGCACAACACCGGTCCCGATCACCTGATCCTAACACGAGGGTTAGTGCTTAATTTGAAAAGAGTTATCCCCAAACTCCTTTCAAACAACCCAAAGAAAAAAATACTACGTTAAATAAAATTAACTCACTTGTTAAGGATCAGTGTCGGCTCCCTATCCCAGCAACGTATCCGCAGACACGTATAAACCAAGAGAGAAGGATCTCTCGTAGGTTAACTTGACATCCTTCGTGTAATGGGAAGTCAACACAGAGTTGCATCTCCCGTATGTGACAGCTAATATGTCCTTCATGACATATTGTTATGGAAAGAACAAGAATTCGCAAAAGCTCGCACTTCATGCGCTTTTAATTCTCAGCTGTTTGAAGGAATCATCAAGTCACTTATGAAGTGCTTTAGAGATCACACTTGTCTCAAAGAAGACCAGGGTGTTCTTTGATATGGATCTCTTCTGGATGAAGCCTGGAGCCTGTCTGGCGCCTTGCGCCTGGCTGGCTCCTCGCGCCTGTCTGGCGCTTGTGGCTCTTCCAGCGCATTGCGCCAGGCTGGCTCCTCTGGAGCTTCTGGCGCATTGCGCCTGGCTGGCGCTTCTGGCCCTTCTGGCGTACTGTGCCAGGCTGGCGCTTTTTTTGGTGCCTGGCGCCTGGCTGGCTCCTCCACACTTGCTGGAGCTTCAAGCTTGGTAGTCTCTCGAGGCTGTCTGGCGATGTCCACATCAGACACACTTATCTGTCCGATTTGTTCGCCTCTGGTGTATTTGCGCCAGGTTGGAGGCCCGCTCCTTCTCCGCATCAGACCATGACAGTGTTCCTTGGAACTGTCTGCCTCTGGCATTTTTCACCTGTTTTGGCATTTGGCGCCTGGCTGGCGCTACATTGTCCGAGACTGGAGAAGGGTGGAAGAAATTCTTCCCCTTTGAGCTTTTGGCCTCTGGCAAGGGGAGGTGATTGTAGTCAGCTACATCCAGTAGACGACAGGATATCTAACAGTACGAGAGAGAAGAGTCTTCCTCCGAGGAGGATCCTTCGTGAGTACTTCCATTGCTAACGAGATCTCTTCTTACATGTTGATGAGGTTTCTCGTTGCAGAATCTTCCCTATCCTTGCCCGAAGGAAGGGAAGGAGTCTGGAAGTCGATGGAGACTCCGAGCTGAAATTGGGTGGAACCTTGATTTCTTAGCTCTTATTGTATCCCTCTGAATACCTTCTGGGAAGCATTTCGAGCCCTCATAGCACCCCAAAGACTCTGTAGGCAAACGTTTAAACCATCTCTTCTTCTGTAGATGAAAACGTAAGTACCCTGCCTGGGCAACGAAACTTATATCTGAAAGCGTTGAGTCAGGAATAGAGGGTTTTAGTTCTTTTGCCAGACATACTATGCTGGCAAGAACCCATTGCCGAGTCTCCATTGAATCTGATGCGAGATTCCAATGCACAAAAAATACACTCGTCTTCTTGGTCGTTTAGGGCCAAGAGAAACAAAGAATTCCCCCATAAAATTTCTCAAAGAAGTTTGATGAGGAGCAGTTCCATCTTGTTGGAACACGGAATCTGTGGCCACAAAAAGATCCCATTCGAAGTACATGATATCCTACTCTTGTCGTATTGAGGTATTGTATAAGATCCCGAAGATCTTAATCCTCTGCTATCTCTAATTCCCCTTGTAGAGACAGAGTATAGCCTTTTACTGCGTTCTTTGATAGCAGATATATACAAAGGTAATTCTTCCCTCTGAAAGGGAAGAAAAAACCGCTATGTGGTTCACAGAGGTATCGGAAGAGGACAGTTTCCTCATTCCATCTAGCACGATCTGCAGCAATTCTATGTCTTGGCCATGACTATTGTCCTTTACCTTGAAAAAACCTCTCATTCATGTCCACTTCTGGTCAGTCTGCACGCGGACAGACTCAGAGTGGAGAGGTTGTTAAGGTCCATTTATAATAGATGCTGATAGAATATCCAGACTCTCTTGGAAAAAACCTTCCAAAACATGCTGTGAGAAGAACGTGACCTCTGTGAATCCAACCTCTCTAAGGCCAAAATGAGGCATAAAGTATCATCCTCTCTTCCTCTGACGCCCATTTATCTTAATATCTGTTAAGAATTTATATATCTAGGGGAAAAAAGACTAAAGTTTATTCCCCTTTTAAACTAAAAATGGCGTATATTGCTACCTCTCTTAGTTCGAGAATAAGGAAGCAGTCTAGAGGAAGCCTGTTTGTCTTCCACCTTACAAAGAGATCTATGAACAAGACATCTCGCAGGTTTCCACAACTCTCTTTCCAACTAAGATTAGACATAAGTCAATAGTTATATCGTCGATCGAGAAGGTTCTCACGGACGTGCAACATCGTGCAGCGAACCTCTTAAGGATCGTTACGTTCCGTGTCTGTGTTCCAAACAGGTTCTCTCTTGTTAACACAAACAGAGGCGAAAAAAAGAGATTCTCGATGCTCCTTGAGATATGAGAGAGCTGTGGAATTAGTCAAATTGATTTGAAAAAATCATTTCGTCCCTCCTTGGGATCGAACACCCCTCCAGTTAGACGGGGAACGAAATCAGGAACGAACCGTGATGTTACCGAGCCTGCTGTCAGAGAGGCTACTGAACCCTTCGGTTAACACTCGCTATATCGAGAAATTATCAAGTCCAATAATTTTTACTTGCAATTCTAAAGACTATGTGCCAGAACTTCTGTACCTCTGTCTTGGTACGTGGCACCCTCTCGTATGTCTGCTTTTCTAGAGACTCCAGCAAGGAAGTGACCTGTGAAGCTGTTGAGTTCTAGAGGATCTGTCAACTGGGACGTGACCACAATGCAACTAGATCCTACATACAGTCATCGAATTCGGGTAATGCATTCCTAGAGATGCCAGCAAGGACGTGACCTGTGTAGCTGGTGCTCTCTAATGAACTGTCATGGGGAGCGTGACCACAATGTGACAGATCATATAGGTATTGTTTAGACACCGAATGCTGTTTATGCTTCACTAGAGTTGCCAGCAAGGACGTGACCTATGTAGCTGGTGCGCTCTAGATGATTTGTCAACTGGGACGTGACCACAATGTGACAAAACCATTTTACCCTACTATGAGGGTGAAATAAACACATTACCATTATTTCCATTTTTGGTAGGGAAAAAAAAAAAAAAAAAAAAAAAAAAAAAAAAAAAAAAAAAACTTTACAAGCGTAAAATAGTCCATTCAGGGAAACAAAATTCTGTCCAAAGAAAATGGTTCCCATCAGACTCATCCATCTTCTCACTAAGCATGTTCTCTAATAAGCTATGCTTTCGTAAGCATGAGAGCATTATATAATATAGCGCTCTGCTGCGCTAGAATCCTCTATTAGTATTCTGTTACCTTGCGGTAAACAGCATTGAAAGGTTGCAATGTCTTTCTTATTGAAAGCTTCTTAGCAAAAACGCACACAATGTTTATTCATGTTTGCCTACAAATCCCCTCAATCCGAGGCAAAGTCCGTGATTGTAGGGGAGAGATACGGTTAGCCAGTCAATCCTGTAGGAGAGAGAGATGTAACCGACCGATCATGATCGAGAACTAGATGCTACTGTGTTGGTCTAAGCGATAGCAGTGAGCAGTCTCCGTTCGCCGTCTCGCCTTATTCTTCCTGAGTTGCCAGCTACTCCATTCAATGAAGGAATATGATAAAATTATTATCAAGCCTCAGGAAGCTCTCACTAATGCATATTTACGCGAAACAAGACTTCGTTAAATCCAGAAGCTGAGTCGGTGTTCTCTTAACAATCCCTTTAAGCGTAGTCCCTACCTAGGAAACTCCTGGAAGGATACAGGGAATTTAGTTACCAACCATAGAGGTAACTACGGTATGCGCATATGACTTGACCATACAGTAGTCTTATACAGCAAATTCTCTACTACATTCTTTCCTCTCCGAGGCAGAGAGAGAATGGAAAAATTTACTATCTTCCTTCTTTTCGTCAATAGAACGAATTAGTATTAGGCGAAGGAGATCCCAAGTGAGAACCGAGGATCGAAGAGAATCTCTCGAGCTTCCCTTCTCTTGGACATAAGACTTAAAGGACGTATTCTACGCGTCTATTACTTGGAAGAGCCTCTAATCAATGAATGAGAGCTCCTCCGAATCTTGTCCAAGGGAGCTTATATGCTTGCGCGATAAGATGTATTGAGATCTTTGTCAATGAGAACTAATCCATTAAGATACAAAGAGTATACATTTTTTGTCAATTATGTGTTATGCACTTATTTGACAATACGTACGTTTAATATTTCCCTAAGGAAGGAAGTTAATCCAGGAACTCGTTAAGTTTTCGTGATTTCCACAGAAATCGCGGAAGAGACAGGATTCCTGTTTATATATTGAGCTTACGGAAGGAAGATTGATGTTCCCTTTCCGCAATCATTCTCCAACGCCGAATAGACGAGATTCTTATTAAGAAAAGACTCCCGTAGCTCTTGCCTCGTCATAATGAGGGAAGAGTATGAATGAAGGAGAGAGTCCACGCTGAGAGGAACTGCCTGTTACAGCAGTCATCTGAATATTGGAGAAAGGCTTCTCTCAGTATCAGAATCATTCTGACAAAAGCGAAGGCCGCCTGTGCGACATCTTGCGCCTATGCCTGGAGAAGGCTGATCCTGCTAAAAACTAAGAAGAGAAGAACTCTAGAAGGCGATTTGCGCCTGACAGTGTCTGTCTCTGGAAAGTTCCGCGCGCCTGGAATGTTCCGAGCACCTGGAATGTTTCCGCGCGTCTTGAAGGCGACTCTCGCCTGGAACGTTCCACTTGCGTGGAAGGTTCCGCGCGTCTGGAAAGTTCCGCGTGGAATTCCGTGCGCCTCGGACAGTGTCGCCTGTCCGCGTTGTCCACATCTGGCGCTTGGCGCTGTCCGCGTACGACACTTTTGCCTGTCAGGAGTGTCCACGTCTGGCGCTTGAGTCCCGGCTGGCGCTTTCCCCGTACGACACTTTTGCCTGTCCAGAGTGTCCGCGTCTGGCGCTTGGCGCCCGGCTGGAATATCGTACGATACTTTTTCCCGTCCGGGCTGTCCGCCTTGTCCAGGTTGTCCGTGTCTATCGCTTGGCGCCTGTTTGGCGCTGTCCGCGTACAATACTTTTCCCCGTCCGGGCTGTCCGCACCTGGCGCCTGGCTGGCGCTGTCCACTTCGGACACTCGATTCTGTCCGAGCTGTCCGCGTCGGACACTCGCTCTGTCCACGTCGGACACTCGCTCTGTCCGCACCTCTGGTTGTCCGCCTCGGACAATAAAGACGCTTGTCCGAGTTGTTTTCCGCATCTTCGAACTTCAAACATGTCTGTAAAATGACGAATCGGACTCTAAGACGCACTCTTTGAGGATGCCTTTCCAATGGCGATCCTTGGCAGTCTGGGTCGTCACAGATCCTGCTGAGGGGACGCCTGATGGGGGGATTCTCTGTAACCTCCGTACGGCTTTCGACATTCCTTCTCCTCTGGGCCTGGGAGCGAGACAGAGCCGATCAGACGCACCCTCCACTGCAATGGGGAACACTATAATCACTTCTTACCTTTTAATAGCTCGCATTTTGAGCTACATCCATTTGTCTTCAAATTGCAAAATGAATTTGTAGTTTCTGTGAAGTACGAAGGTGATGAGGATGCAACACTACTAGTACTGTTAATACTCTTAACTGCTCGTTAGTACAAGAGCTATTAAAACTTCTAAAGGAAGCGTATCTAGTTATATGCTTTTCTGACTTCCTAAAGTAGGAAGTTAGAGTTTTATATTTCCTCAATCAAATTCTAACACTTATTAAACGAATTAATGAATAAATATGGAATTTTTATTCTAAAATTAATATTAATAATACTTACCTGTATAATTTATCTAGCCCTAAATCCCCCAAAAATGCACCAAAATTTACCATGTTGGCAACCCTGTTACCGCTTATTCTGTCCGCCAGTTGGCAACACTGCCGTTGACAGATACAAAACCTTCCCTCAAATCAGTTGTGATAGGCAGATCGTGGGGTAGGATGGGTGGGACTAGATAAATTATACAGGTAAGTATTATTAATATTAATTTTAGAATAAAAATTCCATATTAATAAACATTACCTTAATATAATTTATCTAGCCCAATTAACCACATTGAAAAGGAGGGAATCTGAATTCAATTTCCCCTTCGGACAGAATAGGAGAAAACAATCAAAGAAATATATATCATAGGCAGTCAAAACTCAACCCAAGGTCTAAGATACTAACAACTCAAAGTCTCCTACCATAATGCCGCCAAACTGCGGTAGCACAGGACAAGGAGTAAGTGCATAGTCAAGTCCGTCTGTACTAAAGTCAGGTGGCCGACCAGGTGACCAGTCAGACGAATCAAGGACAGCAAGGCTGCACCCTGAAGACTATCAAGCACTATTCTTTCCCTGAAGGATGAGTGTCTGGACTGTCTGGGCGATTCAAAGCTAAGCAAACCTTGGGGGTGTATCAACGCAACCCAACGTCGCCAGCAACGAATCGGCTCATGAGCAACTCTTAACTCGAGCTTTCTGGTGCCAAGAGAAAAGGAGCGCGGAGCAAAAAGGCGATTCAGTCCTGAAGGACGAATGCCTGACAGTCCAACCTGGTCTCATGTTACACGATCATCGAGGGTGTATCAACGCAACCGACTTCGTCAACAAGAAACTCAGGGCTACTAAATGTCGCCTATCTCGCACGAGTGTCTGACTCCGAAAAAACAGGTGAGACAAAAAGTAGATGGTGAGCGAGTCACCGGATGACAGCAGACGATCCATCGACTAATTCCCTGTCCAGGACAATGGAAGAAGCAGGAGTCGTCAGGACAAGGGAACCAGTGGCTAGTCCTAGGTCGGCATCGACTCTGGGAGAAGCGTAGTCGCCAGTGCCGACAACCCAGTGGCTGGTACCATTTCAAACTGACAATGGAAGCAGCATGAGTTGCCAAGCAGTCAGTCCTTGTCATCAACACCTAAATATCAAACTGCCTAATTCCCATTATAACTACGTCAAAAACTGCCATGGGTTATAATACAAAAAACAAAAACAAAATATACAACAAAACAAAAATTAATGAATAATATACAGGTAGCAACCAAACGTAAAACAGGAAGACTACCTAACTCTCCTGTCTGACGACCTGTCCTGCCATCACCAACGGGCCCAAAGAACAAAGGTCGCCTAGAACTAGAGAAATATCCCTCAAGTAAAAAGAGGCAAAAACAGAATTAGAACGCCAAGTCCCCGCCTCAAGCACCTTGGCGACTGAGACGTTCTTCATAAAAGCTACTGATGTAGCAACTGCTCTAATACTGTGTGCTCTCGACGTCTGGTCTTCCCCGGCAGCCGAACCACCAGTTTTAACGATCAGATCTCTGAGAAAAAAGGATACACCATTCTTTGAAATAGGTCTCTTGACATTTCGGGGTGAAACAAACAGATGACGGGGACGACCCTGAATGTCCTTCGTGCGGCGTAAATAGCATGAGAGCGCCCTAACAGGGCAAAGAACTAATTCCTCATTTAAATTACCGACAAAGTCGACCAGCGACTTCAGTACGAAAGACCTGGGAATGGGATTATCAGACGATTCAGTCTTTGCGACAAATTCAGGAAGGTATGACAAAATCATGTCTGGCAACCAGAAAAGAGAGTGCTTGCAGTTCACCCACCCTCTTGGCTGTAGCCAGCGAGACAAGGAAGTGTCTTAGAAGAGAGGTCCCTAAATTTGGCAGAATTCAGAGGCTCAAACGGAGGGAACCTTAAGGCTTGAAGGACTTTGTTAACGTCCCATGTCGGAGGCGAACACTGCGGCCTGGGTCGAGATAGGGAAAAAGATCGAAGTAAATCTCTAATGACATAAGATGAAGAGATCTCAGGGAGCCTTGCCTTAAAAACATAGGAAAGCATAGACCTATAACCCTTAATGCACGGTGACAGAGCCCTGTCATGATGTATATGAACTAAAAACTCCGCTACTTTCGGTAAGGAAGGTCTAGAAATTGAATGTCCTTGAGACTTACACCAACGTCTGTAAACCGACCATTTAGCCTGATAATTTACTCTGGTTGATTGCCATCTGGCAAGAGCCAACTGTCGCGCCACTCTGGAGGAGAACCCTTCGTGCTTGGAGAACCTCCTGACAGTCTCCAGGCATGAAGATGAAGCATGTGGAGCCTCTGATGGAACCGATGAAAATGGGGTTGTTTGAGAAGATCTAGTCTCTCTGGCAGGCGAATGGGGGGTTCCACCAGTGCTTCCAGAAGGTCGGGAAACCACTCCTTCTGTGGCCAGAAGGGGGCGATCAAGGTGAGATCCAGATGCTTGGTTGCCCTCACTTTGTTGAGGACTGACCTCACCAGAGAGAACGGAGGAAAAGCATAGGCTTGAAGTCCCTCCCAGTCCTGCAAAAGAGAGTCTGTCCCGGCACTCTGAGGAGTCTGGTAAGGGGCGAAGAATATCTGGCACTGAAAATTCAGTGGGGTGGCAAACAGATCGACTGTGACAGGCCATTTCTTCCTGAGGCTGTCGAAGACTTCCTGGCAAAGTGTCCATTCCGACCCTTGAACTTCGTTCGGTCTTGACAAGGCGTCTGCTAAGACGTTGTGATGGCCCAGGATAAACTGAGGGACCAACGTAATCCCCCTGTCTTCTGCCCAACACAGGATTGATCGGGCTTCTTGAGTGAGATGATCCGACTGTGTGCCGCCTTGGTTTCTCAAGTACGAGACTGCTGTGGTGTTGTCGACAAAGATCGCGACAACCGACTCCAACAGTTGATCCTGAAATGAAAGAAGGCCTCGGTACACTGCCCTTAGTTACCTCCAATTTATTGACATGATCCTCTCCTCCTCTAACCAAAGGCCCGAAGCGGCTTCGGAGCACAGGTGTGCGCCCCAACCTTGATCCGAGGCGTCTGACCAAAACATTAGGTCCGGAGGAACCAAAAGAAGAGATGTCCCTGACTTGAGGCGGTGAACTTGCATCCACCAACGGAGATCCTTCCGACATTGTGGAGAAGAGGCGACTATCGTGTCCTCGGACACGAAATCCCATGACTGGTGAAGTGTCGACTGAAGGGACCTCATTCTGAGACGACCTCCGGGAACCAGTTGGATGAGGGATGACAAATGGCCCAGGAGAGACCTCCAAAGAGAAACTGGCTGCGTTACGGAGGACAAAAATTCTTCGATCAGACTCAGAAGCTTGTCTATCCGTTTCTGAGCGGGAGAAGCCCTCAAAATCTGGGAATTCAAAACAATCCCCAGATAAGTCATGATCTGGCAAGGGATTAGATTGGACTTGTCGAAGTTGACACGAATGCCCAACTCGACACAAAGAGACAGAACTATCTCCCTCGACCGGAGACATTTCTCTAGAGATTCGGCCTGGATTAGCCAATCGTCCAGATACCGAAGCATCCTTACATTTAACTGATGCAGAATAGCTGAAACAGGAGCCATCACCCGAGAAAAGACCTGTGGAGCAGTGGTGAGGCCGAAACAAAGGGTCTTGAGCTGGAAAACTCCCGAGTCCGTGAAAAACCGAAGGTAAGGTCTGCTTCTTGGATGGATGGGGATTGCAGATAAGCATCCTGCAGATCAATGGAAATCATCCAGTCCCCCCTCCTGACGGATGAAAGAACAGTCTGGACCGTCTCCATCCTGAACTTGGACTTTAGAATGAACTTGTTCAAGACCGAAAGATCTATGATGGGGCGCCAGGCACCCGAGGCCTTTAGAACTACAAACATCCAAGAGTAAAACCCGGGAGAAGGAGGAGCTCGCTCTATGGCATCCTTCTCCAAGAGGGCCGAAAGCTCCTTCTCCAAGGCTTGACCCCTGATTGAGTGAGGGGAATAACTGCTGAACTCGAGAGGACGATTGGAAAGTGGAGGTCTGGAAACAAAAGGGATCTCGTAACCTTCCTTCAGGACCTCCACACCCAAGCATCCACCGCTCTCCCTGCCAAGCTGACCAATGGCGGGAGAGACAAGCTCCTACTGCGGTCTCCAGGCGAGGTGATGACTCCTACTTCCGAAAATTCTTACGCAGACACATGGAAGAAGAAGAAGAAGAAGAAGAAGGTCCTCCTGGAGGTTGAGCTCTTTCTCTGCCCTTAGAGCCACGCCAAGAACCTCTCCTGCGTTTCAAAGGGTGAGCACCAGAGGATGAAGTAGAGGCACCAGCAACCTGAGATGTACTCTGGAAAAAAGAGCCAGAAGGAGGTTGTTGGGCTGGAGCAGAAGGTACAGATCTAGTCCTAAACTTACGCTTACTCCTTGAAGGAACGGGAGGAAGACCAGAGGAAAAAGCTCTTGATAAGGCCCAGTGAGCTTGGGAAGAGGCATCACCTTGATGTTCCTTCAAAACCTCAGAAAGCACAGACATATCGAAAAGGAAATCGCCAAAAGGAGAAGAGGACAACAGACGGGTTCTCTGAATCTCCGATACAGAGGAGGGTAACTGCGACAAATACAGGTTACGCCTTAGAGAAACAAGAAAGGCCTGCATTGAAGCAGCAAGCTCGTTCTGATGTACAAAAGCGATTGAAATGGATGAGCAGAATTTCTCAAAACGAGGAGCATCAGGAGGAACAAACCCGGAGTCCTTGATATACATTAAAAGCCCTCCGAGGACCCACATATTGAAGGATTGAGCTTCTTGTAAGGAGCTCATAACAGACTCCATAGCAATAAAATCTTCAATTGAGACAGACACCGAAGCCTTAGAAGGCAAGGGTTGACTTGAAAGTCGGACAAAATCAGGATTTGGCTTGGGGGGTCGAAAGAATGAAGAATCATCCGCCACCGGATAAACTCCTCTCCGGTGTCGTAGAAGAGAAGAGAGCTTCCTCTTCCCTTCCCCAATCACCTTCGAAAGTTTAGCGGCAACGTCCGCCCTCACTCTCGCGAACCTCTGGGCAAAGGGAAAACGTAAAAATTCCTGTGACCGGGAAGGACCATCAAGAAAAATCCCTTCTGTTAATACAACGAGGCGGAGGCTGCTTCTGCTCTTTAGGCCTCGCCTGAGGAAGAAAACTCAAAATTAAATAAAAAAGTTTCTTGAATTCTACATCATGACATCCATTCGAGGAAACATCAATATCACACGAATCCGCGACATCATCATCATCATCATCATCGTCAGATCCTAACTTAGAAACTTCCCCTGAAGTAAAATCCTGACGACTAAGCTATCTTAGGCCTGACACTAATATCCCTCCCCCCTTCTCCTAAATAAGCGCCCTTTGGTACTGTTACGGGACTAACAGGGGACACGTTGGGTAAAGATTCGTTAGGCACCTGCCGGGACCAGATCCCCCCTAGGCCTTCGCCATGACGGGGTTCACAAGCCGGGGTATCTGTCGCACCGTTACCCATGGTGCTGTCGACAGGTACCTGACGAGGAGCTGAAAATGAATCTAAAAGTGTGTTAGACATTCTAGTAAAGGCTTCTTGAAAATTCTCTGACAGATTGTTAAACTTAGCTGAAATATCTCTATCTAGATTAAGCTGTAATGTCTGAAAATTCTGTTTCCAGGTAGTTTCCATTGCCAAAATCTTTGAATCTACATCAGAAATAACTTCACTAATTACCGGTTGTACCGGGGGCAAAGCATCAATTAATTCGGAATCGGAATAATACGATACCAAAACCGAAGAGCCAGAACCATGAGCGCCCAAGTCAAAGAAATCGTTAGATACAGTTCTAGCAATCGATTTCTTTTTCTCCTTAACCGATCTTTTACGCTGCAAGATTGTTTGGCGTTTCATATAAGCAGTCATATCCTCGTCTGACCAGAACTTACATAAGTCGCAACGAGAAATCAAGTCACAAACCTGTCCACGACAAGAGCTACAAATGTCATGGGGTTCATACTCCCTGCTACTCATCCTTGTCCCACAAGCCGGGCAGTTCCTGATGTTGCTGGCAGAAGGAAGCATCATATTATCTTGGCAATCCATTGTATAATTGGACAGGTCAGTAGTTCCGGGTCGCGCAAAAGTTCATAATTTAAGATAAGAACCACAACAGAAATCAAAGTTAATTCACTATTTTGTGATGTAATGCGTGAGTGGTAATTCACAAAGTCTCATTTAACAAATAATGAAAGCTTTAAAGGCACAAAAATGTTTAAGGAAATTTATAAAGAGCGCCCGTGATGTAAACAACACGGCGCTCGTTAACAACTGATTTGAGGGAAGGTTTTGTATCTGTCAATGACAGTGTTGCCGACTGGCGGACAGAATAGGAGGTTACAGGGTTGCCAATGTGGTAAATTTTGGTGCGGTTTTTGGGGATTAAGGGCTAGATAAATTATATTAAGGTAATGTTTATTAATATTAATATTTCCCTTTCTTGCAAACTATGCGAGTGTCTACCGAAAATTTCGGTAGTTACATGTCATATATTCTTCGAAATTTTCGAAGCCAAATTCATTAAAAAGTTAATAAAAGCGTATGCCGAACCAAAGACCCAGTACTTCCCTGCAAAAGACAGCCCAGAAGATCGATGGCGATGAAAAACGAAAATCAAGTCAGGAGGTACAGCAAATGTACGTTTACAATACGGGCGACAGAGAAAATCTGATAGAAAATGGGAATGGTTCCTATTCCTGCCACCCAGCGGCAGGGCGGTAGATCACCTGACCTACCTGTAGCGTGTGCCGCGAAATTTGAATTTCTGTCGGGGACGACGGAGTCTATAGCTAAGTATATATCTGCCAGGGAAGTTGAATGTATAAAAATTGTATGTATTCTCATATTATTGTATTATAAAATACTACGGCAAATCTAAGCCAGTATTCCGCGGAG
Source organism: Macrobrachium nipponense (assembly GCF_015104395.2). Taxonomy (NCBI): domain Eukaryota; kingdom Metazoa; phylum Arthropoda; class Malacostraca; order Decapoda; family Palaemonidae; genus Macrobrachium; species Macrobrachium nipponense. The sequence continues at coordinate 34,308,931 of NC_087205.1, forward strand.
CAGCCAATGTTTTGGTTTCAAATCAGCTGATGGCGAATACGAGTTTGTTTCGCCATATTTAACGGAATTCTGAGCAAATTTTCTTGCTTCTAGTTAGCATAAACTAACATCTAGATACTTGACTTATATGAGACAAGGTTATTTTTCCTTACACGACGTGTTTTTAGGTGGAAATATGAATTGAATATGTCTTGTTGCGATTGTGAACTCATTTTTTTTCGTTAACAGATTACGTTGGCGGCATGTTTATTGCGTAAAAAAATTACGTGATTCCATTCACAATTTTCCTTTATATCATCGTAATACAAACTTTACATTATTTATCTTATATCGGCGTGAAACCAACATTAAATGTGTTCTTTCAAGCACAGTAGTTTTGATTAAAATTATTTTATCTCAATTTTATCTACGGTTGTGTTTGATGGCATACGTTTACTGGAGTTTTATCCTTGAACAGTTTTCTCAGCTTCAGTTATAACTAGGTTTAAATTTAACAGTATGTTTCCCAATTGACTTTGATCTATATTGATCTTTGATCTATAGCGAATAAAGTTATTACATTAGGATATCTCAGTTCTATTCTACACATCATCATTTATAACAACTACGGTAATAGTGTACTATAGTATGATGATTGAAATACAAGCCAAACGGATGTTATCGAATTCAGTTGTACTTAGAAAAAAAAAGTCGTTTCTCGCTCGGTTGTTCATGGCTGTACACGTTTACGCAACGAGTATAACGTTAAAACCATACTTTCATAATTCTCTTTTGCTGTTTTTGAACTAATGTAACTAGAAGATGGGATAAAGTTAGGCTATTGTAATTTGGTCTCTCATAAAATCGGATTATCGTAAGACAAATTATCATAACTTGAACAGTACAGCTATCTGTACACTACTTATAAAACCTTATTATATCTTTACATACTCTAGACACCCAAAGGATTAAAGCTAGGCTTTATTCACTTTACAGTATTTATAATACTATAATGTACTGTACAGTAAATTCCAGTGCTATACTGCATAAATATAATTTTACTTCTTGTGCCACCGCAGGATTACGGCGCCGTTTGACTGGTCAGGGCACTGTTAACTGGTCTAGAATTTCGAAAGAAGGTGTGCGGCGGCCGTGGGCTTTAAAGTCGCTTAGCGTCGAAAATCACTTAGCGTCTGCGGCCAGGAACGGAACCCCTGCCGCTAACCAAGGGCCGCCTGTAAATGCAAAAGTTTTGGGATAAAAGAATGGATAACATTCTAGTATTACTTTAAGGTGCTTATTTACCCTCGACTTGAGAATAGCATATATCCGGTGAACAATTCCGAGTGCAAAAGGATTGTTCTAGGGTAACTATTACCAGTGTCTTGCTTATAGCTCACAATTCTTAACCAACGACTTACACGTTTAGCCCGGTAAGTAAAAAGATATATGCAAAAGTATTTAATCTACTTGAATAGGGATCCATTTAAGAACTAATTATAAGGCCATTATTATTCCCCGAGACTGCAAGTATCCGGCTTGGTGATAACCCTTTTAACGCCGATTGGACGTATTAAACGTCGACGAAAATTGTCTGTCGGGTGCCAAACCGACGTATGGTACGTCGACAAAAAAGTTTTTTTTTTAATTCGCGGAAAATAGTTATAGGCCTACTAGGCAAAAACTTTTGAATCACACGCCTTGGGGGATGCTGAGAGCTCATGGATCAAGGCGTTGTTTTGTTTACTATCATTACCCAGGCGCGCAAGCACGAATTTCTTTCTTCTCGCACTAAAAAGCATCAGCGACACATTTCAAAAATTGTTTTGTCACTTTGACATAATTTTCGCACCATTTTATAGCCGTTGCTCGGAGTATTATATATGAAAACGGGCAAAATTTCATGTAGAATACAACAATAAACAACTTATGGTTGTAGCTTTTATCAGTTTTGAAATATTTTCATATAAATAACGATAAGTGCCAAAATTTCAACCTTCGGTCAACTTTGACTCTACCGAAATGGTCGAAAAACGCAATTGTAAGCTAAATCTCTTATATTCTAGTAATATTCAATCATTTACCTTCATTTTACAACAAATTGGAAGTCTCTAGCACAATATTTCAATTTATGGTGAATTTATGAAAAAAACTTTTTCCTTACGTCCACACACAACTCTTCCGAAAAAATCATAAATTTTTCGTCTGATTGTAGTAATGTTTGCACCATTTTAAATTAGCCGTTACAATAAAGTGTTATATTTGGAAATGTGCACAATTTATTGTAGAATACAACAAAAAACAACCCATGGTTGTAGCTTTTATCAGTTTTGAAATATTTTCATATAAATAAATAACGATAAGTGCCAAAATATCAACCTTCGGTCAACTTTGACTCGACCAAAATGGTAAAAAAACGAAATTGTAAGCTAAAACTCTTACATTCTTGTAATATTCAATCATTTACCTTTATTTTGCATCAAATTGGAAGTCTCTAGCAAAATATTTCGATTTATGGAGAATTTATGAAAAAAAAAAAAAAATTTTTCCTTACGTCCGCGCGGTAACTTCAAAAAAAAAAAAAAAAAAAAAAAGAGGAGAAATTTTTTCGTCCGATTGTCGTAATGTTTGCACAATTTTAAATTAGCCATTACATAAAGTTTTATAAATGAAAATGTGCGCAACTTCATGTAGAATACAACAATAAACAACCCATGGTTGTAGCTTTTATAATTTTGAAATATTTTTATATAAATAACGATAAGTGCCAAAATTTCAACGTTCGGTCAACTTTGACTCGACCGAAATGGTCAAAAAACGCAATTGTAAGCTAAAACTATTACATTCTAGTAATATTCAGTCATTTAACTTTATTTTGCAACAAATTGGAAGTCTCTAGCACAATATTTTGATTTATGGTGAATTTATGAAATAAACTTTTTCCTTACGTCTGCGCAGTAACTCTTCCAAAAAAATCATATTTTTTCGTTCGATTGTCGTAATGTTTGCACCATTTTAAATTAGTCATTACATAAAGTTTTATATATGAAAATGTGTGCAATTTCATGTAGAATACAACTAAAAACAATTCTTGGTTGTAGCTTTTATCAGTTTTGAAATATTTTCATATAAATAACGAGGAATAGATAAAATTTGTCCTTTGGTCAACTTTAACTCGACCAAAATGGTCGAAAACTGCAATTGCAAGCTACAACACTTACAGTCTAGTAATATTCAATCAATTACCTTTATTTTGAACAAACGGGAAGTCTCTAGCACTATATTTCGATTTATGGTGAATTTTTGAAAACTGCTTTTTTTTATGTCCGCGCATTACGAATTCATGCATCATTTTGTAATAATATTTTCTGTGTTGCCTTGATCGTTTTACAATGTGTTATATACCAAAATTATCACAATTTAGTGTACAATACAATGAAAAAAAGTAACTCATTAGCTTTAACCGTTTTGCTCACAGCGTGATTTGAATAGAATTATACATGAAATTTTTTTTTGCGCTGTCATATATCCCAATATTTATATATGATAATGATATTTTTTTTCATTTCTGATGGTTGCATACTAAACTTCAGGCAATGACAAAAAAAGGAGCCAAAAATGAACTCTTAATCTTCAAAACTAAGCGTGCTGTGGTTTTTTGAAAGAAAAATTTTTTCCGCTTCGGCGCTCACTCGCGAACGCCGCCGGCATATGGGAGACGATTTTTAAAATACCGCTTTGACGTTTAAGGGTTAATCTGAACAAAATAAAAAAAAGACAAGACTCATCCGGCTCAAAGGCTATGAATGTGTTCCGATGGTTGTAACACTACCGAAATCTGGTGATATAACCAGAAAATAAGAACAAGTTGCTGTGAGCAGTCAATGTTTCATTGAGTGCGACAGAAAACAGAATGACGCGTTTAGCCAAGTCGTTCCTCGTATTACCATAGGGGGACGGCACTGTATACCTACACTGAGCAATCGAAGCACTACCTGTGAAATTTGGATTTAGGCTACTGTCAAGTAGAAACTCTTAGCAATATAATTACTGAGTAAGTCACGTATACAAAATTTGTTATTTTTTAATTGGTTTCCAGCTGGTGCCAGAAGATTTATCCTAATGTTAAGACCGAAGGTTTGTTCCACATAAGAACAACTAATTTTCATAGTTTAATCACATAAAGCTTTGTGTTAGAATTCATCATGAAGATTATTAACACCAAACTGAAATGTAAGTTGAGCAAAATATAACATTCTAATATCAATCACATCAATCATAGAAATCATGTGCCATGGAGATTTGGGGCATCAAAATGACATCAAGAAATCACAGCATACCTTTGGTAGTGCCCGACGAAGACCAGTGCGCCCTTCAACAAAGGCTGAGGGAGGTTTGTGATAGACAGATGCTAGAGAGGCAATATGACAGATCAATTCATCCAAAAGAGTTGGTTCAATCAAATCAGTCTCCTCTGCTATAAGTGGTTTTTCAGCCAAAACAACCTTTTCAGAAAGAAGATAAACATAAGGATAACATTTAGTTCTATGTACTATAACAGATGACACAAAAGGTGGATGTGAAGCATCAAAATAGTAGATACCATACATGATCAGAAATGATGAACAATCTGCATGCCAGAAAATGTTGCAATATTAAGCCAATCTTCACTAATAAAGTAAACTACTCACCTCTTTAGCTGCACCTGGATCAGTTGACAGTAGTCGCCAATAGATAAATCCTCGATCCCTCAAGTCTGGGTTATCTGAATCCTGAGTTGCCAAACTCAACACCTTTTGGGTGAACACAAAATATTTTGTTGTATAATAGCTAATAACTCAACAATTTTATTAAGTTCATAAGACTGGAAAATAAAGTAAGAATTTATAAAATAAAGGTAGGTGTTGTTCATTTAACTGAAACCTAGACTACTTTTTGAATCTTTTCAGCAGCAAGACTTAGCTTCATTTGTTAGTAATATGTTGCACTTTTACTAAACTTGAACACTAGAAATATGCAGACCATGTAATTATTTTCATTCTTTTCCTGTAAGTTCAAGCTTTCTTTGTAAAATATTTTAACAGGAAAAACCAACAGAACATAGAATAATCTAGACAAGGGGTAACTGTCAATATCTTCCATATGCTTTTTTTTTTTATTTAAAAACTGTTTGCCAGAACATAAACCTCTCATAAATAAAGGTCAGATACTCATGGAAAAACAATAACTACTAAAAGGTAAACACTGTATACACACCTCCAACAGCCTTTATCAAGTATTGTAATTGAAACTATAAAACTGGAGTTAAAAAAACCTTTCAAAACACTGGCCTCTTATTCTCCATAACAAATCTTCAATTCCCACCAGATGCACTAACCTGCTGCACGAGTTCCTGTGTATCAGTGGGTCTCTTGAGGAAGAGCTTGACAATGGCTGTGAGAAGCTGTAACTGGACCTGTGTGTTCTCATCATGGAAGCCTTCCAAGAAGCTCTCCAGTAGCTCATCAGCGTTATCAATACGTTCAGCATACTCTCCAATGATCCAGATCATGGAAGCCCTAATCACAATGGTTCAGGAAAGAGCAAAACCTAAGTACAGGTTCATTTAGAAATAGCATTACATATATCACAACTTTCTCCAGTTTTGAATACAGAATACAAACAAGTATCTCACCTGGCCTCTGGTTCATCAAGGGTATCTAGATTTTCACACAAAGTAGAAATGATACTCTCATATTTGTTGGGGTATTTTCGGAAGATATCTTTAATGACAACAATGGCCTCTTGCACAACATAATTAACCTGGAAAATTTAAATAAAAAAAATTATATGTTAATGAAGATAATGATAACATTCAATCTGAAACTACTATATAACAAAGATAATAAATATATTTACAGATCTAGACAAAAGCCCTTCTTGGGTGAAAGCTTTAGTAATGGCATCAATCCTTCTTTAAGGAAAGAAAAAACCAAACTAAAAAAGTTAATAAACTGATAATACCTTAGTCTGAATCAAATCCAGAAGAGTTGAAACACAACGCTCAGCTGAAGTTTCAACTTTAATTGCACATCGACCGATAGCTCTGACAGCCTTCCGAACAAAATCAACATCAACTTCAGTAGCATATCTGTAATGTACATATTACTTATGAAATATATGTAAAATTTCCCATGCAGAACTGAAAACATTGTAATATATACCTGACACATATCATTAATAAAGTTTTAAACTATTTGTACTAGACTGCCACACAAGTGACAAGTGACAAGCTGAATGGAAAACTACATTTATACACAGCTTTCTACTTCAATTAATATTTTATACTGAACTTGAAAATGAATCTGTGATTGGTTGTTTTTTTCTTACTCAATAAACAACTGCTCCAAACAGATAGTTCTTGTTATTGCACTTCATCATGGAATAATTTACAACACAAAAAATCTTAATTGTAGAGAATAAAATAAAATAACAAATGATCAACTGGATGAAGATATCAATGTCATCCTCTAATGTTCTAAAACTGTTATACTGTACATATTTTCCTATTATCTCTACTACGTGTAACAATTATTAAAAATTTTTCTTTTACAAGCATAGTCTCCTGCCTGAATTCCCATCTGGAAAACAAGGAATGACACGAAATTATCTTAACCTCTCCAATATCATATTCTGCGTACTACAGTTGATTTTGAAGCAGCTAGTTCACAAATGTAAACCACTTTTGAGGTATTAGGAGAGCACATCATCCCCAACTTATGTTCATATTTTATTTTAATAATTGGAATGTATGTTTCACCATTTGCAGCAGTTGATGATTCATCAACGGAGCCAAATATAATTGTTGAATGCAATGTGATCACTATAGAGCTAGTTCTAACCCCATAGGCACTGTCACATTCTATGTGCGATGGTTTTCTATTGTCTAAGACATGCACTGAATTGCACCTGTGTAAGCAATCCACACACACAAACACATTATCCTATATAGGTTTATTTATGAACCAGTAAGGCAGTCCCCGGGTTACGACGGGGGTTCCGTTCTTGAGACGCGTTGTAAGCCGAAAATCGTCGTAAGCCGGAACATTGTCAAAAATCCTAAGAAAACCTTACTATTAATGCTTCAGGTGCATTCAAAACTATGTAAACTGCATTCTTATTGCATTTTTCATCAAAAAAAACTTTAAATATTGATTATTTTGCATTTTTGGTGTCATATTTCATCTGATCTGCCAGATCAGCGTTTGTAGGCGTCGTAACTCTGGAACATGCGTCGTAACCCTGGAACATGCGTCGTAACCCTGGAAATAATTTCTGATGAATATAATTGAAAAGCGTCGTAACCTTGGAACGTCGTAAGACGAGACCGTCGTAACCCGGGGACTGCCTGTAATTCATTATTAATTACATTCATTCATTCGTAACTCTTACTGAATATATACAGTGCACTAAATTTCATTCACATATATAACACTACACATTAAACTGAACTAGTACTTCCTTCTTCATCCTTGCTCTTCTAGTCCACTAAAATTACTGAATACTAAAAATAACCTTGTTTCATTTTACGATATATCGAGTTTGTGATGGGGTTAGCATTCTAATGGTTTCAAAATTCCAATTTGATACTGATACGGCAATATTTTGAACATATCTTTTAATATCACATGCAATGGGCACATGCAGCAATGTACAGTCAGGCAGCTAACAGTACATGTTGGTTTGAGAGGCTGGGATACATAGTATAGTGTTTCCCCTGTATTAGCGAATAGCTAGAATCCGCAAATAGTTGAAACCCCTATAAAAATTATTAAAACTGCCTATTTTGTTAGTTAAAACTCAAGAAAAAGCCACTAAAAATGTTTATACAGGCGGCCCTCGGTTGGCAGCAGGGGTTCCGTTCCTGGTCGATGACGCTGAGCGATTTTTGGCGCTAAGCAATTTTTAAGTCTACAGCTGCCGCACACCTTCTTTAGGAGTACTAGACCAGTTAACAGCGCCCTAGACCAGTCAAATGGCGCTGTAGTCCCGCAATGGCGCAATAAGTAAAATTATATTTATGCAGTAGTATAGTACTACTATAGAATTTACTGTACAGTACATTATAGTATTATAAATACTGTAAAGTGAAAAAGCCTATCTTTAATCCTTTGGGTGTCTTAGTACGTAAAGATATAATAAGGTTTTATAAAGTGTACAGGTAGCTGTAGTGTTCAAATTATGATAATTCTTATTACAATAATCCAATTTTACGAGAGACCAAATGAAATAGCCTAACTTTATCCCACCTTCTAGTTAAATAAGTTCAAAAACAGCAAAAGAGAATGATGAAAGTATGGTTTTAACAATATATTCATTGCATGAACAACCGAACGAGAAACAATTTTTTTTTCTAAGTACAACCGAATTGGATAACAACATCCGTTTGGCTTGTATTTCAACCATCGTACTATAGTAAACAATTACCGTAGTTGTTATAAATGACGTTATGTAGAATAGAACTGAGATATCTTTATGTAATAACTTTATTCGCTATAGATCAAAGATTAATAGGGAAATATACTGTTAAATTTAAACCTAGTTATATCTGAAGCTGAGAAAACTGTTCAAGCTGCTAATGGCCATTATCGTGCATTGGCAACAAGGATAAAACTCCAGTAAACGTATGCCATCAAACACAACCGTAGATAAAATTGAGGTAAAATTATTTTAATCAAAACTACTGTGCTTGAAAGAACACATTGTACTGTTGGTTTCACGCCAATAAAAGATAAATAACGTAAAGTTCATATTACGATGATATAAAGGAAAATTGCGAATGGAACCATGTAATTTTTTAACTCAATAAACTTGCCACCAATGTAATCTGTTAATGAAAAAAAAATTAGTTCACAATCACAACAAGTCATATTTCTACCTAAAAACACATCAGATAAGGAAAAATGACCTTGTTTCATATAAGTCAAGTAGTATTTACTACGGTAAATTTAATCAGCTGATGGCAAATACGAGTTGGTTTCACCATATTTAACGCAATTCTGAGCGAATTTTCATGCTTCTATTAGCATAAACGAATATCTAGATAATTTTTCCTTATAAATCTGTTTTTAGGTGGAAATATGACTTAATTATGTCTCGTTGTGATTGTGAACTAATTTTTTTTCGTTAACAGATTACGTTGGCGGCATGTTTATCGAGTAAAAAAATTACGTGATTTCGTTCGCAACTTTCCTTTATAACACAGTAATATGTACTTTACGTTATTTATCTTATATCGGCGTGAAATCAACAGTACAATGTGTTCTTTTAAGCACAGTAGTTTTTATTAAAATGATTTTATCTCAATTTTATCTACGGTTATGTTTGATGGCATACGTTTACTGGAGTTTCATCCTTGTTGCCGATGCACGATAATGGTCATTAGCAGCTTGAACAGTTTTCTCAGCTTCAGCAACAACTAGATTTAAATTTAGCAGTATATTTCCCAATTGACTTTTGATCTATAGCAAATAAAGTTATTACATAAAGATATCTCAGTCCTATTTTACATAACGTCATCTATAGCAACTACGGTAATAGTGTACTATAGTACGATGATTGAAATACAAGCCAAACAGATGTTGTTATCCAATTCGGTTGTACTTAGAAAAAAAAATTTTTCTCATTCGGTTGTTCATGGCTGTACACGTTTACGCAATGAATATAACGTTAAAAATGTTATTGTTATAATACAATTAAGTTTGTTCATACTTACCTGGCAGATATATACAGTAGAGCCTCAGTTCTCGACGATAATCCGTTCCAGAAGGAGCGTCGATATTCGATTATTTCGAGAACTGAATCAAGTTTTCCCATAAGAAATAACTGAAAATGGATTAATCCGTTCTTGACCATCAGTTATTACCTAACCTTGCCTTTTTATACAATACATTACATGTAAATTACAACTAAATAAGTTAAAAGTTAAATAAATATCATGTTAAACGTATATTTATAATTTTAAATGTGTAATATACAGTATAAAAGAAAACTACCCTGTGTCCAACTGATTGTTGACCAAGCTCCATAGGCTACCTAGGTAAATAGTAAGTAGAACGTAGTGTAGTGGGTAGGCATAAAACGTGTTGCTAACATAATAAAAGCATTGAAAAGCAAGTCTAATTATTACAGTAAATTAATAAACTATTAAAATTAAACCCAATCTATATTTATCAAAAACTTGCAAAAATTTGCCTACAGTAAGTCGGCATTTAAGGATGTAAACAACCATAGCGCAGCCCTGGTGGTTTATATCGGGACTATGGTAGTAAAGAAACCATATCGCTATAAGCCTAGAAACATTTACATTCGATATTAATTTATGGTAAATCTTTTACGGAGTCGACTGCAATACTGTATACAAAATCGCTTGAAAATTATCTTTCAGTAAATGTAATGTTATGATACTAACGATTTTGTTTCATAAATGTCCTTATAAAAAAAGGTGCGTCTTTTTTTTTATTACGGCAAATTGTCCAATATCAGGGCTGGTTTCAAGCTTATTGGACTTTGACAATTATTATGGTACTGCATGGTACATATATACGTACACATAAGTAAAAGAATCTTCTTAATGTCTTTAATTACTATACCATTACGTACCAGCATCTCTTGAGTTTAATATCAAGCTAACCTCCTTTTTTTTTTTTTTTTTTTACGAGGACGCTTATACGAAGCATACAGATTGCGTTCGTTACCGCGCACGCGTTGCATATGTAAACTGTGTCACTACCAGACCTCATACGTAAACATTGACGTCTTTTTACAGTAGACATAAAAGAATCTTCTTAATTTCTATAATTATTCTATACCATAGCGGCTTCTCTGATTAAGCTAAGGCTAACCTCCTCTTACCAGCAAGCTTAACAAAGATTAAGATTGCGTTCGCTACCGAACGGCACACGTTACGTATGTGACAGTGGTTTCACTACCAAATCTCACACGTAAACAATGACGTATTTTTACAGTAGACATAAAAGAATCTACTTAATTTCTATAATTAATGTATACCGTAGCGGATTCTGAGTTAACCTAAGGCTAACCTCTTCTTTACCGGCACGCTTAAAAAGCTTAGATTGCGTTGCTACCGAACCGAACATGTTACGTATGTAACTGGTTTCACTACCAAATCTTACACGTAAACATTAACGTATTACAGTACGACATAAATGATTCTTCTTAATTTCTTGATTACTACGCACTTAATATGGCATAGTAGCTTCTCTGATATAAACTATGACTAACTTCTTCTTTACCGGAAAGCTTAACAAAGCTTAAAGATTGCATTCGCTACCGAACCGCACATGTAACCTACGTACGTAACATTGCCTTCACTCCAAACCTAACACTTAAATAGTACGTATTGCATTTGCTACTGAAACGCGCGTCTCAAGTGTGAGCATGGTTTTAGAATATGTCTACGTTGATACCACCGAAAAAGCAAACGAAATGCGCGCAAGGTGTACAAGACACGACACATGTTTGAATGTTTGTAAACATTAGTTGCGACTTTAAACAATGCTGAGTCACTGAGTGGCGTCACCAATGTTACCAACCGTTTTGCTAAATTATGCTAGTCGGTCCAAGCAAGAATTTATGCCAAAAATGGTGCAATTTTGTGCCAGAATTATGCTATTAATCTATCATTATCTCATTTCTCTAATACATTTGAGCTAAAACAACGATGTAATGGAAATTTAAAACATTGGTTTATATATTAGGTGAAATGATAAAAAGTGACGAACAGACAACTATTATAACTAATAATTTGATGATGTTAGGAAACTCGTAATAAAACACCATTTTTCTTTAATAGATCACATACGCAATCACTAGTACACTATTTGATATGCAATCACTATTATACTATTTGACAAATGTGTGAAGATCACACATACAAATGTGAAGAAAAACAACAAGTTTTACTTATTACTGCATCATTATCATGCCACTCAGAACCATTTTTCTTTAACAGGTCACATAAACAATTAATAAATACTTGAAAATGTGTGAAAATTACTTCAAATATAACATTTTGTTATTATTTACTGATATTTCCTGAAAAATTAAAACTAAAAAAAAAGGTAAACAAACAAACCAGTCTCTACTCAAGAAGAAAAACATACGTACTTATTACTTGATCATTATCATGCCACTGAAATACTTTTTCTTTAATAGATCACATACACAATGAATAAATACTTGAAAATTGTGGTAAAATCAGCTAAAGACATATTATTATTTTGATTATTTTTGACAATGAAAAAAATAAAACTTAAAAAAGGAAAAAAAGTATTCTTTAACTCATGAAGAAAAAACATTATTAACACTTTACTGATTGTTTGTCATGCCACTGTGGGTATTTATTTATATTCACAAAATTTAACATTCCTTAGTTGGGTTCAAACTTAGCAATTAACTCATTGTTAGTGCTGCTTTTGAGCAATTTCACTTGAAGATACATTCACTATAGCTGTGTATGAAATTGAGGAATTTTCTGCATTTTATTTAAAATTTTAGTGAAAATACATTCTAAAATTGTACAGAAACCCTAAGTGTGAAAGAAATTATGCTAAGCTCCAATTCTTGGGTCAAATTATGCTAAAAAAACATGAAATTATGCTACATTTGGTAGCACTGGATGACGCCAACTAGCGGCAGCTGGCGGAAACAGTTTTGTTTACAAACATCATATGGTCGGGGGTCGGAAACTGGTTTTTTGGTTGAAAACAGATACAAAGTTTATTGGAAATTTAGTGGCGAAATCCGATTATGTCGAGTTCTAATACGGTCGTGAACCGGGTCTCTACTGTATATAGCTGTATTTTCTGAAGTCCGACAGAATTTAAAAATTCGCGGCACACGCAGTGGGCGGCCAGGTGGTAGTACCCATTCCCGCCGCTGGGAGGCGGATATCAGGAACTATTCCCATTTTCTATTCATATTTTATCAGTGCCACTGTCTCCTGAGGGGAGGTGGGTGGGCACTTTAATTATATATATCTGCCAGGTAAGTATGAACAAACTTAATTGTATTATAACAATAACATTTTGTTCATGAAACTTACCTGACAGATATATATATAGCTGAATCCCACCTTCGGATGGTGGGAAGAGACAGAATAGGATTTTTGGGAAACTAAATTAAGTAGATGATATACATCTTGGTTCCTGACCTGTTAGCATAGCCGACTTCGTGATTACTGTCACCAAAGTCTGCTTCTTCTGCGTTACTAGAGTTGCCAGCGAGGTAGAGACCTGTAATGCTGGTGCGCTCTAGATGATCTGTCAACGGGGGCGTGACCACAATGTGACTAGACCATATGACCATACTTCTGAGGGCACCGAAGCTAAAACCACCACCTGACCTAACCTATCAAAGTTAGTTCCATAACTTCTAGGCTAAAGAAAAGGAACGCGCCTCAAGCGACCAACCCTTCAAAGTTAAAAGCCCCACACCTATCCCTTTTCTATAGGATAGGATTCGTGTTGCTTCTTGCACCCAATAATATATCTATGGATATGTATGGTCTAGCGACTTACGGATCTGAAATGTCGTCTTCACATCCCGTCGGGAGTGTGAAGCGAACACAGAGTTGCTTCGCTAAAGCGTGGCACTCAGGATGTTACTGAGTGTCATGCTCTGTTGAAATGCTTCCGCAGGCCGCGCCCTCACCTCTTGAGCATTCATATTAAGAAAAAATCTCAAATCTTTATGCAAACATAATGAATGAGACCTCTTAAAAGAACTCCTTTTGGCTATAATGCCAGGGTGTTTCTTGGACATGAACCAGTCTGGTCTTTTTACGGAACACCGCAGATTGTCGGAGTGTGAAGCGAACCCAGAGTTGCTTCGCAAAAGCGTGGCACTCAGGATGTTACTGAGTGTCATGCTCTGTTGAAATGCTTCCGAGGCCGCGCCCTCACCTCTTGAGCATTGATATTAAGAAAAAAATCTCAAATCTTTATGCAAACATAATGAATGAGACCTCTTAAAAGAACTCCTTGGCTATCATGCCAGGGTGTTCTTGGACATGAACTAGTCTGGTCTTTTTACGGAACACCGCAGATTGTCTGTTGACCTTGACTTTCTATAGTTTTATCAAGATAAAACTTGAGAGACCCTACAGGGCACAGGACTCTCTAATGCCCTTGCCCAATAATTTGTGCCATACCCTTGGTCTCCAAGCCTTCGGGTCAATGGTTAGACAGGTTTTCGTTCTTATCAAGAACGGAAGGCTTAGCGGACAGACCGCATTATGTCCTTTAAAGCCAAAACCTCTGATGATGGCTAAAACCTCACTAACCCTCCTTGCCGTGGCTAGAGCGGTTAGAATATTAGCCTTTCTGGTCACGTGTATTAAGTTCGCAGAAAGGATAGGTTCGAAATGCTTTTGGCATCAGAAACTCAGACTACGTCTAAGTTCCATGCCGGAACCTGCGATCCAGAGAATTTCAAGATCTCCACAGACCCTCAAAAGATCGTGAAGCTTTGTTGTTTGACAGAACCGAATCTCTGAGCCTAGAGGCCGTCAACAACATTTTTGCATATTCTACAACAGTTAGGACTTCTATCTTATCTCATACTTCATACGGAAAGATAGAACCATAACGAAATTCACAGAGGTCGAGGTGGAGGAAACAGTCATTTCCCTTCACTATCTCCAGAAACGGCCCCCTCCGATTGAAAACTGAAAATAGGCAGCACTGCTTTGCCTTGGCCAAGAGACTGCCATTAATCTTGAAGCTCTTATCGCTTCTCGATAGTCTGAACGCCTTCAGAGTCAGAGAGGAGAGATATTAGATACTTCACTAAGTGACGATGTTAGATTACACAGATTCTCTCGGAAGGGTCTTTGGACAATTCTCTGAATTACCTGACCTCTGTGAATCCAACCTCTTAGAGGCCAACATGTGGCGACTAAAGCTAATCCTCTAGGATCATGAATAAGGGAACAACTTAAGAGGAAGCTCCTTCGTCTTCAATATTACGAAAAACTTAACGAAAGGACGCCCTCAGTCTCTCCTCACTTTCGACATACTTCTAAGTGAGGATTACTCAGACGTCAGTAGTTGTTGCCTTCGATCGAGAAGACCCGCACGGACGTGCACTAGTTTAACGAACCTCTTGAGGATCGTTACGTTCCGTGCCCAAGCCCATAACCAATACTCTCTTCTCGAGCTATGAGAGAGCTGAGAAATTATCCGAGATGATTTGGGCCACTCGATCCAAACTCACCCTTCGAGGAACTGGAGAGCCGACCAATTTGGCTTCCAATTCTTTCAGACAATGTGCCAGAACATCTGTTCTCTGTTCGGATGTCTGGCACCATCTCGCTATCACCCGAGGTGATCCTCGAGCCGTTGAGAGAAAATTAGAATTACAAGATCTTTGATGTTATTCCAATTTCTTCGTGAGGAAAATTTGTAGAGGTCTGAATTGCTGTTTATTCAGGGAAAACAAGCTTCTCCAGCGAGGAAATGGACCCCAGCAAACTCATCCATTCCCTCACTCAGCCTGCTTCCTTCCCTAAATAAGGCTGCGCTTTGCATAAGCAGGAGAGCATTATTATAGTGCTATGCCGCGGTAGATTCGTACAGAATGTTACCGTGCGGTAAACCCGCACCTAACAAGTATAAGAGATATCTTGTTGAAATTTTCTAAGTAAACGGCAGGTATGATCATTCAAGATTACTAGAAATTTCCTCAACCCGAGGCTAAAATCCATGATTGTAGGGCAGAGAGACGGTTTATTCAGCCATTCCCGGAAGGGAGAGAGACGTAACCAACCGCGCATGACACCGAGCTAGCCGGTACTGCGTAGATCACAGTAACAGCAGCCTTGATCATCGTCTCGCACTATGTGCCTGAGTTGCCAGCTACTCCTTTTACGAAGGGATAGGTATGAAATTATCGAGCCAAAGGAAACTCTCAAGCAGCATATTAAAAAGAACAAAAATTCGCTAAATACAGAAGCTGAGTTGATGTTGCAGTTCAATTAGAATACTTCTCGTCTAAGTCGCAATCCGTAGAATAACTAGGATATGCGCCTACCCCTCGGACAATTCAACTGCTTAGTAGAATCATGTCGCGAGGTTAATATACGTAGTATATTTATAGTATTCTGAACAACGATCTCCATCCTAAATTCTTTCCTTCAAGAAAACAAAATAAGGATTGGAGATCGACCACCTTCGATCTCTATCAAAAAGAGTGAAGAAGTCTTCCTCGAAGGAAAGCTTCAATGGTGAACAGAATACTATCTGCCTGAGTTGCCAGCTACTCCCTTTACGAAGGAATAGGTATGAAATTATCGAGCAAAAGGAAACTCTCAAGCAGGCCTATTTAAACGAAACAGAATTCGCTAAATACAGAAGCTGAGTTGGTGTTGTCGTAACAATACCTGAAGAGTTGTTCTTACTCCGAAAACTCTTGGAAGGTTGAAGGGAGTGTCAAATAAATACATTAGAACAACAGTTCTTTCGGCTTCTATCCGCAGAGGTAAATACGATATGCGTATATGACTCGACCCATGCGTTAGCAAAATGACGCAAAGATAAACTACGTAAGTATTGTAGTAATTTGAACATCGAATTCTCTACTACATCTTTCCTGGACGAGGAAGAGAGAAAGAAAGGAAAACGACTGTCCACGTTCTAATGAACGAGACTTTTAAAAGAACTCCTTGACTCTTTGCCAAGACTCTTTTCCAAGAAAAGGGAGTAACATTCGAATAGAGATCATCAAGAGAGAACCGTGGATCGAAAAAGACCGTTCAATGTTCTTATGATATTGGACAAAAGACTTCCTGGATAGTCTACAAGTCTTTCTCTTAACCCCGGATGAGCCTCTGAAAATGAATGAGAGCTCTTCCGAAATTTGTTAATGAGTTTATCCGCTTAAACGATAAAAACGTTAAAATCTATGTCAATGAGAACTACCCCATTTATGAGGGGTCCCCCACTTAAATGACAATGGGGAAAAACGTCCTGACTTGACAAAACTATTAGCACTTTGCTAATAGGGGAAAACCCTTTAACATGACCGAAAGTCACCCAGGAATCCGAGTATATAATCTTCCCGATTCTCAAAGAAATCGATGAAGAGGAAAGAGGGATCGAAGAAAAAATTCGGGTATGTCTCTCCGCTAACTCCGAATCCTTTTAAAAATTTCTGTAAAGAAATGTCCTCAACAGCAAATAAGACGCCTTCAACAAGTCTTTTCTCTCGCAAAGCGTCCTGCCGAGCTTCCACCGAAGCGTCCTGGCGAATGTCCACAAAAGCGTCCTGCTGAGCGTCCTGCTGAGCGTCCTCAAAAGCGTCCTGCCGAGCGTCCTGCTTAGCGTCCTGCTTAGCCTTAGCTACAAGCGTGTCTGAGCAGAGAACACCAAGTCTTCTAACGACGTTTCAGAGAGGAACTCGTTGAGCGCCTTGATGCATGCAAGGCCCGCCAAGAGGCGTCCTGGCGAGCGACCTTGCCAACATCTCAATGTTATGACGAACCGCGTTTTGCGTATGACATTGAATATTTTTAAGGGACGTCCTCATGCGAGTCTCCATGGAGAGCCGCACGCTGCTCCTGAAGAGTGTGAACACTAAAGGAAGACGTATGGCTTTCGTCTTCCGCAAGGTGCTTGCCGAGCGTCCTGGAGAATGTCTCTACTTATAGGACGTCGAGCACCTCCAAAAGCTTCCTCACGTCTAAATTGCCCTTCTTATGCCGACCAGAGACATAAGTTGTTTGACTGTGCAAAGCAGCTTGCCGGCCGTCAAACTTATCAGCTTGCTTTTCGAAGTAAAGCGAACGTTACATAACGTATACGGAGCGCCATGAGGAGAGGAGACGAATACTGAGTTGCTCCTCCAAAAGGTGGAATCAAGAATGTCCTTGATTACCAAATTCTTTTGGAATGCTAGCGAGGTTGAAACAGCTCTAACTTCATGAGCGTTCACTCGCAGGAGGCTCAAATCACTCTTCTGGCAAGATGAATGAACCTCCTTAATAATGTATAAGTGATATATACATGAGCGTTCATATACATGAGCGTTCACTCGCAGGAGGCTCAAATCACTCTTCTGGCAAGATGAATGAGCCTCCTTAATAATGTATACATGATGTATACATGAGCGGTCACTCGCAGGAGGCTCAAATCACTCTTCTGGCAATGATGAATGAGCCTCCTTAATAATGTATAAATGATATATACATGAGCGTTCTCGCAGGAGGCTCAAATCACTCTTCTGGCAAGATGAATGAGCCTCCTTAAATGTCCCTTAGGAAAAGAGCCAGTGCATTCTTCTAAAAGGGAAAATGTGGTCTCTTTACTCTTTCATCCTCTCGTGACGAGAGAGAGGACGTGAAGCGTCCTCTTCTCTAAAGCTTCTTTAGGGGGCGCGAGTCCTTCCGAGAACTCCAACCCCTGTGTGGGGAGGACGCCTCGGAGGACGAGAAGCAATCCTTCAAGATTCGTGCACGTGCACGATCTTTAGCAGCCTGGGAAGAGTCAACAGGTTCTGCCGAAGGGACGCCAGATCGGTGGGGAGCCCCCGTAACCCTCTTGCGGCTTTCGACATGCCCTCTCCCTGAGTCCTGGGAGTCCGACAGAGGTCCAGGCCTAGAGGCATTATGGGGCCGATCTGACGCCCCCTCCACAACACAAGGGGCACTACACTTCACAACACTGATTGGAGAGCGAGCACTTTAGTCTAAGATTACTTGATGTAATCCTTTAGCAGACACTTATTCTAGGCTCGTAAGCCATACCACAGGGTTAGGCAAAATAAAATCTACAGGAGGTTAGAAGGTTCATTATTTCTAACTTCTGTTTACTGTGGAGGAAAACTCCTGATTCTAACACGCTCTAAAATGCGTAAATGAATCCTCCTTCTTCCGTAATCAGTCACACATTACACTAATTACCTTATGCAAAGAAAACATGTAAACGTCATATATACTAAGCGAGTGTCTACCGAAAGTTACGGTAGCCTCACCTTACCATGCAGACAACAAAGTCTGAAACTAGGCTAACTAGCTTCAGACATCAAATGCAATGAAAAAATTTACGATAGCGTATGCCTAGCCACAAATCCAAGTTAATAATCGAAAGAATAATTAGGATACTTAAGTGGCTAATGAAGTTTCAAAATCCTAGGCGGAGGTCTGTAAACAGTTGTTTACCGACCGGCGACAGAAAAAAATATGAATAGAAAATGGGAATAGTTCCTGATATCCGCCTCCCAGCGGCGGGAATGGGTACTACCACCTGGCCGCCCACTGCGTGTGCCGCGAATTTTTAAATTCTGTCGGACTTCAGAAAATACAGCTATATATATATCTGTCAGGTAAGTTTCATGAACAAACCATACTTTCATCATTCTCTTCTGCTGTTTTTGAACATATGTAACTAGAAGATGGGATAAAGTTAGGCTATTGTAATTTGGTCTCACATAAAACCGGATTATTGTAAGACGAATTATCATAACTTGAACACTACAGCTACCTGTACACTGTATAAAACCTTATTATATCTTTACATACTCTAGACACCCAAAAGATTGAAGCCAGGCTTTTTTTCACTTTACAGTATTCATAATACTATAATGTGCTGTATAGTACTACTATACATTAAATTCTATAGTACTATACATAGTACTGCGTAAATATAATTTTACTTATTGCACCATTGTGGGATTAGGCGCTGTTTGACTAGTCTAGGGCACTATTAACTGGTCTAGTATTCCGAAAGAAGGTGTGTGGCAGCCGTAGGCTTTAAAATCGCTTAGCGTTGAAAATCACTTTGCGTCAGCGACCAGGAACAGAACCCCTGCTGCTAACCGAGGGCCGCCTGTAATAAATCAGAGAGAGAGAGAGAGAGAGAGAGAGAGAGAGAGAGAGAGAGAGAGAAACTATTGAATGGACAACATATACGTATCTAACCATGGAGAGAAATTTTTTTTTGTTTAATTCACTGACATAGAGAATAATATGAGAGAGAGAGAGAAAGGGAGAGAATAACTCCTTACAATATCATAAGATTGAAAGGAACCTCTATGGTCAACACTGCCATGCCCTACATATTTACTTTTCGAGAGAGAGAGAGAGAGAGAGAGAGAGAGAGAGAGAGAGAGAGAGAGAGAGAGAGAGAGAGAGAGAGAGAGAGGGCTGAACTAAGTATCTATTTGTCTATCTATCCATTTCTCATTCTGTCTTTTGGCAGAGAGATAGAGATAAATTAAGGAAGAAGTACAAATGAGTTAATCAGGCATTGGCAACAATTTTGGACCAGCGGTCACTTTCTGTCAAGTAATGGGACATGTCTGATAGGCCCAACTTTGCTCACTACAAGGCAAAAGACAAGGGTGAATTCTATTCTTTCATGTTTTAACATAACTTACCATAGAAATGCATAACAAATGAATGAGAGAGAGAGAGAGAGAGAGAGAGAGAGAGAGAGAGAGAGAGAGAGAGAGAGAGAGAGAGAGAGAGAGAGAGAGAGAGAGAGAGATTATTATTTTTAATGTTATTACTTAATTACTAGTTAGTGGGGCGCGGTACCCGAGCTGTGAGGCCGGGTGCCATGGCCCCAGGTGATGTGATGTGACTGTACTCTTAAGTAACAGTTGTCTAACACCAATGTTATTTTGATGAGCTAATGCCTGTACTTTTTATTTCCTTTTCTTGTTATTTCCTATGTTGTTGTACCTGCCCTACTTGTCATATGAAGGAGAGATCTGGTTGTTACATCTGACAACGTTCTCAAGGGTTGCTTATGAGAGAGAGTAAATGAGAGCATAGTTGGGATGTTTGCAATTGTTGGGAGTGATTGGAAGAGTTTAAATGTTTTTGTATTGTTGATGTGTCATGTTTTGTGTTTGCATTGCTGTTAGGATCGTGCAGTATGTATTTGTGTCTGTGGTTTTCCGAAAAAGAGAGAGAGAGAGAGAGAGAGAGGAGAGAGAGAGAGAGAGAGAGAGAGAGAGAGAGAGAGAGAGAGAGAGAGAGCGCATAAGTGGAGGATTGATAGTTAACAAGTGGTTTGCTTGTTGGGTGATTGTCTGGGTCGTCAGCTGGCACAGTTGCCAGGTCACTGAGTCAGCCTCTGATGAGCAATTGTAGATGACAGAGATAAGGCAGAGTCTATTGATGGTCAGTTGTAGTAGTGTGATTTGATTGATTTTGATACTGTATAGTTGTGCATGTCTCAGGTTGTTGTTGAGCTAATGAGTGTCTGTGGATTTGATTTTGTTTTGATGTTTGTGAGTTGTTTGTTAGAGACAGTGTTGGCGGTTGTTTATGTAGTGATTTGTTGAGTTGTCTTTGATGTTGTTGGTGTTATTTGTGCAGTGAGTTGTTGTGTTTCTGAGTTGTTGTATGATTTGCTGCGCTGTTTTCGAGTTGTTGGTATTTGTTTGCGTAGTGATTGTTATGTTGTTTTTTTTGAGCTCTCGTATGGTTTTGGTGCTTGTCCGTCTTGTGTATTGAGTTCAGCAGTTTTTGTCTCTCGACTGTATCCTGCGGGCAGCACAGTGTCTCGGCCTGAGTGTCTCAAGTCTAAGGTGAGTACATGTGTTTGTACTTTGTGTGTTCTGTGTCTCGTTGAGCCAATTGTCCTATGTGTATTAATAACGCAAAGGGGAAAGTGTGGCTGTGGGAAAATTTGTTATTTGGAACGATTAATGTAAATGTGGGAGATCTTGTTGCTTGCTTTTGTTTTTTGCTTGTGATTCCGCCACATTATTTTGGTGCCCAACGTGGGGCTGCTGGTGTGGCAGCTGCAGGATGATTGGTGAAGTGAGCTGTGTGATTGGTGAAGAAAGTAAGAAGTGGAGAGGCTGAAGGAGGAGTTGCAGTTGTTGAGGGAAGCTAAGGAAAGAGTGGAAGAAGAGTACGAGAGGATTAGGATTGAGAATGAGTATAAGTATAAGATGGAATTGGAAGGGTTGAGAGGAGCAATGAGGAATGCAGAAGAGGGAATGAAAGAGGCTGAGCAGCGGATGGTCGAGAAGATGGATGAAAAGTTGGGATTGATGATGAGTAATGTGCAAGAGATGATGAAGATGATATAAGGGGTTTTTTGGAGAGGGAGCTGTCGGAGGTAGGTCTCCTGGGTCTTGTGATGGTCCAGGAGTGGTAAAGAAAGTGGAAGAGCAAGTGGATGAGAGTGCAAGTGATGAAAATGATATGATTATAGTAAGGATAAGAAGGGAGACAGGATAAGGATAGGAATGAGGATAAGGATAAGAAAGGGCTTGAGAAGAAGAAAAAGAAGAAAGGAAGGAAAATTGGTAAGGATGGTAGACAGGATGTGAAAGGAATTGAGAATGTTGGGAAAAGGAAGAGAGTAAGGAACAGAATGAAAGTGATTTAGTCAGTGGTGAGTGGGAATTAGTAGGTACGAAGAAGAAAGGTAAGGAAGGTGTGACTATAAGGAGGCAGTTTTAGAAGGGCCGAGGCGAAGGGCAGAGTGAGTGGTTGATAGGAGCATTAGAGCAAATAAAGTAAGTGTGGTGAAACTTAAGAGATATAGAAGTGCAAGTGTCAGAAAGTTAGGGTCAGTTAGCTGTGAATTCACAATTCAATGTTTACCATAAAATACCAACTGAGCTGTAGTTTTCCCGGAAGTAATTTTCACCCGTATCTTACCATATTCAGCAACAAACTGAAAATGGCTTGATCTTGTTAGTTAGGTAGTCACTGAGTAGGGAAAGACCCTCTCTCCTTCACCCCTCTTTAACCCTTAATGCTAAGAAATTGATCTGTCAGTTGTTAAGCACTTGTGTGGGATTCCGCGCCAGTGAAAAGTACTTATAGACAATAGACAGACAGACCTAACTACTGTTTTTTGTAGCAATACATTAAGTAAATATTTGAAAATTACTAAATCTTTTTATAAAAAATTTATTTGGTCCTGAAAATAACATCGAATACATAAGTGAATATTTCTTGACAAAAAGGTCTGTGAATTGGCAAATTTTCCATGAATAATTTATAGACTGCAAATACAGGGGGTTGACTGTATACTGTATTATTCTGTAGGCTAAGATACTGTATACGTATATATGATTGTACTGTTTACCCTGGTGAAGGCTAAGTGAATTTCAAATAAAGTTTTTTTTTTTGTAACCTAACCCCATCGTAAGTGGGAAAATACCTGTAATTAAAACATATCCGTGAGCATGAGAAAATAAATGCAAAATTATACAATATCTTTCTGTAGGAAAAATAACCAAAATTATACAGTATCTTTCTGTAGGATAAATATCAACCAAACATGAGAAAATCGACTCACTCTTTCAACTCTGAGAGTACTTGAACTATGTTGGCTTCTGATGCTAGACGAATCATGATGTCAAGTTTTTCAAGCTTAACATAAATGGGATCATTATACTTCACAAAGAACACCTTCATTTCATGCTTCAGCAGTTCAGGCCTCTTCTGAACAATTAAATTAATGTTACGCAATGCCACATATTGTACCTGAAAAAATAAAATAAAAGTATGAGAAATTACGCCTTCCCCTGACCATATGCCCTTCATGGGTTGTTCAGTACCATAACTATAAAGGAGCAGCTTCACATTTCTAGACCCTCATTTAGTTAGTTTGGGATTTGTTCTTAAATATTTTAGTCAAAGAGAAAAAAGGTAACATTTAAGAAGATGAACAGTAAAGTGTGAGGAGGCTGCAGGGAACAGATGTGAAGTAAAAGGCTACTCCCCCTCTGTAGTATTGATGACATCAACAAAGTTCATCTTATTCTCATGTCCCCAAAATAGTTCTGTTTAACTTAAGATAATCATTTTGACTTCTTTTTGCTATGCAACTTCAGTAAAAGAATAATACTGCTATAAACAGTCAGTGTGAGACTTCCATGGAAGAGTTTTGGGCTCCGCCAAAACTGCAAAAGCTATTAACTACAAAACTACTAAAGAGCATAATGCATTTCTTGAAGAATATGCACACTAGAAACTTCTGAAACTAGTATTCATGACACTGATTTAAAACATTGAAACAGTTTTCCAAACTTAATGTACAGAAAATTACCTGGCAATATTTTAACACATCATTGTAAATGTTTCCCACAGCTACTAATTTCAACCAAATACACATTTATAGTGAAATGTTTTAAGAACTATAATCCCTTAAAATATCTGAAAATAAAGGTGTACAAGTCTCCTTAATTACACACCTTCTGAAGATTTAATAATTTATATGAACTATATTGCATGATGGAGTTAATTTACAATACTAAACTACAGTGTTTCACTGCCAACAGATCAACTGTAACTCTGGAATCTGTTGTTAAAACATCAGATCTTACCTCTGGCTCAGATGACAACAAAGTAACAAGTGGTGGAGCCAACTTCTTTGAGAGGTTCTTGACAAACTCTGAATCGCTAACCATTAGTTCCATAAATTTCATGAGACACTTGACAGCAGACAAAACAACAGCAGCATTGGCATGTGCCAGTCGAGGAGTAATACGTTCACAAATGCTGTAGAGGGAAATATTTGAGTCAGTTTTTCTTTAACTGCAAAATGAACAGAAAAGAATATACTGGCACTATACTATCACAAAGTATTTGCCCTATTATTATAACCTTCCCACGAGCTGGTGCAAAAGTCAATCTCAATCTTACCTCTGTGCTTCTCGCTCGTCCTTCGCCGTATATTGAGAGAGAGCATCCAATATAAACACTTGGCCCCATTCTGTACACTCATTCAGAGCAGTTAAAAGTTTATTCATGGTTGATGCATTCAGCTCCATGAGGGGCTGACCAGAGCTACTGGCTTCATTAATTTCAGTTAAGGAAGCAACTGCATTGGCTACAACCTACAAAGAAGGAGACAAAGACAATGAAAAAATATTTTCAAACCTTTTTCAAATCACTGCATTTTGCCCTCATCTTAATATTTCATCAACAATGCATCCCAATGTAAAAACATGGGAAAAGACAGAATTTTCAGCATCTTTCCGCAGGCGCTATACAAATACTAGATTTCCTTAAGAATAATACAAAGCTAAAATATTATGTACTTACCATTGGGTTTGAATCAGACAGAAGTTCTTTTAACTGATCCAAAAATCCTTGGTCTTCTACCATTGAAGCATTAATGTCATGAAGTTTTGCCACACAAATCGCTGCAGTCTTCCGCACATATGGATCTTCATCCTTGAGGCATTTCCTCAATGGCTCACATAAATATTCTGTGATCTTATCAACTCTGATGCAACCCATGGTCCGGACAGCCAAAGCTCTAATTAACGGGTTTGGGTCCTCACAATCCTGAGAAGATACATTTAGAGAAGATACATTTAAACGTAAAAAATCAGAGATACATCATCTGAAATCCTACAAATAAAAATCATAATCTAAAAAAAAAAATTGTATTTTTCCTAACTATACAAAACTGAGGTCCTTTACAGAAGGAATTGCTATCAGCATAGGCTGGAAATCGGTCATAGAAGAATAACAACAAGGTAATTAGGCAGTTACTGCTTATCCGATAGTCGGGAGTCCAGCCCAACTGGACATGAACATTCCACTTTGCTTTAGGCCAAGGAACAGATTGAGGGGTGGCATAAGGTGGGCAAATATGTAAGGACCTCAGGTTTCTATAGTTAGGAAAAATACAATTTACTTTAAAAAACTGTGATTTATTCCTAAACATAATACAAACCATCAGTCCTTTACACAAGGAAGACTCACTGATTGGTAGGGAGAATCGGATAAAGTCATGTGAACAGACTGGTGTTTGCCCAATCAAGGTTCCCATCCTGGTCATAAGAGCAAGGAAGGGAACCTGGCCTCTGTCCAATTGATCAGAGTATGAGAACTGCAAGACCAATGGCCAGACCTCTGGACCAATTCATAATAGAGAGGCAAGCATAGCCTCTTATGAATAGCAAACAAGAGTTTATAGTCGGAGGCAAGAGGACAAATACACAAGTAGTATTGGGTTTGTCTCATGCTAATGTCCTCTTCCCTACCTTGTTAGAGAAGGGACAGATACATGTTTCTATACCCTAATGAAAGGGGATAGAATGGAGCTCAATAATATAGTTTACCTGTATCAACCGCCCTTTTCAGCATGTGATGACCGCAGCTCTGTAGAATACAACAAAACACAAACTATGGTTGTAGCTTTTATCAGTTTTGAAATATTTTCATATAAATAACGATAAATAGAAAAAATTTGTCCTTCGATAAACTTTAACTCGACCGAAATGGTCGAAAACTGCAATTGTAAGCTACAACACTTACAGTCCAATAATATTCAATCAATTACCTTCATTTTGCAACAAACATGAAGCCTCTAGCACAATATTTTGATTTATGGTGAATTTTTCAAAATAGCTTTTTTTTACGTCCGCGCATTATGAATTCATGCATCATTTTGTGATAATATTTTCTCTGTGTTGCCTTGATCGTTTTACAATGTGTTATATAACAAAATAATCGCAATTTAGTGTACAATACAACGGGAAAAAAATTAACTTGTTAGCTTTAACCGTTTTGCTCACAGCGCGATTTGAATACAATTATAAATGAAATTTTGTTTTCGCGCTATCATATATCCCATTACGTATTTATACAAGCGGCCAGCGGTTAACGGCGCAATCACTCAACGGCGAATTGGTTTTACGGCGGTCGTCAAAAATATTCCTTAAAAAAATAAGGCATTTTAAAGGTATCTTTACGGCACAAATTTCAGTTAACAGCGCCGCTAGCGCCGTTGTCTAACGAGTTCATACATATGTAGAAATGCCGTTCAGACCATAAAGGTTATGCAAATTATATTAACAAATTTTATGGAGAGTTATTACGTAGGTATTAGGGTAAAATATATGCCTCTGACGCTGTTCTATGCCGAAAATATCGAGTTACATAAGTGCAAATTTAGCTATGGATGTGTCGATTCATAATTGTTCATGCTTTTGTTTAAAATGTGTATGAAAATGTATTACATGAAAGGCATTTTAATTTCTGTACAGAAATATGATACAAAGGCAGCTTTTGAAACTGCCCTTCACGTTATCAAATACGATGTTTTTTCATGTTCTTTCTTGTAAGCCGCCGCCTGCCGCTCTTCCGAAAATATAGATTTAAAAAAAGTGCAAATTAGCGATCGATGTGTCGATTTTATAAATGTTTTATGCTTTTATGTTTAAAATGTGTATGAAAATGTATTACGAATAGGGTATTTTTATTTCTGTGCAGAATTATGATAAAAAGGCAGCTTTTGAAACTCCCCTTCAAGTTATCGACTACGATGTTTTTTTCAAGTTCGTTCTTGTATGCCGCCGTCTGCCGCTCTTTCGAAAATATAGTTAAAAAAAAAGTGCAAATTTAGCGATCGATGTGTCGATTTTTCAAATGTTTATGCTTTTATGTTTAAAATGTGTATGAAAATATATTGCATAAAGGTATTTTCATTTTTGTACAGAAATAAGATACAAATTAAGGCAGCCTTTGTAACTACGCTCCACGTTGTCAGGGGATGGTTTTTCATGTTCTTTCTTGTCCGCCAGTTCCGAAAAATGCATTGTGTTATTTTATTAATTATGCATCTTTTCCATAAATCCTTTAAAAAGTTATACATTATTTCACCGTATCCAAGAATATTGTATGTATTCTCATATTATTGTATTTTAAAATACTACGGCAAACTTAAGCCTGTATTCCGCGGAGCGGCCAATGTTGTGGTTTGAAATCAGCTGATGAATAAGAGTCTGTTTCACCATAACGCAATTCTGAGCGAATGCTCTTGCTTCTCGTTAGCATAAACGAATATCTACATACTTGACTTATATGAGACAAAGTTATTTTTCCTTATACAGCGTGTTTTTAGGTGGAAATATTTATTGAATATGTCTCGTTGTGAATGTGAACTACTATTTTTTTCGTTAACAGATTACGTTGGCGGCATGTTTATTGGGTAAAAAATTACGTGATTCCGTTCGCAATACGTAATCCTTTATATCATCGTAATACGAACTTTACGTTATTTATCTTATATCGGCGTGAAACCAACAGTAAAATGTGTTCTTTCAAGCACAGTAGTTTTGATTAAAATGATTTTATCCCAATTTTATCTACAGTTGTGTGTGATGGCAGACGTTTACTGCCGTTTTATCCTTGTTGCCGATGTACGATAATAGTCATTAGCAGCTTGAACAGTTTTCTCAGCTTCAGTTATAACTAGGTTTAAATTTAACGGTATATTTCCCGATTGATCTTTAATCTATATTGATCTCTGATCTATAGCGAATAAAGTTATTACATTAAGATATCTCAGTTCTATTCTATACATAACGCCATTTATAACAAATACGGTAATGTTGCACTGTAATACGATGATCGAAATACAAGCCAAACAGATGTTATCCAGTTCGATTGTACTTAGAAAAAAAAAAGAAAAAAGAAGTCGTTTCTCTTTCGGTTGTTCATGGCTGTACACGTTCACGCAACGAGTATAACGTTAAAACCATACTTTCATCATTCTCTTTTGCTGTTATTGAACTTATGTAACTAGAAGATGGATAAAGTTAGGCCATTGTAATTTGATCTCTCATAAAATCGAACTATCGTAAGACTAATGATCGTAACCTGAACACTACAGCTACCTGTACACTGTATAAACTTTATTATATCTTTACATACTCTAGACACCCACATGTACTGTACAGTAAATTCTATAGTACTATACTGCATAAATATTATTTTACTTATTGCGCCGTTGTGGGATTACGGCGCCTTTGACTGGTCTAGAGTTTCGAAAGAAGGTGTGAGGCGGCCGTAGGCTTTAAAATCGCTCAGCGTCGAAAATCGCTTGGCGTCGGTGGCCAGGAACGGAACCCCTGCCGCTAACCGAGGGCCGCCTGTATATGATAGATATTTTTTTCATTTCTGATGGTTGCATACTAAACTTCACGCAATGACAAAAAGAGGAGCTAAAAATGAACTCTTAATCTTGAAAACTAAGCGTGCTGTGATTTTTTTGAAAAAAACATTTTTTCCACTTCGGCACTCACTCCCAGACCCCCCGGCATACGGGAGACGATTTTTATTATACCTCTTCGGCGTTAAAGGGTTAAACTATGAGGAACTTCTGAATGCTATTATGATGTCTACAAAGAACATTTTATCACCATACCTAATCAGTCCTAGTGAGTTAAACCACATTATAGAAAAGTGTATATTAGATCATCACATCAAACCGCTTGTGCGCGATGCCCTTACTATACTATAATAATACTGTTAAAAAGAATGACAGAATTAAGCGAGTTGATTTTATATATTTTTTCTATTTTCTTTACAATTTGCTTCTCAGGCTCAGCAATTTTTCTGAGTAACTGGCCAATATTCATTTTGGGAATTTTTCAAAAAATTATAAATGCTGAAGGTAATCTTTTATTAGAACAGGATCTCAGTTCCAGGTCAAGCAGGGGTCGTCGTCAGTCATGGTATTATTCCGTAGGCAT
Organism: Macrobrachium nipponense; assembly: GCF_015104395.2. NCBI lineage: Eukaryota > Metazoa > Arthropoda > Malacostraca > Decapoda > Palaemonidae > Macrobrachium > Macrobrachium nipponense. The sequence continues at coordinate 34,338,433 of NC_087205.1, forward strand.
AGTACAGTTCCGGGCTGGGGTCGTCTTTGATTAAGGGCTGGTATTGGTGCTGGTATAGCTGGTATCACATGATGTTTCGACCTTCTCGCAGGTCATCTTCAGACAAGTCGGTTGAAGGGACTATAGCAAGAAAGTCTGCGGGGCAGTATTTATAGCGACTCGGACCTAGAGTTGGATTCTCATTGGTCGGGCCGGTCTTGGGCAAAGTCGTGGATCTCGCCTCGAAGGTCTCGGGGATTCATCATCCTGTGGGGGTTCCTGATTATCTGGCATTGTTAGGGGATTGTTCGCTGCTCTTCGGGCAGCAGTGGGAAGGAGAAACGTTTACCGAGTGATATTTAAATTTGGTTTCTCCTTACCTATATGGAGGGCTTCTAGGAAGCGCAGACATTGGGGATTCCTTGTCTGGTCTATATTTCGATATTAGGGATAATATCATTTCTCTTTATCCGTTGTTATGATTTGGATAGTCAACACAAAGAGATATCCAACTATCTACTGCTGTAACCAACTATCACCACTGTTAGCCCGTAAAAGAAAGAAAATATGATTTTAAAAAGTAAGGATACTCCCCTTGCATCCAAGGGCACCACCCTCTGAAATGAGAGGAGATCCCCCAAACACCAACACCCACTCTTCTATCTTCGTCCAATAGCTAGCAAAAGGATGAAGGAGAAAAGGGAATACCATTAGAAACAAAGGAGAAGCCTTTGAAGATCCCCTTGGTTATTTCCAAAGCATAAGCTTAAATTTCAGATGAATAGTACATGTCTTGTCCTAATGTTAAAGGGTGAAAATGTGTTATAAGGGTATTAGCGCACCCTTGCCACCGACCCTTAACACAAAGCAAAAAGGCGGCCAGCAAGGCTTGCATATTAATTATTAACGTTAAATATTTATTAATATCAAACACAATATAATATATATATATATAATATATATATATATATATATATCTATATATATATATATATATATATATATATATATATACATATATATATATATATATATATTCAAAATAACATATTAAAGATCCCACCAGAAAAATTGTAATTAACGGCTAGTCAGCAAGAGCTCACAAACATACGTCTTCATCAGAAGACGGTTGAAAGCAAATTGGGCAGGTGGGCCTACCTGCCTATCAGACAGTAATTACTGCCTAACCACCTTGTTCAAGAATTAACGGCCATATTCCAGCCTAAGCTGAAAGTATTTCCTTTATGAAAAGGACCGAGGATTTGTATATCATGAAGGAACAATAAAATTTTTTCTCAAAACTTTACATTGAGACTGGCAATGGTGTCGGGTTTGGAATCATGGGAGCCTGAAATAGGAGTCACTGGTAAATAAATAGGAGGGCTAACAATTGGGAAAGATACAGGAGGTTGAGCAGGGGCAGGAAAATTCTCAACTACTGAAGAAGAACTCTCTACAGTAACCCTACTTTCGGCTCTAAGAGCCCCCTTTCTCATCATATCCCTAGCTAACTTATCTAAATGAGATTTCAAAGCTTTCCTTGTAGACTCTTCCCAATCTCCAATCTACGTATTCTGGACAACATAAATGCTTAGAACAAGTCTGCCCCCTACACTTGACATATTTGGTGTGTGAATCGTACAAACATTTAGCCAACCTAGTTCTACAGCCATCTGAGCAATACCTAATGCTCAACGGGCTAGAAACCGACATAATTGAGTGTTAACTATGTAAACGAACCACAAAATAAGCAAGTATGTCACCAAAGAATCCTACAATTATTCCAAATGATGATGAAAGATGACCGTCAAAACCACTGATGTTAGTCGGGAGCCAGCAGCAAACAAATTGGTTCTCTATGCGGTTTTGCACCTATCAGTCCCAAAAGTGGGTGGGTCTTATACACCTACCCTAGGGATGGTGGCGCCACCACAAAATTTGTAAGATTTGACTGCCGAGGTAGGAAGCTTTCAGCTACAGGTAATTACTTGGTAAGTTACAAGTATAAAACTGATTTGTAGAAGAATAAAAATAAGCCTGTAAGTAACAGAAAAATAATTACCATTCACTTGACTAGACAAGCAATTCATTGTCTAATCATACTATATTATATTAGTTAGAATAATTTCAACCGAGCAAACTTTAAATACCTGGCAACTACAAATTATGCAACATTACATCATAATACAATTACTTCTTGAATGAGATTATCCTCACCAGAAAAAAGCCTTACCTTGACAAAAGTATTAACAGCCATAATGGCCATGTCCGGCTGGGACTTGGCATAATTCATAAGGTATAAGTAAACAAGCTTCTTCAGTTCCAAATTGTCAGTCTGCATACAGTTAACAACATCAGGGAAAAGGGCTGACACATCCTTGCCTGATAAAATAACAATACAAGTAAAAAATTACTACAAGAATACTATATAAGCATCTTTCCTTGAAGGTTACCAGCAGAAAGTGGTAACTTGGAAAAAATATCACAGAATAAAATGAAGTTTTCATAATAAAATGATATTGTTATGTTACAATAAAGTTTCATACATACTTACCTGGCAGATATATACATAGCTAAGACTCCGTCGTCCCCGACAGAAATTCAAATTTCGCGCCACTCGCTACAGGTAGGTCAGGTGATCTACCGGCCTGCCCTGGGCGGCAGGACTAGGAACCATCCCCGTTTTCTATCATATTTTCTCTCTTCCACCTGTCTCCTGCGGGGAGGCTGGGTGGGCCTTTAATTGTATATATCTGCCAGGTAAGTATGTATGAAACTTTATTGTAACATAACAATATCATTTTCATACAATCAACTTACCTGTCAGATATATACATAGCTGATTGGCACCCTTCGGTGGAGGGTAAGAGACAGCTTCTATATGGAATAGACAGGTAAACAACATATGTTGTAGGTATAAATAAAACCTTGGTTCCTACCTGATAGGTGGTAGACTTCGTGGGTGTTTGCCCAGTAGTCTGCATCACCTCAAGAAACTTTAGCGAGATATATGATCTATGGCCAAGAGTTCTTGTGGGTCTGCCGATGGGGTCTTACCCACTTACTCGGCAGAGCCTAAAAGGACTTTGTCAATGGGTGCTGATCCACTTATATGACAATACACCTTATGAAGGAGCACACAACCAATCCCGACCACCTGATCCTAACCATATGTTAGAACTAAAGATTGTTACGAGTTATCCCCGAACTCGTCACAACAACCGTAACTCAAAACCACTACGCACACATACATAATTTTCAAAAAAAAATTATACTCAACTAATTGGATATGACAAGAATTCTCTTACTGAACAACATAGACGGCCGCCCGTGCTAGCCTAAGTCCTCCATTGTTCGAAGAGACTCGACCATATCCAAAAGAAGAAAAGTATATACATTTAAGGATTGGTGTCGGCTCCCGTACCCAGAATCGTATCCGCCGATACGAAAGGACCTAGAGAAAAACACTTCTCATATGTCACACGCACGTCTTTCAAGTAATGAGATGCAAATACTGAGTTGCATCTCCAAAATTGTCGTATCTATGATGTTTTTAAGCGACATATTCTTATGAAACGAGAGAGACGTCGCTATAGCTCTCACTTCATGAGCTTTTACTCTCAACAGTTGTAACTGTTCGTCAGGACAGGCCTTATGAGCGTCTGTAATGACGTTTCTTACAAAGAATGCCAGCGCATTCTTGGACATCAGTCGTTGTGGGGTCTTTTACCGCGCACCAAAGACCTTGTCTAGAGCCTCCCATTTGATGCTTTCTCTGAAGGTAGAACTTCAGAGCTTTAACAGGGCATAGAGACCTCTCTGCTTCTCTGCCTACGAGACTCGACATGTGCCTTTGACTTCGAATGACTTAGGCCAGGATTCGTAGGATTCTCATTTTTTTCGCTAAAAACAGGGTCTTAAACGAGCAAATCGCTGAGTCTCCCTTGAATCCTACTTTATCCTGCAGAGCATGCAATTCACTAATTCTCTTTGCCGTAGCTAAAGATAATAGGAATAGGCATTTTCGGGTAATGTCTCTAAACGATGCCCGATGAGGAGGTTCGAATCTTTCCGATGACAGATACTTTAGAACTACGTCTAGGTTCCAGTTCGGAGGTACTGGTTCCTTAGACTTTGAAGTCTCAAAAGACCTTATGAGATCGTGGAGATCTTTATTATCTGCCAGATCTAAACCTCTGTTCCTGAATACAGCCGAGAGCATACTTCTGTATCCCTTTATTGTGGATACTGGCTAGATGAGATTTTTCTCTCAGGAATAGCAGGAAATCAGCAATTTCTGCTATAGAGGTAGTGGAGGAGGACAACTTCTTGGATCTACACCACCTTCTAAATACCTCCCACTTTGATTGGTATACTTTCGTAGTGGAGGTTCTGCGTGCTCTCGCGATCGCGCTTGCCACTTCGCGAGAAAAGCCTCTCGCTCTGACAAGTCTTTCGATAGTCGAAAGGCAGTCAGAGCGAGAGCGGGGAGGTTTTGGTGGTACCTCTTGAAGTGTGGTTGTCTGAGAAGATCCATCCTTCTTGGTAGGGATCTTGGAAAATCTACGATCCACTCTACCACCTCCGTGAACCATTCCTGGGCCGGCCAAAAGGGGGCTATTAACGTCATCCTCGTCTCTTTTGACGCCACAAACTTTCTCATTACTAACCCCAGGATTTTGAATGGGGGAAAAGCATATACGTCTACTCGAGACCAATTTAGCAGGAAGGCGTCTACCATAAGAGCTCTTGGATCTTCCACGACCGAGCAAACAACTGGGAGCCTTTTTGAAATGAATGTTGCGAAGAGATCCACATGAGGAGTTCCCCACAGAGACCAGAGATCGAGAGACACTTCCTCGTGTAGTGTCCCTTCTGTATGAAGGACCTGGTTCCTCCTGCTGAGCCTGTCCGCCCTCACTTATTCTCCTGTACGAACCTTGTCAGCAGGGAGATGTTCCTGTGAGACGTCCAAAGTAATAGGTCTCTCGTGAGCTCGTAAAGGAACGAGGAGTGCGTCCCTCCCTGTTTCCGAATGTAGGCAAGTGCGGTGGTGTTGTCCACATTTACTTGCACTACTTGTTTGACACCAGAGGTTCTCGCTCTTCAAGGCCAGATGTACGGCGAAGAGCTCTTTGCAGTTTATGTGCCAAGACACCTGTGCTGGTTCCCAGGTGCCTGACACTTCCTCTGAGCCTAATGTCGCTCCCCAACCTCTCTCCGACGCACTAGGTCTGGGTTCTGTGTTCTTAGAGAGATCCCTTTGTTCTCTTCCAGAGGGAGCAACCACCACTGTAGGTGTGACTTTATCTCCACTGGAATGGGAAAAACGTCCGACAGTTGTCCGGTTTTCCAGCTCCAAGACCTCTTGAGGAAGAATTGAAGCGGACGTATATGAAGTCTTCCTAGAGGGAAGAATTATTCTAGCGAGGAAAGCGTCCCCAGAAGGCTCAACCATTCCCTCGCCGATGTTTGTTGCTTCTCTAAGAAGAGAGAGACTATCCGCAACCTTTTGCGATTCTCTCTTGCGAAGGAAAAACTCGAAAAACCCCGAGAATCCATCCGAATCCCCAGATAGACTAGGTCTTGTCTGGGGGTCAGCTGAGACTTCTCGAGGTTCACAAGCAATCCCAACGCTTTGATTAAATCCAGAGTTAACATTAGGTCCTCCAAGCACTGTCTCTCCGATCTGGCCCTGATGAGCCAGTCGTCCAGATACATAGAGACATTCACTCCTTTGAGGTGAAGAAACCTCGCCACATTCTTCATCAGGCTTGTGAAGACCTGAGGAGCTGTGGACAGGCCGAAACACAAGGCTCTGAACTGAAAGATAGTTTGCCTTCCCCCCGTCATGAAACGGAGGTACTTCTTCGATGAAGGGTGGATCGGGACGTGAAAGTAGGCGTCCTGGAGATCTAAAGACACCATCCAATCTACCTGTCGTAATGACGCCATGACTGAAGCAGAAGTCTCCATGGAGAATTTCTCCTTCTGAACAAATTTGTTCAGAGAGCTGACGTCCAGTACTGGTCTCCAGCCTCCCGAGGCTTTCGCCACCAGAAAAAGGCGATTGTAAAACCCCGGGGAGTGTTGATCCCGTACCAATTCTATCGCTCTCTTGTCCCACATTTGTTCCACCATCGATCGAAGAGTATCCCTCAGCACAGGATCCTTGTATTGGCTGATAGTTCCCTTGGTATTGACGTTAGGGAGAGTGTTCAGGAAAGGGATAAGATATCCCCTCCTTAAGATCGCCAAAGATGACGCGTCTGCATTTATCAGTGTCCAGGCTTCCACAAATCCCAGGAGCCTGGCACCTACTGGTGCTTGGAGGAGAGAATCTTCATTTTCCCTTCTTAAAGGGACGAAAAGTAGATCTACCTCTCTTCTCTGGAGCCTTCCTCCTTGTGGAAGGTCTGGAGGTCGGACCACCTCGAAAGGGCTGCACCGTAGTACTGGGTCCTTTCTTGTCCGATGCAGCAACAGGTTTCTTCTTTCTTGCTGACTGCGTCAGCAGATCCTGAGTTGCCTTCTCAGTTAAAGAATGTGCAATGTCCTTTACTAACTGAGAACGGGAACAAAAAAGCAGATAGGAGCGCATATAGAAGTGCTGCTCTCTGAGCATGTGAGACTGCCTTTGTTAAGAAGGCGCCATATACAGTCCTTTTCTTTAAAAGACCTGCCCCAAACAAAGAGGAGATTTCAAAAGATCCATCCTGTACCGCCTTGTCAATACAAGACAATATGCATAACAGGGCTTCAGGTTCGATTCCTTCCGAATCATGGGCTTTCTTGACATCACCCCAAGGGACCAATCTAAGAAGTTAAAAAATAAACAACTTCCAATACACGAAAGAGTCCCTTGAGGAGATGATCCAGTTCCGAAATTCCCCACGTAATCCGTGCAGAATTGAGACTTTGACGCCGTGAAGCGTCAACCAAAGTCGAAAAATCTGTTTCGGTTGTAGAAGGGAGAGCAATACCCATATTCTCTCCCGTCTGATACCAAATGCCTCTTTTCCCAGCTAATCTTGCTGGAGGCATGCAGAAGACTGTCCTCACTAAGTCTTTCTTAGACTTCATCCATGAGTCTAAGGAATGTAATGCTCTCTTCATCGATATGGTGGGTTTCATTTTGAGAAAAGACGAAGGCTTCTTCGTCTTATCACTAGAAAAGAGCGAGCGCGGAGAAGGAGGAGCGGCAGGCGTCAACTCGTCTCCGTACTCCTCAAGAAGTAGGGTAGTCAACACCTTATAGTTAGACAGACCTTCTCTTTCACTATATTCGTCATCCGAGTTTTCCTCTAACTCCGGATCTACATGCGTCTCCGCTCTCCTTTCCGAACGTTCTTCTTCGTGAGGAGACAAACTCCTAATGGAGAGGGGCTAAGGGAATGATAATCCTTCCTCTTTCCCGCTTTAATAGTCTTGGAAGGCGTCATAAGCTTCGGCTTCTCTAGAATTTTAGAAGACGCTTCACGCTTACATGACGCTTCCCGTTCCAAGCACCCAGCGTCATGGATGATCGTCTTTTGCTGACGTCTCGATGACGCTTCGCGCTTGGAAGACGCTCCGCTCTCCAAAGGCGTCCTACTTGGCGTCATAATATTGGACGGAGCGTCATGTCTATGCTCCGTTTCCAATGACGCTTCGCGTCTAAAAGACGTCTTACGTCTCTCTGGCGTTACGAAACTCTCGTAAGCACCTGTATCGCTCTCGAACTAGACGCTTGAAGCGTTTAAGACGTTTACCTTTCCCGTCTGTATACGCTTCTCGTTGAACAGGTGAGAGAGGACGAGACTTCTTAATTGGAAGCGTCACGTCCTTCCGACGTGGCGCTAAAACTCCCACTAGAGATGACAGTTGCTCTTGAACTGCCATAATGATCTTTCTTGACGCTTCTCCCACGTCCAGTGCATGACGTCTTTCGTCATCACTCGGGGGAGAAGAAGGAAAGGGTACTTCCGCGTACACTTCAGGTGACGCTGACGCCCCCTTCGCTTTTCTTTGCTAGAAAGACGGAGCGTCATCTGAGAAACGCTCTGGACTAGAATCTATGTCAGGCTTCATATGACGCTTCAGCGGTCTCGACAAGTTCGATTCCTTCCACCCTCGTTTAGGGTGGGGAGGGGAGAGGACGAGAAACACTCGCGAAGGACGCTTTTTCTATAGCGCCCTTGAGCCGCCTGCCACGAAGCAGAGCTAGCTGAAGGGACGTCTGACCGTTGGGGATTCCCCACAACCTCCTTAAGGCTTTCGACTTTCCTTCTCCTCTGGGCTTGTGAGCTTGGAAGAGCTCTAGGCCTGGGAGCGTCGCAGGGACGATCAAACGCCCCCTCCACAACACTGGGAGAACTCACTTCACTGTAATGCTCAACCCTTTCACTAGCCTTACCTTTGGAAGTCAGCCATCTTGGACTTCATGTCTCTAATTGGAGCTTTCAGATTGGCGATTTCCGATGCCGAATCCGTAAAAGCACTCTGAGAATGAGATACATAGGGAGAATCTACATCAGTAGGATTAGAATTATCAGTGAAAGGCTCAATAGGCCTTGAACTCACACCTTTCAATCGTCTAATTCTATCCCTCTCTAACTTCTTCAATTAAGAAGTCAAAGTCTTCCACTCTTCTGCATTCAATCGCTCGCATTCCTTACAAGTATTAATAGCAGAACACTGAAACCCCCTACATTTACGGCATACAGTGTGAGGATCAACCGAAGCTTTCGGTATCCTCACCCTGCAGCCTACATTCACACACATTCTCACACTCACATTAGAATCAGACATACTGAGAAAAATCCAAAAGAGTTATTCCAAAAAACATCCACTGTAGCGAATGCCAAAACACGATCCAAATACGTCACCAAAAAGCCGGGGCAAAAAACGATGATCAAAGGATGAAAAATGAATCTAAGTCAGGAGGTAATAACAACAATGTTGATACCACCGGCGACAGAGAAAATATGATAGAAAACGGGGATGGTTCCTAGTCCTGCCGCCCAGGGCAGGCCGGTAGATCACCTGACCTACCTGTAGCGAGTGGCGCGAAATTTGAATTTCTGTCGGGGACGACGGAGTCTTAGCTATGTATATATCTGACAGGTAAGTTGATTGTATGAAAACTAATGTTGTAATACTTACCTGAACACCTGAATTAGCCCAGGTAACTGACCAGCCCAAACTACATCCCCCTTAATTTACCAACAAAGTGGGTATTTTAACTGTCAGCGTTACCAATGCTGCAGCAAATACCGGCCGCCAGGGCCTAGAACCCCCAATTGAGTCAATCGCTGTCAAAATTGAAGCGGGGAGGAGGGTGGGAATCATTCAGGTATTCAGGTAAGTATTACAATAATAGTTTTATGAAAACTTCATATTGCAATACACCCCCTAAACACCTGAATTAGCCCGATTAACAACATTTTAATGGAGGCGAGATCAATCTAATTCAACCCAACCTGTCAATAGAACCTAAGCAGTTAACTCCTTACCAACCCACCATAGTGTAAATGTATGTATCCTCACCTAATTGTCCCACTCGGTGGGTGAGGATGCTTTCAGAGTACCTCAACATCAGTCTTGTTTCTAAGGTACCGTCTGGGTCAAAAGTGCCTCCCAAGTGGATTCTATACCTCTCACGTATGGAGGGGAAAGTGAAGCTTCCCATGGGGCTATCTAGCCTCTCATGTCTGGAGGAAAAGATGAGTGAGCAGGACCTTATCAACCCACTATGTGTAAATGTATGTATCCTCACCTAGATATCACACTTGGTAGGTGAGAATGCTTGCAGAGACAGTAACTCGACATCAGTCTCGTGTCTAAAGTGGCGTCTGGGTCAGAAGTGCCTCCCATGTGGTATTCTATACCTCTCATGTATGGAGGGGAAAGTGAAGCCTCCCATGTGGCTATCTAGCCTCTCATGTCTGGAGGAGATGAGTGAGCAGGACCTTCGAGTTCTCTACTGCTCACTGATGCAGATGACTGTGCAGAAGTTGAAGATATTCCAACATGACCACTGGGATCTGCCTAATCTCAAAGACTAAAGAAAAAATATACTCAATATGAACCCTGACCAACAGAGACTCTTAAGTTCATTTAGAATACCACTGACTACCTAAACTTCTAACACCTTAATGATACCAAACTAATTATAAAACTGAGTTGGCAGCAACAAGAGGACCCAGCGAGTAACCTTTCTCTGAAGAAAACTGAAAATCCCTATAGTAGAGCATTGTGAAAACCAACACCAACTCCCAAGTAGCCACCTCGAAGATCACTGAAAACTAAAAATTCCTCCAGAAAACCGAAGGAGTAGCCACCCCCAATACAAAGCGCCCTTGGATGCGAAGAACATCTCGAAGGCTCCGAAAGTGATGAAGAACCAACAGATGTTTGACTAATAACCTCTTGCAAGAAGAAACTAATTGCATTTTTGGAAATGGAACAAGATGGACACCTAGGGAAAACAAATGAGGTTCTCGGCCAAGGTAAAAGTTCCTTAGTATGTGAATAACTTTGAGAGCTCGAACCAGACACCGCAGCATTTGAGATCTGTCACCTGCTATAGTGTAACCATCCAATGACGCTGCTGCAACTCTACTTATGACGACGACACGAAATTGACCATTGAGGAGACATCTTGCTCTCTAAAACACTGTTACAGAGCACAAGAGGCGCCCTCAACAGAACCCTCTTATGAATGTCCAGATAGTGAGGTGGTAGATGATTTAAAAAGAAGTCCCTCCTCTTCTTGACAAAGAATCTTGTACAGCCAGCCAAAATGTTAGTCTTGTATGCCAGCCCCATCAAAAACGAAATGATGAGATTGTAAAACAGTTCAGGATTGGAAGGAGTATACCCACCATGTTTGAAAAAGTCCCATCAACTCAGACAACATCCACATAGAGTGGGACAAAGCCTCCGAATGGCTGCAAAAGGTGTCTTTCCAAATAAAAGCCTCATGATATGTAACCCCTACCAAACATTGATGAAGTCACTCAGGTAACTAAATGACAAGATTTTACCTGCAGCGTTGGTAATGCTAACAGTTAAAATACCCACTTTGTGGGTATATTAACCCTCTTACGCTGACTGGACGTATTTTACATCCACATTTTTTGTCTCCCGTGTGCCAACTGGACGTATTTTACGTCGACTTACAAAAGTTTTTTTTTTAAATTCGCGGAAAAATACTTATAGGCCTACCAGCCTAAAACTTTTGAATCACGCGCCTTGGGGGATGCTGGGAGTTCACGGATCAAGGTGTTGTTTTGTTTACAATCGTTACGCAGGCGCGCAAGCGCGAATTTCTTTCTTGCCGCACTAAAAAGTATCTGTGACACATCTCGGAAATTATTTTGTCACTTTGACATAATTTTTGTACCATTGTAAATTAGCCGTTACATGAAGTATTATATATGAAAATGTGCGCATTTTTATGTAGAATACAACAATAAAATACTCATGATTGTAGCTTTTATCAGTTTTGAGATATTTTCATATAAATAACGATACTTGCCAAAATTTCAACCTTCGGTCACTTTGACTCTACCGAAATGGTCGAAAAACGCAATTGTAAGCTAAAACTCTTATATTTTAGTAATATTCAATCATTTACCTTAATTTTGCAACTAATTGGAAGTCTCTAGCACAATATTTCGATTTATGGTGAATTTATGAAAAAACTTTTTCCTTACGTCCGCGCGGTAACTCTTCCGAAAAAAATCATACATGCGATTGTGGTAATGTTTGCACCATTTTAAAATTAGCCGTTATATTAAAGTTTGTATATGGAAATGTGCGCAATTTCATGCACAATACAACTAAAAACAACCCATGGTTGTAGCTTTTATCAGTTTTGAAATATTTCCATATAAATAACGATAATTGCAAAAATTTCAACCTTCGGTCAACTTTGACTCTACCAAAATGGTCGAAAAACGCAATTGTAAGCTAAAACGCTTATATTCTAGTAATATTCAAGCATTTACCTTCATTTTGCAACAAATTGGAAGTCTCTAGCACAATATTTCGATTTATGGTGAATTTATGAAAAAAATAACATTTTCTTTACGTCCGCGCGGTAACTCTTCCGAAAAAATCATACGTGCGATTGTGGTAATGTTTGCACCATTTTAAATTAGCCGTTACATAAAGTTTTATATATGAAAATGTGCGCAATTTCATGTAGAATACAATAAAAAATAATTAAAGGTTGTAACTTTTCTCATTTTTGAAACATTTGCATATAAATCACGATAAATAGAAAAAAAACCACGTTCGGTCAACTTTGACTCTACCCAAATGGTCGAAAAACCCAATTGTAAGCTAAAACTCTTACAGTCTAGTAATATTCAGTCATTTATCTTCATCGTGAAACAAATTCGAAGTCTCTAACAAAATATTTAGATTTATGGTGAATTTTTAAAAAAATTTTTCCTTCCCTCCACGCGCGGATTCTCCGCCACAAATCTCCGAAATGCGTACGTCCCATTCCCGGAATATTTGCTCCGTTTCATATTAGGCATTTCATAGAGTTTTATATATGAAAATGTGTGCAATTTCATGTAGAATAAAACTAAAAATATTTGAAGGTTGTAGCTTTTTTTTCCGAAATAATTGCATATAAAAAATATATATAAAAAAATTTGACATTCGGTCAACTTTAACTCGTCAGATATGGTCAAAAACTGCAATTGTAAGCTAATACTCTTACAGTATAGTAATATTCAATTATTTGTCTTCATTTTGAAAGAAATTGGAAGTCTCTAGGACAATATTTAGATTTATGGTGAATTTTTGAAAAAAATATTTGTTTACGTCCGCGCGTTACGAATTCATGCATTATTTTGTGATAATATTTTCTCTGTTGCTTTTATCGTTTTACAATGTGTTATATACCAAAATGATCGCAATTTAGTGTACATTACAAAAATAAACAAAGTAACTTGTTACCATTAACCGTTTTGCGCACAGCGCGATTTGAATACAATTATATATGAAATTTCGTTTTTGCGCTATCATATATCGCATTATTTATATATGATAATGATAATTTTCATTTCTGATGGTTGCATACTAAACTTCAGCCAATGACTAAAAAAGGAGCCAAAAATGAACTCTTAATCTTGAAAACTAAGTGCGCTGTGATTTTTTGACAAAAATTATATTGTAATGATACAATTAAGTTTGTTCATACTTACCTGGCAGATATATATATAGCTGTTTTTTTCCGAATCCGACAGAAATTTAAACACTTACGACACACGCAGTGGGAGTCAGGTGGTTAGTACCCATTCCCGCCGCTGGGAGGTGGGTATCAGGAACCATTCCCATTTTCTATTCATAATTTTTATTTCCACTGTCTCCTGAGGGGAGGTGGGTGGGTACTTGATTATATATATCTGCCAGGTAAGTATGAACAAACTTAATTGTATCATTACAATATCATTTCTGGGCTCAGCTCGTGTCGCTTGCGCGAAATATCCTTTAATCTATTATTTCTAGGGTAAATGTACTAACACATACCAGAGAATAAATAAAATAAAGAAAAAGGTCAGTATGACTGACTCGCTCACCCTCTAGGAGGGTGTCGGTATGAACACTAGGCGAGTGAGACCACTACCACGAGCCAAATGCCAATAGAAATCTCCCACTACAAAACCCTCCAAGAGGGGAGCCGTCCCACAGAGGGAGCAGCTCGTACTACTACTACACCATCCCATGCTTGCGACTGCTGCGCCTCTAGTGGCCATCCTTTTTCGTTAGCTCGCACGAATCACAAGTGCTATTTTTCTCTCTGTGTATTTTGTGCCCTTTCTTCGGATTTTTCGATAATGGAGCGTGCAGCTATTGCAGCAGCTAAGTTAAGTACTCAGTATTTACGGTTAGCGAGTTTTTTCCGTCCCCGAGACGGTATTTGCCGTTTTTTTAGGTATAGATACGTTCTCGGGGGCTGGAAAGCATGGCAGCATGGTCCTGCCGCATGTTGGGTTCGTTCTTGGTCTCCCATACTAGAACATCCTTAGTATTTACGCTCTATTTTGATTATCCGCGTTATTACGTCTACTCAAGTTGTTATACATGTATGTATTTCACCTTATGTAGGCTTTTTCTATCCAGACCCTAGTCCAGGTTCTTAGTATCGGCCCCTGACTAGCTTTGAGTGTAGACTTGCCTTCGGGCTAGTCGCACACTCCTGGATTTTTTCTCCTGCTATTTTACCTTCCTTTCTTTCATTTCATTTTTTTATATATTATATTTTTATGTTTTGTTATTGTTAGGTTAGTTGGCGTCTGGCTTAGCCTAGGTCCTGGCTCGTAGAGCCTAGTCTACCGTTGATCAGTTTCGGTCGCTTCCTCATAGCTTCTCTCTGATCAGTTGGTTTTCGCCCTATGGGCCTATATGCTACCGCTTTTCAGTTCTGGTTGCTTCCCGATAGCTTCTCTCTGATCAGTTGGTTGGCCTAGGCTTGGTTACCGTTTCTTAGTTTTACCGCCTCGTGGTCACTACGTGATCACGAGTCAGCCAGGCGCCTGCCAGTCCCCCTTCCCCCTCTCCCGCTCTCCCATAGAGTCGGGCGGGGGTGGGTCGGTCTGTCCTTGCTCGCCCAGCATGCCCGAGCCTGCCTCCCCTTCCCCCTCCACCGAGGCCTGGGAGTCCGACAGTCCCTGACTGGTTCCGACCTCTCCGCTTCTCGGCTCGGCCGGGTGGTACGTTGTGGGGGGCTCTGGCCTTCCCCCCCCTCCGTTACTTCCTTGTCGCTCCGGGTTAGCGCGAGTCTGTATGTCATCTCGCCCTTCCCTCCTTACTAGAGCTCCTCCCTATCGGAGTCCTGATATCCAGCGGAAGGGTATAGTCCACCATAGTTGGACCGGAGCATACAATAGGTCTTTACTAACCGTACCGTATTGCTGAGTTACTACACTCCGCTTCACTGGACCTAGTCCGGTTACTTGCATGTAGGTTTAAGTTATCTTTAAGTTTATCTTAAGTTTCTTAAACCATCCCCACCCCTCCCTTAGTATTTACCGGATCTCTCCGGGATTATAGCCTATTCAGGCAATGCAGGGAGGGGTTATGCCCAAATTTTTCCGAGCTCCGCCACGTAACGGAGTTCTTTTGTCCTAGTCTGTAAGGTGTTACCCCTTTAAGATACTCATGTGTCTTCCCACTTACCAGGCCAACCCCAACTGTGAGCATCCGGGATGTTCCGCTACACTTCAGGACCCCTGTGGACACGAAGTTTGCCGGTCCCATGCTCCATGCGCGACTCCGCACGGGGACTCCAGGTCTGGTACCATGAGACGTGTACCATATGTTACGATCTGGTGAGCCAGCTTTTGGAAGGCGTAAGTATTCCATCTCCGCATGCCGCTCCGCTTCTTTTAGTTCTTAAGTTTTCATCATTACTTTAACTTAAGGCATCTAGTAGTTTAAGTTATATCCTAAGTTTTAGTTTTAAGTGGTTCTTAAATCTAAAATATATCCTCTCTTACAGGCTCCGGCAGTAAGAGATACGGCATTGGCTACCCTGCGCCTGGGTCGGAGGTTTTGGCAAGAACGCCGCCAAGGGTCAGCCCTACATACTGGAGAAGCGTTTAGCTTTGTTAATCTTCCCCGGAGGCAAGGCGACTGGGTACGTCGACCCGGTAGAGGCGGACCCCTCTATTGCCTTTATCCAACAACAGCTGGCGGCCTCCTTGACTGAACAAGACCAGGATATCTCCACGGATGTCGCAACCCTGGATATAAATGTTGAACCTATGGTAGGTATAGACGACCTGTTGGTCGAGGTAAGTAATGCAGGTACCCAAGGGTCCCCCTTGGGAGTGACTGTTTCTTCTACCCCTGCAACTTCACCATCCTTCCCAGGCTTTACCGGTGATGAGTTATATACTCCTCCAGAGGCTTCGGTTAGGCCTAAGATCAAGTCTAAGCATATGACCTTGACTAAGACGTCATCGTCCTCGAAGAAGACGTCCTCGTCTTCTTCTTCGCGTAAGTCTCCGGCTGTAATCCCGGCCCAGACAGGTCTAAAGGGTCTAGCTCCGGCTCAAAGTCCTCAAAGAGAAGCATAGGAGAAATCCCGCACCCCCCGGCAGTATCACCAGTTCCACTACTTTGGTGCCTATTCAGAGTCTCCCCTCCACCTCCGCAGCAGCTCCGGCTCTATACACCAATGCTGGCCTGTTGCAACAGGTGGGCGACTTGGTAGGCTCCCTTAAGACGAGTATGGAACATATGATATCTCGCCTGTCGGATAGGATAACTTCTCAGGATACTATTATAGCCGGCCTAAGAGAAGCCCCTCTTGCCTCTCCCTCAACCTCTAACACTAGTGGATCTCAGCTTCCCCCGTATGACTCCGCTGCCCGCTTTCTCCATGAACAATCCTTGGAGAGTAGCGTCATATGCTCCCTTCCAAGCTGGTCTCATCTCCGTACGAGTTTGGAACTCGAAGAATAGAGGACTTCGAGTTCTACCCGGAAGGGCCTACAGCCTCCCTTCATAGGCTACGCTAGGCTCACGCCTTCGGCTATGGTTAGAGATGACAGGGTACCAAAGGAGAACAGTCCTCTATTCCTACGGGACCAGGCCCAACGGGAATGCTTAGATGTCTAGACACATGACTGTTCGAATACCAAGATCCAACCATTCAAAAGTCCTTTACCATTTTCACGATGGACGAAGGTACCCCGCTCCCTTTCCTTACCAAGATAGCGAGGTCGACCATCTCAGCAGCTCAGAAAGGGGAACCCATGCCTCAGCTGAAAGAAGCAGACCCCACTTCTCCGTTGCTCCCGTCAACTTGGAGAATTATGGGAGGACTTGCCTACAACCCTTTCACAGCTGGCAAACTCAAAACCTGACTGTGCTATGGAGCAGTTTGGTGAAAAGAAAAGCTGCCAGGCTCCCTGATAGTCTTATTCAAGCGGAGTTTGACTCGAAAAAACACGACTAGCCAGGTCAATCAACCTGATGGCTATGTCTGAGGTAGCAACCATGGCTTATGGTTCAGAACCAATTTTTAAGCTTATGAACCAAAGCCCTGAATCAAACGGTGCAGTCAGACATGTTCGAGTTTGCCACTGCTAGAACAAATTGCAGAAAGCATGTATTGCTAGAGGCAAACCATTCGGCATGAACCGAATAGGTTACTTTCTTCTAACATCTGGGGTCGCAGATCTCTTCCCAGAGGCTATGGTAAAGGAAGTACAAGCAGAGGCTACGAGGTTGAACCCAAAGCCTTAAGGACCGTTGGGGTCGTTGACGGCTAGGAGAAGGCCAAGAAACTTGACACCAAAAAGGTAAGGGACAAAGGAAGCCTAGACGTTGTTTCCAACCTTACCAAAATGAAGCAGCGCGCTTCCCTCAACAAGTTCCTACAGTGCCGTTAGTGCAGACAGCTCAGCCCTCCACGTCTAAAGGTCAATCACCAGCCTATTTATGTGATATCCCCCAGTCACCTCAACCCTCCACCTCATACGCCATCTCTCCAGCTTACAATCCAGCCTTCGAGAGTCAAGCTTCTCAGAAGTATGACCGCTCGAAAAGGATCGGGGGGGGGGCAAGAGTGCAGAGGTAAGCGGTCCTTTCGTGGGAGAGGATCGGGAGGCCCCTTCAATAGGGGAAAGCACTTCAGAGGAGTCGAGGGGGTTACCAGAACCAATGAGGAACTTCAGGTAGGAGGGAGGCTTGTTTCACTTTCGCCACCGGTGGAACTTCAGCCAGTGGGCTCAGAGCATAGTGTCAAAAGGGCTGGGTTGGAGCTGGTTGACGAACCCACCTCCAGCCAGACCTTTCCCGTCAACTTCCTTCCAAGGAATTGACAGAGTACGCAGAGGACCTCCTTCAGAAAGGAGCTATAGTCAAAGTCAAGAGATTAAAATTTCAAGGTCGCTTGTTCAGCGTCCCAAAGAAAGGCTCAAACAAAAGAAGGGTAATCTTAGACTTGTCCCGCTTAAACATTAGCCATCCGCTGCGACAAGTTCAAGATGCTCACGGATCTCACAGGTGCGGACCTTACTTCCCCGTGGGCCGTCACCACCTCTATCGATCTTACAGACGCCTACTATCATATCCCTATTGCAAGACACTTCCGTCCGTTTCTGGGATTCAAGATAGGAGACCAGACGTTCTCCTTCAAGGTAGTCCCGTTTCGGGCTCAACGTGGCACCCAGGGTGTTCACGAAGCTAGCGGAAGTAGTAGTGCAACAGCTCAGAGCTCAAGGGATTATGGTAGTAGCGTATCTCGACGATTGGTTGATCTGGGCCCATCAGTCGAAGAATGCAACAAGGCCACACTGAAAGTGATCCAATTCCTAGGAATATATAGGAATTCAAGATAAACAGAGCCAAGGTTCCAGACTCACCCCAGAGTCAAAACTTTCAGTGGCTAGGCATTCAATGGAATCTATCCTCACACACTCTGTCGATTCCATCCACCAAAAGGAAAGAAATAGCGAAGTCAGTCAAGCAATTTTCTAAGTCACAAACTAGCATCGAGGAGAGCTCAGGAAAGAATCCTCGGCTCTCTCCATTTGCTTCAGTAACGAACATCTTAATGAAAGCCAAACTGAAAGATCTAACCAGGATCTGGCGCTCTCGAGCAAATGTCAGGTCCAGGGACAAGCTATCCTCAGTACCTCTGATTCTAAAGAAACCGGCTTCGGCCGTGGGCAAAAGTCAAGAATCTGTCAGTGTCAGTCCCTCTTCAGTTCCCTCCACCAGGGATTACCATCCACACAGACGCGTCCTTAAGCGGCTGGGGAGGGTACTCCCAGGTCAAAAAGGTGCAAGGAATTTGGTCACCCCAGTTCCGTCAGTTCCATATAAACGTACTGGAGGCAATGGCAGTCTTCTTGACTCTGAAAGATTACGCCCACCAAGGTACTCCCACATAAAGCTAGTCTTGGACAGCGCAGTGGTAGTACATTGCATAAAACAGAGGAGGCTCCAAAGTCACCGTCATCTAAATCACGTCATGATAGCCATCTTCTCCCTGGCAGACAAATTCAGTTGGCATCTTTCCTCCACCCACATAGCTGGAGTAAGAACGTCATAGCAGACGCCCTATCCCGATCAGTACCCCTAGAGTCGGATGGTCTCTAGACGAGTTCGTTCCAATGGATCCTTCAAAGAGTCCCAGGGCTACAGGTGGATCTCTTCGCATCACAAGCGAACCACAAACTACCGTGTTATGTAGCCCCCAACCTGGACCCTATGGCTTAAACGCCACGGACGCCCTGGCTCTGGACTGGAACAAACTGGGAGAAGATTTACGTCTTCCCTCCAGTGAATCTCCTTATGAAGGTCTTAGACAAACTCAGGACATTCAGGGGTCAAGTGGCTCTAGTAGCCCCAGACTGGCCGAAGAGCAATTGGTACCCCCTGATCCTGGAACTGGGTCTCGTCCCCTTCGGATCCCCGTCCCAAGCTCTCCCAGTCAGTACAAACGAAGACTGTGTTCGCTTCCTCAGGATTCTCAAAACCCTAACTTTATGACTTTCATGAAGTTTGCGGCAAAAAGAGATGCGAATATTGACCCTCAGAATATTCTTTTCCTGGAATCCGATAAAAGGGATTCAACTTTGAGGCAGTATGATGCTGCCGTCAAAAAAGTTAGCAATCTTCCTGAGAGAGTCAGATATCAGAATCATGACAGTTAATTCTGCTATATCCTTTTTCAGATCTTTATTTGAAAAGGGTTTAGCAGCTAGCACGATTACGACAAACAAGTCAGCATTGAAAAAGATATTTCAATTTGGAGGTTTAACATAGACTTGACAGATACCTATTTCTCGTCTATTCCTAAAGCATGTGCTAGACTTAGGCCCTCTGTCAGGCCTACGTCAGTTTCATGGTTCTTAAACGATGTTCTAAAACTGGCTTCCAGAAACCGATAATGACACATGCTCGTTTATGATGCTCCTAAGAAAAACTCTGTTTTTATTAAGCCTAGCTTCAGGAGCAAGAATTTCAGAACTGTCGGCTTTATCCAGATGATCCGGATCATATTCAATTCCTTCCCACGGGGGAAGTTGCTACTTTCTCCGGAACGTAGCTTTTTTAGCAAAGAATGAAGATCCTTTGATGAGGTGGGAACCTTGGAAGGTACTACCCCTTCCACAAGATGTTTTCCCTTTGTCCGGTTTCAACCTTACGAGCCTTTCTATCCAGGACCTCCTCTTCCTCATCGGGGCCCCTCTTTAGGAGGGAAAAAGGTGGTACTTTATCCATCTAAAGCATCAGGCAACAAATCCTGTACTTTATCAAACAAGCCAATCCTGACTCCTTTCCAAAGCACATGATGTCAGGGCAGTAGCCACCTCAATTAATTACTTCCAACAATGAATTTTGCTGATTTAAAGAAGTATACCGGATGGAAATCGCCGACAGTGTTCAAACGTCACTACCTTAAGTCCGTTGGAAGCTCTGAAACTTCCCAGCAGTAGCAGCGGGTAACATAGTTTTTCTTTCCCCTGACTCTAGCTAGATTATAGTAGAAGATTCAGTCCTCCTTTCTACCTGCCTCACCCAACAGTTCGTCTATTCCTGCCTTGTTCATTAACATTTACCTTGTGTTTTAGCTCTGCTTTATGATTGTATAAGTGCCCCTTTTGTCTGGTTAGGGACACTCACATCTGATTACCATACTGATCTCATAGATGTTATCCCCTTATTTTTATGCTAGGGGATACATCATAATGCAATGGTTACGGGTGTTTTGTATATTAAGTCATACATTCCTAAGATATTTTATTTTATCATTGATCAAATATTTATGTAAATTTATACTAATTGCTATTTCTATTTTTGATACATGTTGGTACACAGATTTATTGTGATAAGTAATCATTGTACCTATTTGTATATATGTAAATTACCTTATATTATTAACATAATTAGATTTAAGGGTAATTTAAGCATAATTCTGATTTTTGCTTTACTGTGTACTTGGTATCTTTTTAGCATTATATTCTTCTTTTATTTTGTATCTTTCATTTGAGACCTATTTTGTTTTATTATATTTTATTTTACTTTGTTTACAATCTTGTGCTGTTTCTCTGGTACGATTTCGCGCAAGCGACAAAACGATCTGAGCCCAGAAAAAAGGATTTTGACGTAAGGAAAAATCTATTTCTGGGCGATTGGCTCGTGTCGCCAGCGAAATACCCCCCTACCCATCCCTTCGCTCAAGATTGTCTGCTAACTCAGGATGGCCACTAGAGGCGCAGCAGTCGCAAGCATGGGATGGTGTAGTAGTAGTACGAGCTGCTCCCTCTGTGGGACGGCTCCCCTCTTGGAGGGTTTTGTAGTGGGAGATTTCTATTGGCATTTGGCTCGTGGTAGTGGTCTCACTCGCCTAGTGTTCATACCGACACCCTCCTAGAGGGTGAGCGAGTCAGTCATACTGACCTTTTTCTTTATTTTATTTATTCTCTGGTATGTGTTAGTACATTTACCCTAGAAATAATAGATTAAAGGATATTTCGCTGGCGACACGAGCCAATCGCCCAGAAATAGATTTTTCCTTACGTCAAAATCCTTTTTTGTTCATGAAACTTACCTGTCAGATATATATATATAGCTGAATCCCAACTTTGGTGGTGGGAGTAGACAGAATAGAAGATTTTAGGGAACATATATATGCAGATAATTGATATTTTGGTTCTTACCTGTTAGCATAGCTGACTTCGTGGTTACTGCCGCGTAAGTCTGCTTGTGCTACTAGAGTTGCCAGCGAGGTAGAGACCTATAAAGCTGGTGCACTCCAGATGATCTGTCAACAGGGGCGAGACCATGACGTGACTAGACCATTGACCATACAATGAGGGCAACGAAGTAAAACAAAACCACCTGGCGTAGCCTACCAAAGGTATCCAACTTAGACTAAGCTAATGGAATGAAGATCCTCCGCAGGCTGTCAACCCCACAACCATAACACAATTTAAAAACTCCCCTAACCATTAAAGGATAGGATGAGCGCTACCTCCTGCCCCCAAAACAGTGTCTGCAGCAACGTATGGTCCGAGCGAGTAACAATTTTCGTATGTTGCTTTCACCTCCCGCAGGTAGTGTGAAGCAAACACCGAATTGCTTCGCCAATAAGTGGCGCCCAAAATGTCTTTGATTGCCTTATTCTTGTGAAAAGCCACCGAAGTAGCAATAGCCCTCAACTCATAGGCTTTAACGTTTTAGAAGCTCATGTCACTTACACTACACTTTTATGGCTTCCTTAACCGTACTTCTTAAGAAGAAACGCCAGTGCGTTTCGTCCGGGACATCGGAATGATCTGGTTTTTTCAGCAGAGCACCACCCAACGTTCTCTGAAGGAGGCCTCTGCATGCTCTGGTTTTCATGCAAATAAAACTTGAGAGCCCCCCATGGACAGGACAGCCAAGGACTTCTCTAGGTTCTAGTACCCACTAGCTCCGACAACCCTTTGATCTCAAACATCCTCGGCCAAGGGTTGGAAGGGTTCTCGTTCTTTGCTAAGAACGTAGGGCTTAAGGAACAAACTGTACTATGATCCTTGAACCCAATGTGCTTGCTTATGACCTGTATTTCGCTAACCCTCTTCGCCGTCGCCAGAGCGGTTAGGAAAATGGTCTTCTTAGTAAGATTCCTAAGCGAAGCTAAATGGAGCGGTTCAAACTGACTCGACATGAGAAACTTAAGTACCACGTCTAAGTTCCACGATGGTACTTTCGGTTGGAGAACTTTCACAGTCTCAAATGATCTAATGAGATCATGAATGTCTCTGTCATTCGCTAAGTCGAGTCCTCTATGCCTGAAGACTACAGAAAGCACGCTTCTGTAGCCTTTAATCGTGGGAACAGCTAGTTTTGCTTCTTTCCTAAGGTGAAGAAGGAAATCTGCTATCTGGCTCACAGAGGTTGAGGTGGAGGAAATGCCCTTCTTTCTGCACCAACTTCTAAAGACAGCCCACTTCGATTGGTAAACTGCGATTGAGAGGGCCTCCTTGCGGTGGCAATCGCCGTAGCCACAGGTCTTGAAAAAACCCCTCGCTCTGGCCAACTTCTTGATAGTCTGAACGCAGTCAGACTCAGAGCGGGGAGGTTTTTGTGGTACCTCTCGAAGTCGGGCTGTCTGAGTAGATCCTTCCTTAGGGGCAGAGTCCTTGGAAAGTCTACAGGAAGGACATCACCTCCGTGAACCAGTCGACCGCTGGCCAGAAGGGGGCGATGAGGGTCTCCTCGCTCCTCTGATGCAGCGAACTTCCTCATCACTTCCCCGAGGATCTTGAATGGGGGAAAAGTGTAAATGTCTAGTCCCGACCAATTCCACAGTAGGGCGTCTACTGCCACTGCTCCCGGGTCCAGAACTGGGGAGCAATAAAGCGGAAGTCTCTTCGTTCGGGAAGTTGCGAAAACGTCCACATGAGGACATCCCCACAGCTTCCATAACGCCTGGCATACCTCCTGATGAAGGGTCCATTCCGTCGGCAGAAGCTGTCCTTGCCGACTGAGAAGGTACGCTCGCACGTTTTCCACGCCTGACACGAATCTTGTCAGAATCGTGACGTTTTGCGACTTCGCCCATATCAGGATATTCTTCGCGATGGCGAACAGAGAAGGAGAGTGAGTTTCCCCCTGTTTCATGAGTATGCCAGGGCTGTGGTTTTGTTGTCCCGGAGTTTTATCTGAAACACTTTGTTGGAGACTTCCTCTTGAAGAACCTTAGAGCAAGGTAAATCGCTGAAAGTTCTTTTAGATTGATGTGCCAGGACACCTGTTCCCCTCTCCAGGTGCCTGACACTTCTCTCCCTCCTAGCGTTGATCCCCAACCCGTGGAGGACGCGTCGGAGAACAATACTAGGTCGGGGTTCCGAAGCTTGAGCGAAAGTCCTTCCACAAGCTTCTTTGGATCCGACCACCATTTGAGGTGCTTTTTCACTTCTTCCGTCAAAAACAAGACCTCTTCTAGATCCTGTTTGCGTGACCAATTGCTTGAGAGGAAGAACTGAAGTGGTCGAAGGTGCAACCTTCCCAGAGAACAAACTTCTCCAGTGAGGAAAATAAGGTCCCCAGCAGGACTCATTCATTCCCTCACTGAGCATGTTTTCCTTCCCTAGAAAGGCTGACACTTTGTCTAGGCATTGTAGTTGTCGCCCTGGGACGGAAAAAGCCCGAAAAGCCACTGAGTCCATCTGAATCCCCAGATAGACTAAGGATTGAGAAGGAGTCAGATGCGACTTTTCGAGGTTCACCAGAAAGTCCCAGGGACCTCGATAACGACAAAGTCGTGTGAAGGTCCTTCAGACACCGGTCTTGCGATGAGGCTCGAACAAGCCAGTCGTCTAGGTAGAGAGAGATCCTTATTTCCGCAAGATGGAGCCACCTCGCAACATTCTTCATAAGAACGGTGAACACCATCGGCGCCGTGCTGAGACCGAAGCAGAGTGCCCTGAACTGGAATACCTTCCCTTTCAGGACAACCGCAGGTATTTCTTGATCGGGGATGGATGGGGACGTGAAAGTATGGCGTCCGAAGGTCTAATGAGACCATCCAATCCCCAGGTCTTAAGGCTGCTAGCACGGATTGAGGTGTCTCCATCTTGAACTTCTGCTTGGTAACGAAGCGATTTAGACTGCCTGACATCAAAACGAAGGCGGGGCGCCACCCCCTGACTGCTTCGGCACTAGGAACAGACGGTTGTAAAAACCCTGGAGAACTCCGGTCGAAGACCTGCTCCACCGCCTGCTTCTCGATCATTTGATCTAGTAGATCGTGAAGCACTTTCCGTTTTTCTCCCTGATACGAAGGAGACAAATCCTTGGTGTCAAAGACAGCGGGGGTAACTTCAGGAAAGGAATTCTGTACCCCTTCTTGACGATGTCCAGAGACAAGCGTCGGCACCTCTCTTCCCAGGCTCTCGCGAATGTTAGAAGTCTGGCTCCTACCGGTGGCTGAAGGACTTCCCTCTCACTTCTTGCTCTTAGAAGGAGCGGGGGTCTTGCCTCTGAAAGAGCCTCTTCCTCGAGGGGCTGGCTTCGAGGAAGAAGCAGATCGAAAGGGCTTCGAGGAAGAAGCAGATCGAAAGGGCTTCGATTTCTTCAAAGCAGAGGACCCACAAGACAAGTAGTTTATAGGCTTTTCCTAGAAGACTGCGCTCAGAAGGTCTTGGGTTGCTTTCTCCTGAGACTGCGGCTATGTCTTACCATAGACTGGGGGAAGAGATGTTCTGAGAAAGGCGCGAAAAGAAGATCCGCTTTTTGCGCTGGCGAGACCGACTTTGCGGTAAAATTGCAAAAGAGTGCTCTCTTCTTAAGCAGTCCTGTGCTGAAATGAGCAGCCAATTCCTCAGAGCCATCCCTGACGGCCTTGTCCATGCAAGACCATACACTGGACAGCTCCCCCAGACTGATGGAATCAGAACTCCTGGACCTGGCATCCAAAACTCCTAGGCACCAGTCAAGAAAATTAAAGACCTCTAGTGTCCTGAAGAGGCCTTTAAGGTGAAAATCTAGCTCACTATGCGTCCAAGAGACTTTGGAAGAAGACAGAAAAGATCTTCTGGCGCATCCACAATAAACTACAAAGTCCTTGAGCCGAGGCTGGAAGCTTAACTCCGACGTTTTCTCCCGTCTCGTACCACATACCAGCTTTGCCACAAAGTCTTGAAGGTGGTAAAGCGAAAGAAGTCTTGCCTGAAGCTTTCCTCATTTCCATCCAATCGTAGACCTTGCGAAAAGCTTGCTTCGTAGAAAGCGACTTCTTCATTTTCACAAAGCCTGAGATCTTAGTAGCTTTGGATGACAAAAACTGAGAGGGAGGAGTACGTGGAGCTTCAGGCTGAAAAGTGTCTGCAAAGACTGACTGTAGCAGACGAGTTAAAACCTTGTAGTCCGTCAGACTGGAGCCAACTGCTCGTTCTTCGTCCACTTCGACGAAAGCG
>NC_087205.1:34364839-34427155 GCF_015104395.2 Macrobrachium nipponense
CGCTTTCGTCGAAGTGGACGAAGAACAGCAGTTGGCTCCAGTCTGACGGACTACAAGGTTTTAAACTCGTCTGCTACAGTCAGTCTTTGCAGACACTTTTCAGCCTGAAGCTCCACGTTACTCCTCCCTCTCAGTTTTCGTCATCCAAAGCTACTAAGATCTCAGGCTTTGTGAAAATGAAGAAGTCGCTTTCTACGAAGCAAGCTTTTCGCAAGGTCTACGATTGGATGGAAATGAGGAAAGCTTCAGGCAAGACTTCTTTCGCTTTACACCTTCAAGACTTTGTGGCTGGAAAGGCTGGTATGTGGTACGAGACGGGAGAAAACGTCGGAGTTAAGCTTCCAGCCTCGGCTCAAGGAGACTTTGGTAGTATTGTGGATGCCGCCAGAAGATCTTTTCTGTCTTCTTCCAAAAGTCTCTTGGACGCATAGTGAGCTAGATTTTCACCTTAAAGGCCTCTTCAGGACACTAGAGGTCTTTAATTTTCTTGACTTGGTGCTAGGAGTTTTGGATGCCAGGTCCAGGAGTTCTGATTCCATCAGTCTGGGGGAGCTGTCCAGTGTATGGTCTTGCATGGACAAGGCCGTCAGGGATGGTTCTGAGGAATTGGCTGCTCATTTCAGCACAGGACTACTTAAGAAGAGAGCACTCTTTTGCAATTTTACCGCAAAGTCGGTCTCGCCAGCGCAAAAAGCGGATCTTCTTTTCGCGCCTTTCTCAGAACATCTCTTCCCCCAGTCTATGGTAAAGGGACCATAGCCGCCAGTCTCCAGGAGAAAGCAACCCAAGACCTTCTGGCGCAGTCTTCTAGGAAGCCTATAACTACTTTGTCTTCTGGGTCCTCTGCTTTGAAGAAATCGAAGCCCTTTCGATCTGCTTCTTCCTCGAAGCAGCCCCTCGAGGAAGAGGCTCTTTCAGAGGCAAGCACCCCCTCTCTAAGAGCAAGTGAGAGGGAAGTCCTTCAGCCACCGGTAGGAGCCAGACTTCTACATTTCGCGAGAGCCTGGGAAGAGAGAGGTGCCGACGCTTGGTCATTGGACATCGTCAAGAAGGGGTACAGAATTCCTTTCCTGAAGTTACCCCCGCTGTCTTTGACACCAAGGATTTGTCTCCCTCGTTATCAGGGAGAAAAACGGAAAGTGCTTCACGATCTACTAGATCAAATGATCGAGAAGCAGGCGGTGGAGCAGGTCTTCGACCGGAGTTCTCCAGGGTTTTACAACCGTCTGTTCCTAGTGCCGAAGCAGTCAGGGGGATGGCGCCCCGTTCTGGATGTCAGCAGTCTAAATCGCTTCGTACCAAGCAGAAGTTCAAGATGGAGACACCAATCAGTGCTAGCAGCCTTAAGGACCGGGGGATTGGATGGTCTCATTAGACCTTCAGGACGCATACTTTCACGTCCCCATCCATCCCCGATCAAGAAATACCTGCGGTTTGTCCTGAAAGGGAAGGTTTTCCAGTTCAGGGCACTCTGCTTCGGTCTCAGCACGGCGCCGATGGTGTTCACCGTTCTTATGAAGAATGTTGCGAGGTGGCTCGCCATCTTGCGGAAATAAGGATCTCTCTCTACCTAGACGACTGGCTTGTTCGAGCCTCATCGCAAGACCGGTGTCTGAAGGACCTTCACACGACTTTGTCGTTAGCGAGGTCCCTGGGACTTCTGGTGAACCTCGAAAAGTCGCATCTGACTCCTTCTCAATCCTTGTCTATCTGGGGATTCAGATGGACTCAGTGGCTTTTCGGGCTTTTCCGTCCAGGGGCGACAACTACAATGCCTAGACAAAGTGTCAGCCTTTCTAGGGAAAGAAAAACATGCTCCAGTGAGGGAATGAATGAGTCTGCTGGGGACCATTTCCTCACTGGAGAAGTTTGTTTCTCTGGGAAGGTGCACCTTCGACCACTTCAGTTCTTCCTCTCAAGCAATTGGTCACGCAAACAGGATCTAGAAGAGGTCTTGTTTTTGACGGAAGAAGTGAAAAAGCACCTCAAATGGTGGTCGGATCCAAAGAAGCTTGTGGAAGGACTTTCGCTCAAGCTTCGGAACCCCGACCTAGTATTGTTCTCCGACGCGTCCTCCACGGGTTGGGGATCAACACTAGGAGGGAGAGAAAGTGTCAGGCACCTGGAGAGGGAACAGGTGTCCTGGCACATCAATCTAAAAGAACTTTCAGCGATTTGTTACCTTGCTCTAAGGTTCTTCCAAGAGGAAGTCTCCAACAAAGTGGTTCAGATAAACTCGGACAAACACCACAGCCCTGGCATACCTCAGGAAACAGAACTCACTCTCCTTCTCTGTTCGCCATCGCGAAGAATTCCTGGAATATGGGCGAAGTCGCAAAACGTCACGATCTGACAAAGATTCGTGTCAGGCGTGGAAAACGTGCGAGCGTACCTTCTCAGTTCGGCAAGGACAGCTTCTGCCGACGGAATGGACCCTTCATCAGGAGGTATGCCAGGCGTTATGGAAGCCTGTGGGGAAGTTCCTCATGTGGACGTTTTCGCAACTTCCCGAACGAAGAGACTTCCGCTTTATTGCTCCCCAGTTGTTCTGGACCCGGGAGCAGTGGCAGTAGACGCCCTACTGTGGAATTGGGAGGTCGGGACTAGACATTTACACTTTTCCCCCATTCAAGATCCTCGGGAAGTGATGAGGAAGTTCGCTGCATCAGAGGGAGCGGAGGATGACCCTCATCGCCCCCTTCTGGCCAGCGGTCGACTGGTTCACGGAGGTGATGTCCTTCCTGGTAGACTTTCAAGGACTCTGACCCCTAAGGAAAGATCTACTCAGACAGCCCCACTTCGAGAGGTACCACAAAAACCTCCCCTCTCTGAGTCTGACTGCGTTCAGACTATCAAGAAGTTGGCCAGAGCGAGGGGTTTTTCAAGACCTGTGGCTACGGCGATTGCCACCGCAAGGAGGCCCTCCTCAATTGCAGTTTACCAATCGAAGTGGGCTGTCTTTAGAAGTTGGTGCAGAAAGAAGCATTTCCTCCACCTCAACCTCTGTGAGCCAGATAGCAGATTTCCTTCTCTTCACCTTAGGAAAGAAGCGAAACTAGCTGTTCCCACGATTAAAGGCTACAGAAGCGTGCTTTCTGTAGTCTTCAGGCATAGAGGACTCGACTTCTAGCGAATGACAGAGACATTCATGATCTCATTAGATCATTTGAGACTCGTGAAAGTTCTCCAACCGAAAGTACCATCGTGGAATGAAACTAGACGTGGTACTTAAGTTTCTCATGTCGAGTCATGTTTGAACCGCTCCATTTAGCTTCGCTTAGGAATCTTACTAAGAAGACCATTTTCCTTCCATTAACCGCTCTGGCGACGGCGAAGAGGGTTAGCGAAATACAGGTCATAAGCAAGCACATTGGGTTCAAGGATCAATAGTGCAGTTTGTTCCTTAAGCCCATACGTTCTTAGCAAAGAACGAGAACCCTTCCAACCCTTGGCCGAGGACGTTTGAGATCAAAGGGTTGTCGGAGCTAGTGGGACCTGAACCTGAGAGAGTCCTGTGTCCTGTCAGGGCTCTCAAGTTTTATTTGCAGAAAACCAGAGCATGCAGAGGCTCTTCAGAGAACTTGTGGTGCTCTGTGAAAAAACCAGATCTTCCGATGTCGAAGAACGCACTGGCGTTCTTCTTAAGAAGTACGGTTAAGGAAGCCCATGAAAAGTGTAGTGAAAGTGACATGGAGCTTCTAAAAGTTAAAGCCTATGAGTTGAGGGCTATTGCTACTTCGGTGGCCTTTTCACAAGAATATGGCAATCAAAGACATTTGGGCGCCACTTATTGGCGAAGCAATTCGGTGTTTGCTTCACACTACCTGCGGGAGGTGAAAGCAACATACGAAAATTGTTACTCGCTTCGGACCATACGTTGCTGCAGACACTGTTTTGGGGGCAGGAGGTAGCGCTCATCCTATCCTTTAATGGTTAGGGGAGTTTTTAAATTGTGTTATGGTTGTGGGGTTGACAGCCTGCGGAGGATCTTCATTCCATTAGCTTAGTCTAAGTTGGATACCTTTGGTAGGCTACGCCAGGTGGTTTTGTTTTACTTCGTTGCCCTCATTGTAGGTCAATGGTCTAGTTACGTCGTGGTCTCGCCCCTGTTGACAGATCATCTGGAGTGCACCAGCTTATATAGGTCTCTACCTCGCTGGCAAATCTAGTAGCACAAGCAGACTTACGCGGCAGTAACCACGAAGTCAGCTATGCTAACAGGTAAGGAACCAAGATATCAATTATCTGCATATATATGTTCCCTAAAATCTTCTATTCTGTCTACTCCCACCACCAAAGTTGGGATTCAGCTATATATATATATCTGACAGGTAAGTTTCATGAACAAAATGATATTGTAATGATACAATTAAGTTTGTTCATACTTACCTGGCAGATATATATAATCAAGTACCCACCCACCTCCCCTCAGGAGACAGTGGAAATAAAAATTATATGAATAGAAAATGGGAATGGTTCCAGATACCCACCTCCACGCGGCGGGAATGGGTACTAACCACCTGACTCCCACTGCGTGTGTCGTAAGTGTTTAAATTTCTGTCGGATTCGGAAAAAAACAGCTATATATATATCTGCCAGGTAAGTATGAACAAACTTAATTGTATCATTACAATATAATTTTGTCAAAATCATCACAGCGCGCTTAGTTTTCAAGATTAAGAGTTTCATTTTTGGCTCCTTTTTTTGTCCATTGGCTGAAGTTTAGTATGCAACCATCAGAAATGAAAATTATCATTATCATATATAAATAATGCGATATATGATAGCGCAAAAACAAAATTTCATATATAATTGTATTCAAATCGCGCTGTGCGCAAAACGGTTAATGGTAACAAGTTACTTTGTTTATTTTTGTAATGTACACTAAATTGCGATCATTTTGGTATATAACACATTGTAAAACGATAAAAGCAACAGAGAAAATATTATCACAAAATAATGCATGAATTCGTAACGCGCGGACGTAAACAAATATTTTTTTCAAAAATTCACCATAAATCTAAATATTGTCCTAGAGACTTCCAATTTCTTTCAAAATGAAGACAAATAATTGAATATTACTATACGTAAGAGTATTAGCTTACAATTGCAGTTTTTCGACCATATCTGACGAGTTAAAGTTGACCGAATGTCGAATTTTTTTATATACGTATATATTTTTTATAGCAATTATTTCGGAAAAAAAAGCTACAACCTTCAAATATTTTTAGTTTTATTCTACATGAAATTGCACACATTTTGCATATATAAAACTCTATGAAATGCCTAATATGAAACGGAGCAAATATTCCGAGAATGGGACGTACGCATTTCGGAGATTTGTGGCGGAGAATCCGCGCGCGGAGGGAAGGAAAGATTTTTTTTAAAATTCACCATAAATCTAAATATTTTGCTAGAGACTTCGAATTTGTTTCACGATGAGATAAATGACTGAATATTACTAGACTGTAAGAGTTTTAGCTTACAATTGGGTTTTTCAAACCATTTCGGTAGAGTCAAAGTGAACGAACGTGGTTTTTTTTCTAATTTATCGTGATTTATATGCAAATATTTCAAAAAATGAAAAAAGTTACAACCTTTAATATTTTGGTTGTATTCTACATGAAATTGCACACATTTCATATATAAAACTTTATGTAACGGCTAATTTAAAATGGTGCAAACATTACCACAATCGCACTATGATTTTTTTTTCGGAAGAGTTACCGCGCGCGGACGTAAAGAAAAATGTTTATTTTTTTCATAAATTCACCATTAAATCGAAATATTGTGCTAGAGACTTCCAATTTGTTGCAAAATGAAGGTAAATGCTTGAATATTACTAGAATATAAGCGTTTAGCTTACAATTGCGTTTTTCGACCATTTTGGTAGAGTCAAAAGTTGACCGAAGGTTGAAATTTTTGCAATTATCATTTTTTATATGAAATATTTCAAAACTGATAAAAGCTACAACCATGGGTTGTTTTTAGTTGTATTGTGCATGAAATTGCGCACATTTCCATATATAAAAAACTTTATATAACGGCTAATTTTAAAATGGTGCAAACATTACCACAATCGCATGTTGATGATTTTTTTTCGGAAGAGTTACCGCGCGGACGTAAGGAAAAAGTTTTTCATAAATTCACCATAAATCGAAATATTGTGCTAGAGACTTCCAATTAGTTGCAAAATTAAGGTAAATGATTGAATATTACTAAAATATAAGAGTTTTAGCTTACAATTGCGTTTTTCGACCATTCGGTAGGAGTCAAGTTGACCGAAGGTTGAAATTTTGGCAAGTATCGTTATTTATATGAAAATATCTCAAAACTGATAAAAGCTACAATCATGAGTATTTTATTGTTGTATTCTACATAAAAATGCGCACATTTTCATATATAATACTTCATGTAACGGCTAATTTACAATGGTACAAAAATTATGTCAAAGTGACAAAATAATTTCCGAGATGTGTCACAGATACTTTTTAGTGCGGCAAGAAGAAAAGAAATTCGCGCTTGCGCGCCTGCGTAACGATTGTAAACAAAAACAACACCCTTGATCCGTGAACTCCCAGCATCCCCCAAGGCGCGTGATTCAAGAGTTTTCGGCTGGTAGGCCTATAAGTATTTTTGTTCCGCGAATTTGTAAAAAAAAACTTTTGTAAGTCGACGTAAAATACGTCCAGTTGGCACACGGGAGACAAAAAATGTGGATGTAAAATACGTCCAGTCGGCGTAAGAGGGTTAATATACCCACAAAAGTGGGTAGGGTTTTTAACTGTTAGCATTACCAACGCTGCAGGTAAAAATCTTGTCATTTAGTTACCTGAGTGACTTCATCAATGTTTGGTAGGGTTACATATCATGAGGCTTTTATTTGGAAAGACACCTTTAGCAGCCATTCGGAGGCTTTGTCCCACTCTATGTGGATGTTGTCTGAGTTGATGGGTACGTTTTCAAACATGGTGGGTATACTCCTTCCAATCCTGAACTGTTTTACAATCTCATCATTTCGTTTTTGATGGGGCTGGCATACAAGACTAACATTGGCTGGCTGTACAAGATTCTTTGTCAAGAAGAGGAGGGACTTCTTTTTAAATCATCTACCACCTCACTATCTGGACATTCATAAGAGGGTTCTGTTGAGGGCGCCTCTTGTGCTCTGTAACAGTGTTTTAGAGAGCAAGATGTCTCCTCAATGGTCAATTTCGTGTCGTTGTCATAAGTAGAGTTGCAGCAGCGTCATTGGATGGTTGTACTATAGCAGGTGACATCTCAAATGCTGCGGTGTCTGGTTCGAGCTCTCAAAGTTAGTCACATACTAAGAACTTTTACCTTGTCCGAGAACCTCATTTGTTTTTCCCCTAGGTGTCCATCTTGTTCCATTTCCAAAAATGCAATTAGTTTCTTCTTGCAGAGGTTATTAGTCAAACGTCTGTTGGTTCTTCATCACTTTCGGGAAGCCTTCGAGATGTTCTTCGCATCCAAGGGCGCTTTGTATTGGGGGTGGCTACTCCTTCGGTTTTCTGGAGGAATTTTTAGTTTTCAGTGATCTTCGAGGTGGCTACTTGGGAGTTGGTGTTGGTTTTCACAATGCTCTACTATAGGGATTTTCAGTTTTCTTCAGAGAAAGGTTACTCGCTGGGTCCTCTTGTTGCTGCCAACTCAGTTTTATAATTAGTTTTGGTATCATTAAGGTGTTAGAAGTTTAGGTAGTCAGTGGTATTCTAAATGAACTTAAGAGTCTCTGTTGGTCAGGGTTCATATTGAGTATATTTTTTCTTTAGTCTTTGAGATTAGGCAGATCCCAGTGGTCATGTTGGAATATCTTCAACTTCTGCACAGTCATCTGCATCAGTGAGCAGTAGAGAACTCGAAGGTCCTGCTCACTCATCTCCTCCAGAATTGAGAGGCTAGATAGCCACATGGGGAGGCTTCACTTTCCCCTCCATACATGAGAGGTATAGAATACCACATGGGGAGGCACTTCTGACCCAGACGCCACTTTAGACACAAGACTGATGTCGAGTTACTGTCTCTGCAAGCATTCTCACCTACCAAGTGTGATATCTAGGTGAGGGATACATATTTATTTACATAGTGGGTTGATAAGGTCCTGCTCACTCATCTTTTCCTCCAGACATGAGAGGCTAGATAGCCCCATGGGAAGCTTCACTTTCCCCTCCATACGTGAGAGGTATAGAATACCACTTGGGAGGCACTTTTGACCCAGACGGTACCTTAGAAACAAGACTGATGTTGAGGTACTCTGAAAGCATCCTCACCTACCGAGTGGGACAATTAGGTGAGGATACATACCATTTACACTATGGTGGGTTGGTAAGGAGTTAACTGCTTAGGTTCTATGACAGGTTGGGTTGAATTAGATTGATCTCGCCTCCATTAAAATGTTGTTAATCGGCTAATTCAGGTGTTTAGGGGGTGTATTGCAATATGAAGTTTTCATAATAAAACTATCATTGTAATACTTACCTGAATACCTGAATGATTCCCACCCTCCTACCCGCTTCAATTTTGACAGCGATTGACTCAATTGGGGGTTCTAGGCCCTGGCGGCCGGTATTTGCTGCAGCATTGGTAACGCTGACAGTTAAAATACCCACTTTGTTGGTAAATTAAGAGGGATGTAGTTTGGGCTGGTCAGTACCTGGGCTAATTCAGGTGTTCAGGTAAGTATTACAACATTAGTTTTATTATGAAAACTCATTTTATTCTGTGATATTTTTTCCAAGTTACCACTTTCTGCTGGTAACCTTCAAGGAAAGATGCTTATATAGTATTCTTGTAGTAATTTTTTACTTGTATTGTTATTTTATCAGGCAAGGATGTGTCAGCCCTTTTCCCTGATGTTGTTAACTGTATGCAGACTGACAATTTGGAACTGAAGAAGCTTGTTTACTTATACCTTATGAATTATGCCAAGTCCCAGCCAGACGGTACATGGCCATTATGGCTGTTAATACTTTTGTCAAGGTAAGGCTTTTTTCTGGTGAGGATAATCTCATTCAAGAAGTAATTGTATTATGATGTAATGTTGCATAATTTGTAGTTGCCAGGTATTTAAAGTTTGCTCGGTTGAAATTATTCTAACTAATATAATATAGTATGATTAGACAATGAATTGCTTGTCTAGTCAAGTGAATGGTAATTATTTTTCTGTTACTTACAGGCTTATTTTTATTCTTCTACAAATCAGTTTTACACTTGTAACTTACCAAGTAATTACCTGTAGCTGAAAGCTTCCTACCTCGGCAGTCAAATCTTACAAATTTTGTGGTGGCGCCACCATCCCTAGGGTAGGTGTATAAGACCCACCCACTTTTGGGAACTGATAGGTGCAAAACCGCATAGAGAACCAATTTGTTTGCTGCTGGCTCCC
The DNA here is from genome assembly GCF_015104395.2 of Macrobrachium nipponense. Taxonomy (NCBI): domain Eukaryota; kingdom Metazoa; phylum Arthropoda; class Malacostraca; order Decapoda; family Palaemonidae; genus Macrobrachium; species Macrobrachium nipponense. Next base: position 34,374,246 of record NC_087205.1, read on the forward strand.
GACTAACATCAGTGGTTTTGACGGTTATCTTTCATCATCATTTGTTGGAATAATTGTAGGATTCTTTGGTGACATACTTGCTTATTTTGTGGTTCGTTTACATAGTTAACACTCAATTACAGTGGGGCCTCGTTATTCCCGGGGGATAGGGGGACCCAGCCCACCACCCCCCACGTGATAAGTAAATACCCGTGTTATCCTGATACCCCCCTCAAAAATTGCTTAAAAACTGCCTACTTTAATAGTTAACCACCCAAGACCACTATTCCAATGTTTATAACTGCCTACTTTAGTTCAAACACCAAATATGTTTTCAACTATCACCTAAAACTAAATGCAAGACAGTTTTAAAGTTATTGTACAAAATTAGCCTTAAAAAATAAATGTAGTATATGTACTACTGTACATATGTAGCCTACTACGCCTAGGGATTACAGCTGAGAAGCCTACATACGCCATGGTGGGGGCCTCGCTTTTTTTTCTACAAGGAAAGAGAGGATGGAGTGGTAAGAGAACTATCAAAATTATGTAAATCATATGGGTACTCACCAACAATCTATGTTGATAAAAGATGGCGACGATTTTGCAGAGCAATCCAGTAATATAATAACGATAATGCTACCAACACTATGCAGCGAAACTCTCTTCCCTTCGTCACAACACGTTAATAGTATATTCCACGTAAAAAACCTCATCTGACCTTAGGCGTCTTTCCCATAAGAGTAAAAGAATCAGGGCGTTTTGGATGCCACATAATTAACTCGTTTATATGGGTACAATTTAAGAACGCGCCGCCACACCACATTTCATAACAACAACAAACAAACGTGAGTAGGGCAGTGTTGCCAACTGGGAATGGCAATTTCTTGCTAGATTTTGTTCCATAAAAGGCTAAAAAAAATCACATACCGTATATACTCGAATAACGTGCAATCTCCCATATCGTGCGACCCCCAAATTTTCACCAATAAACAGTGGTTTTGTGTTTTGTCATGATCTCATGTATCATGCAAGTTCATAAGGTTGGTGGTTTAGCCTGCTAATGGCCGAGTCATTCAGATGTATGCTGATGCTAGTCAATTTACGGTAATTTTCTTATTAATCTCGAGAATTGAATAGAAAATCTCAAGATTAAAAAAAAAAAAAAAATCCCAAGATAATAAAATAATTGTAAAAATAACACGCCTTGAGTCCTTAATCATTCTCTCTCTCTCTCTCTCTCTCTCTCTCTCTCTCTCTCTCTCTCTCTCTCTCTCTCTCTCTCTCTCTCTCTCTCTCTCTCTCTCAGGAATAAATACGTACGTACTGTAATTTGAGTCTTTCACCAACGGGTATCAGTAAATGTGTAGACATTGTGTGCGTGTTTAAAAAAAATGTGCAGTACTCACACATTCCGATGTTTCGGTTTTTGGAATTTTTCAGATTTCGGAAATGTGAGGTCAGATGCATAATCAAACAAACACCACTACTGCAGCAAAAACATTTTTTCCCTTTTTTATGTTTTTCATTATTGTTATTTATTAATTACAGTTTATTTAAATAAATATTAATATATCTGTTAAATGAATGTGAGATAATTAAGAATCACCTATAATAAAATAGTGGGACAATTAATACCATATGTTCACTAATAGGTATTATTTTCAAAACAAACATTCCGTAAAACACATATAGTACATAACAATCAAAATATAAAATGTTTTGCAGTTCAACTTGTGAATTTTAACAAATAAGTATGACTATATATATATTTCACCATATCGATCTTGAAGTTGAAGAGTCGTAAAATTCTGAGGATGGTCCGGGGGAAAAAGGATTTGTACTTTGTGATTACGTATCGCTACAACACCATGTGGTATTTTTCATACCACTATATTGATGACGCATCGCTACGACACAATGGTGTTTTTTCATACCACTATACGTTAAAGTTAAAACATGACATAGAATCGACTTTGCGAATTCGTTCACTTTGATATTTTTTTGAACGATACAATAACTATCATTGTACTACTAAAAAACCATCTTCACATAAGTAATTTTTCGTAAGATATGTGTTGTTGCAAAAGCTAGCTTATACCATAAAAGGCTTTTATAATTTGAAGTCATTTCTTAGATATACATAATGCACCCAAACTCATTGTGGGGTAAATTTACTAGTTTCCTCGGATAGTTGAAATACTTTAGCATCATTCAAAACTCTTAATAATATAATTGCATAAATACTAGGCTATACATATTTACATCGTATACAAATACTACATACAGTTATATACACATACTTTTATATACAAAGTTAATCATATGAGTAGTGATCAGACGACAGCTGTGCACTGGACTACGTACGTACTACTTGGAAGATAAAACAAACAAAAATTTTGTTGTTGAGTCGCCGGGATAGATAACATTTTTCCAGAGATTAAAAGCTGAATTTTGTTTTGAAGTATGTCAACCGCGTTAATATATTATTGTTTTCACGAAGGAATAATTATATAAAGAAATTATTGAGTAATTTTTGCCGTCAGCAGTCAGAAAATCACGAACATGGTAAACGTTCAAACCTAGTGCCATCCATGGCATATGTCTATAAATAGAACAGAACCAGAGGGCAGTCATTGGATAACAGATCTCCATGGCTACAACCAACCAATCAGGTGTTGTTATAACTACTCTGTAATTTCTTAGAATGAACGTTTACACACATGAAGCTAACGATGATGTATGTGTTTTGCATACAGTACGTAGTTTAGTTTTTATTCTTATTAGTGTAAGTATTTTACTGATTTCATGAAGAATAGAATGATTCCTTCTCATTACTTTGAATGCAAAATGGCTGAAGATTCTTCCGCAAAATGAAGAGAAAAAAAAATTCCTTAGAAGATGATACCTATTTACTAACGCGGTGACATACCTTGCAAAACAAATTCAGCTCTTTAATCTCTGGAAAAATGTTAATCTATCCCGGGCGCCCCATAACAACAACAATGTTTTTTGTTTGTTTTATCTTCCAAGTAGTACGTACGTAGTCCAGTGCACAGCTGTCGTCTGATCACTACTCATATGATTAATTTTGTATATAAAAGTATGTGTATATAACTGTTAACTTTGTATATAAAAGTATGTGTATATAAACTGTATGTAGTATTTGTATACGATGTAAATATGTATAGCCTAGTATTTATGCATTATATTATTAAAGTGTTTGAATGATGCTAAAGTATTTCAATATCCGAGGAAAGAGTAGTAAATTTCCCCACAATGAGTTTGGGTACATATGTATATCTAAGATGACTTAAATTATAAAAGCCTTTTATGTATAGCTAGCTTTTGCAACAACACATATCTTACGAAAAATTACTTATGTGAAGATGGTTTTAGTAGTACAAATGATAGTTATTGTATCGTTAAAAATATCAAAGTGAACGAAGTCGCAAAGTCGATTCTATGTCATTTGTTTTCCTAAACGCGTTGACTTAAAGGAGAACGTTATTTTGGTTGTTTTATCACTGCCACAAACCCATAACAATGCAGTGTATGTATGATAATTCTACTAAACTATTATTCACTACCAAAATAACAATGATATTTTGTATTGAAAATTAATGTTACGTATATTCCAAACATTATTACTACGTAGCATGAATAGTACTATAAATATTTCGAAAGATAATCGCTGTGAACGCTTACCATAATTGATTTTCATATACGTACTTACATTTTGTCAGCTGGCTGGCCTCGCATAGATAAAATTGATTTCAATGATAGGAATTACTCCACGAATAGCCTTTTTATTATGAAGATATGACGACTTAAGGGAGAACGTTATTTTGGTTGTTTTATCACTGCCACAAACCCATAACAATGCAGTGTAGTATGATAACTCTAAACTATTATTCACTACCAAAATAACGATGATATTTTGTATTGAAAATTAATGTTACGTATATTCCAAACATTATTACTACGTAGCATGAATAGTACTATAAAAATTTCGAAAGATAATCTTGCTGTGAACGCTACCATAATTTGATTTCATATACGTACGTACATTTTGTCAGCTGGCTGGCCTCGCATAGATAAAATTGAGTTTCACTGATATGGAATTACTCCACGAATAGCCTTTTTATTATGAAGATATGACGATAATATAATAAGGTAAAAAAAATGCTTTATGTATTTCGTTTACGCTTCGTCGCCAATAACAAACAGCAATACTTACGATAATCTATGACAAATAGCGTTTGTATAACTTCATTGTTCAGAGAAGTTATATACGAATACTGCCAAAATAATAATGAAGTTCGAATTAATTTTAGCCTTAATGTTATTACTACTGTAATTACACTACCAATACTATTAAAATTTCTAAAAGTTTATGAAACAAAAAATGTCGCTTTGAACGCAACCGTATACATAAACCATTTTCGTACGTAAAGGTATATGCTTACATTTTGTGGCTGGCCACTCCGACGATAAGTTGAGTGCAATGATGTGGAATTTTATCTTTGAATAGGCTATTATTATGAAGATATGACTATAATATATATGGTAAGAATGGCTTATTACCTTTTATTGTCAGTTAATATCATAATGTGAATGTTTGTGTACGTTGGTGGTTATGCACTGCAACTACGCTTAGCCTACCAATTAACGTCGTACATAAACCTTGAATAGGCTATTTATTTCGAAGATAGGAGGACAATTAATTACTATTAGGTGAGAATGGTTTTATTACCTTTATTGTCAGTTAATATCATCTTATATGAGTCTTTAAATGAATGTTGGTAGTTATCGGACCACGGCCGAGGTTAGCCTACCGAAAAACATCCCATACGCAACACAAACAAACCCGTGATGCAGCGATTCATACCAGTGATGTAACATGAGAAACGGTCCAAGAAAAACCCAGTGATTAACTGGATCCGTGAATACTGATCCGTGAATAAGCGATTGCCCCACTGTATGTCGGTTTCTAGCCGTTGAGCATTAGTTATGCTCACATGGCTGTAGAACTAGGTGACTAAATGTTTGTACGATCCACACACCAAATATGTCAAGTGTAGGGGGCAGACTTGTTCTAAGCATTTATGTTGTCCAGAAAAAAAAAAAAAAATACATAGATTGGAGGATTGGGAAGAGTCTTACAAGGAAAGCTTTGAAATAAAAAAAATCAATTTAGATAAGTTAGCTAGGAATATGATGAGAAAGGGGGCTCTTAGAGCCGAAAGTAGGGTTACTGTAGAGAGTTCTTCTTCAGTAGTTGAGAATTTTCCTGCCCCTGCTCAACTTCCTGTATCTTTCCTAATTGTTAGCCCCTCCTATTTATTTTACCAGTGACTCCTATTTCAGGCTCCCATGATTCCAAACCCGACACCATTGCCAGTCTCAATGTAAAGTTTTGAGAAAAAATTTTATTGTTCCTTCATGATATACAAAATCCTCGGTCCTTTTCATAAAGGAAATACTTTCAGCTTAGGCTGGAATATGGCCGTTAATTCTTGAACAAGGGGTGGTTAGCAGTAATTACTGTCTGATAGCAGTAATATATATAATATATAATATATATAATATATGTATTATATATTATATATATTATATTGTGTTTGATATTAATAAAATATTTAACGTTAATAATTAAATATGCAAGCCCCCACTTTTTGTGATAGCCTTGCTGGCCGCCTTTTTGCTTTGTGTTAAGGGTCGGTGGCAAGGGTGCGCTAATACCCTTATTACACATTTTCACCCTTTAAGATTAGGACAAGACATGTACTATTCATCTGAAATTTAAGCTTATGCTTTGGAAATAACCAAGGGGATCTTCAAAGGCTTCTCCTTTGTTTCTAATGGTATTCCCTTTTCTCCTTCATCCTTTTGCTAGCTATTGGACGAAGATAGAAGAGGGGGTGTGGTGGTGTTGGTGTTTGGGGGATCTCCTCTCATTTCAGAGGGTGGTGCCCTGGATGCAAGGGAGTATCCTTACTTTTTAAAATCATATTTTCTTTCTTTTACGGGCTAACAGTGGTGATAGTTGGTTACAGCAGTAGATAGTTGGATATCTCTTTGTGTTGGACTATCCAAATCATAACAACGGATAAAGAGAATGATATTATCCCTAATATCGAAATATAGACCAGACAACGAATCCCCAAACGTCTGCGCTTCCTAGAAGCCCTCCATATAGGTAAGGAGAAACCAAATTTAAATATCACTCGGTAAACGTTTCTCCTTCCCACTGCTGCCCGAAGAGCAGCGAACAATCCCTAACAATGCCAGATAATCAGGAACCCCCACAGGATGATGAATCCCCGAGACCTTCGAGGCGAGATCCACGACTTTGCCCAAGACCGGCCCGACCAATGAGAATCCAACTCTAGGTCCGAGCCGCCTATAAATACTGCTCCGCAGACTTTCTTGCTATAGTCCCTTCAACCGACTTGTGAAGTGATGAACCTGCGAGAAGGTCGAAACATCACATGATACCAGCTATACCAGCACCAATACCAGCCCTTAATCAAAGACGACCCCAGCCCGGAACTATACTATGCCTATGGAATAATACCATGACTGACGACAACCCCTGCTTGACTGGAACTGAGATCCTGTTCAATAAAAGATTACCTTCAGCATTTATAATTTTTTGAAAAATTCCCAATATGAATATTGGCCAGTTTATTCAGAAAAATTGCTGAGCCTGAGATTCTGTCATTCTTTTAACAGTATTATTATAGTATAGTAAGGGCATCGCGCACAAGCGGTTTGATGTGATGATCTAATATACAATTTTCTATAATGTGGTTTAACTCACTAGGACTGATTAGGTATGGTGATAAAATGTTCTTTGTAGACATCATAATAGCATTCAGAAGTTCCTCATAGTTTAACCCTTTAACGCCGAAGAGGTATAATAAAAATCGTCTCCCGTATGCCGGGGGGTCTGGGAGTGAGTGCCGAAGTGGAAAAAATGTTTTTTTCAAAAAAATCACAGCACGCTTAGTTTTCAAGATTAAGAGTTCATTTTTAGCTCCTCTTTTTGTCATTGCGTGAAGTTTAGTATGCAACCATCAGAACTGAAAAAAAATATCTATCATATAACAGGCGGCCCTCGGTTAGCGGCAGGGGTTCCGTTCCTGGCCACAGACGCCAAGCGATTTTCGACGCTGAGCGATTTTAAAGCCTACGGCCGCCGCACACCTTCTTTCGAAACTAGACCAGTCAAAGGCGCCGTAATCCTACAACGGCGCAATAAGTAAAATAATATTTATGCAGTATAGTACTATAGAATTTACTGTACAGTACATGTGGGGTGCTCTTAGAGTATGTAAAGATATAATAAAGTTTATACAGTGTACAGGTAGCTGTAGTGTTCAGGTTACGATCATTCGTCTTACGATAGTTCGAGTTTTATAGAGATCAAATTACAATGGCCTAACTTTGATCCATCTTCTGTTACATAAGTTCAATAACAGCAAAAAGAGAATGATGAAAGTATAGTTTTACGTTATACTCGTTGCATGAACGTGTACAGCCATGAACAACCGAACGAGAAACTACTTTTTTTTTTTTTTTTCTAAGTACAATCGAACTGGATAACATCTGTTTGGCTTGTATTTCGATCATCGTATTACAGTGCAACATTACCGTATTTGTTATAAATGGCGTTATGTATAGAATAGAACTGAGATATCTTAATGTAATAACTTTATTCGCTATAGATCAGAGATCAATATAGATTAAGATCAATCGGGAAATATAATGTTAAATTTAAACTTAGTTATAACTGAAGCTGAGAAAACTGTTCAAGCTGCTAATGACTATTATCGTACATCGGGCAAAAACAAGGATAAAACGGGCAGTAAACGTCTGCCATCACACACAACTGTAGATAAATTGGGATAAAATCATTTTAATCAAAACTACTGTGCTTGAAAGAACACATTTTACTGTTGCTTCACGCCGATATAAGATAAATAACGTAAAGTTCGTATTACGATGGTATAAAGGATTACGTATTGCGAACGGAATCACGTAATTTTTTAGGCAATAAACATGCCGCCAACGTAATCTGTTAACGAAAAAAATAGTAGTTCACATTCACACGAGACATATTCAATAAATATTTCCACCTAACAACACGCTGTATAAGGAAAATAACGTTGTCTCATATAAGTCAAGTATATAGATATTCGTTTATGCTAACGAGAAGCAAGAGCATTCGCCTCAGAATTGCGTTATGGTGTGAAACAGACTCGTATTCATCAGCTGATTTCAAACCACAACATTGGCCGCTCCGCGGAATACGGGCTTAAGTTTACGTAGTATTTTAAAATACAATAATATGAGAATACATACAATATTCTTGGATACGGTGAAATAATGTATAACTTTTTAAAGGATTTATGGAAAAGATGCATAATTAATAAAATAACACAATGCATTTTCGGAACTGGCGGACAAGAATGAACATGAAAAACCATCCCCTGACAACGTGGAGCGTAGTTACAAAGGCTGCCTTAATTGTATCTTATTTCTGTACAAAATGAAAATACCTTTACGCAATATATTTTCATACCACATTTTAAACAATAAAAGCATAAACATTTGAAAAATCGACACATCGATCGCTAAATTTGCACTTTTTTTAACTATATTTTCGAAAGAGCGGCAGACGGCGGCATACAAGAACGAACTTGAAAAAAAAAAACATCGTAGTCGATAACTTGAAGGGGAGTTTCAAAAGCTGCCTTTTTATCATAATTCTGCACAGAAATAAAAATACCCTATTCATAATACATTTTCATACACATTTTAAACATAAAAGCATAAACATTTATAAAATCGACACATCGATCGCTAATTTGCACTTTTTTTAAATCTATATTTTCGGAAGAGCGGCAGGCGGCGGCTTACAAGAAAGAACATGAAAAAACATCGTATTTGATAACGTGAAGGGCAGTTCTTCAAAAGCTGCCTTTGTATCATATTTCTGTACAGAAATAAAAATGCCTTTCACGTAATACATTTTTATACACATTTTAAACAAAGCTGAACAATTATGAATCGACACATCCATAGCTAAATTTGCACTTATGTAACTCGATATTTTGGCATAGAACAGCGTCAGAGGCATATTATTTTTGTACCCTAAACTACCTACGTAATAACTCTCCATAAAATTTGTTAATATAATTTGCATAACCTTTATGGTCTGAACGGCATTTCTACATAGAGAAAATATATCACAAAATGATGCATGAATTCATAATGCGCGAACGTTAAAAAAAAAGCTATTTTGAAAAATTCACCATAAATCAAAATATTGTGCTAGAGACTTCATGTTTGTTGCAAAATGAAGGTAATTGATTGAATATTATTAGGCTGTAAGTGTTGTAGCTTACAATTGCAGTTTTCTACCATTTCGGTCGAGTTTAAGTTTATCGAAGGACAAATTTTTTCTATTTATCGTTATTTATATGAAAATATTTCAAAACTGATAAAAGCTACAACCATAGTTTGTGTTTTGTTGTATTCTACAGAGCTGCGGTCATCACATGCTGAAAAGGGCGGTTGATACAGGTAAACTATATTACTGAGCTCCATTCTATCCCCTTTCATTAGGGTATAGAAACATGTATCTGTCCCTTCTCTAACAAGGTAGGGAAGAGGACATTAGCATGAGACAAACCCAATACTACTTGTGTATTTGTCCTCTTGCCTCCGACTATAAACTCTTGTTTGCTATTCATAAGAGGCTATGCTTGCCTCTCTATTATGATTGGTCCAGAGGTCTGGCCATTGGTCTTGCAGTTCTCATACTCGATCAATTGGACAGAGGCCAGGTTCCCTTCCTTGCTCTTATGACCAGGATGGGAACCTTGATTGGGCAAACAAACCAGTCTGTTCACATGACTTTATCTGATTCTCCCTACCAATCAGTGAGTCTTCCTTTTGTAAAGGACTGAGGGTTTCTATTACGTTTAGGAATAAATCACAATTTTTTAAAGTAAATTGTATTTTTCCTAACTATAGAAACCTGAGGTCCTTATATATTTGCCCACCTTATGCCACCCCTCAATCTGTTCCTTTGCCTAAAGCAAAGTGGAATGTTCATGTCCACTTGGGCTGGACTCCCGACTATCGGATAAGCAGTAACTGCCTAATTACCTTGTTGTTATTCTTCTATGACCGATTTCCATCCTATGCTGATAGCAATTCCTTCTGTAAAGGACCTCAGTTTTGTATAGTTAGGAAAAATACAATTTTTTTTTTTTTAGATTGTGATTTTTATTTGTAGGATTTCAGGATGTATGTTATCTTGATTTTTTACGTTTAAATGTGTCTTCTCTAAATGTATCTTCTCAGGATTGTGAGGACCCAAACCCGTTAATTAGAGCTTTGGCTGTCCGGAACCATGGGTTGCATCAGAGTTGATAAGATCACAGAATATTTATGTGAGCCATTGAGGAAATGCCTCAAGGATGAAGATCCATATGTGCGGAAGACTGCAGCGATTTGTGGGCAAAACTGGCAAAATTAATGACATTAATGCTTCAATTGGTAGAAGGACCAAGGATTTTTATTTTTGGATCAGTTAAAAGAACTTCTGTCTGATTCAAACCCAATGGTAAGTACATAATATTTTAGCTTTGTATTATTCTTAAGGAAATCTAGTATTTGTATAGTGCCTGCGGAAAGATGCTGAAAATTCTGTCTTTTCCCATGTTTTTTACATTGGGATGCATTGTTGATGAAATATTAAGATGAGGGCAAAATGCAGTGATTTGAAAAGGTTTGAAAATCTTTTTTCATTGTCTTTGTCTCCTTCTTTGTAGGTTGTAGCCAATGCAGTTGCTTCCTTACTGAAATTAATGAAGCCAGTAGCTCTGGTCAGCCCTCATGGGAGCTGAATGCATCAACCATGAATAAACTTTTAACTGCTCTGAATGAGTGTACAGAATGGGGCCAAGTGTTTATATTGGATGCTCTCTCTCAATATACGGCGAAGGACGAGCGAGAAGCACAGAGGTAAGATTGAGATTGACTTTTGCACCAGCTCGTGTGAAGGTTATAATAATAGGGCAAATACGTTGTAGTATAGTGCCAGTATATTCTTTTCTGTTCATTTTGCAGTTAAAGAAAAACTGACTCAAATATTTCCCTCTACAGCATTTGTGAACGTATTACTCCTCGACTGGCACATGCCAATGCTGCTGTTGTTTTGTCTGCTGTCAAGTGTCTCATGAAATTTATGGAACTAATGGTTAGCGATTCAGAGTTTGTCAAGAACCTCTCAAAGAAGTTGGCTCCACCACTTGTTACTTTGTTGTCATCTGAGCCAGAGGTAAGATCTGATGTTTTAACAACAGATTCCAGAGTTTCAGTTGATCTGTTGGCAGTGAAACACTGTAGTTTAGTATTGTAATTAACTCCATCATGCAATATAGTTCATATAAATTATTAAATCTTCAGAAGGTGTGTAATTAAGGAGACTTGTACACCTTTATTTTCAGATATTTTAAGGGATTATAGTTTTTTAAAACATTTCACTAATAAATGTGTATTTGGTTGAAATTAGTAGCTGTGGGAAACATTTACAATGATGTGTTAAATATTGCCAGGTAATTTTCTGTACATTAGTTTGGAAAACCGTTCGATGTTTTAAATCAGTGTCATGAATACTAGTTTCAGAAGTTTCTAGTGTGCATATTCTTCAAGAAATGCATTATGCTCTTTAGTAGTTTTGTAGTTAATAGCTTTTGCAGTTTTGGCGGAGCCCAAAACAACTCTTCCATGGAAGTCTCACACTGACTGTTTATAGCAGTATTATTCTTTTACTGAAGTTGCATAGCAAAAAAGAAGTCAAAATGATATCTTAAGTTAAACAGAACTATTTTGGGGACATGAGAATAAGATGATCTTTGTTGATGTCATCAATACTACAGAAGGGGAGTAGCCTTTTACTTCACATCTGTTCCCTGCAGCCTCCTCACTTTCTTTACGTTCATCTTCTTAAATGTTACCTTTTTCTCTTTGACTAATATTTAAGAACAAATCCCAAACTAACTAAATGAGGTCTAGAAATGTGAAGCTGCTCCTTTATAGTTATGGGTACTGAACAACCCATGAAGGGCATATGGTCAGGGGAAGGCGTAATTTCTCATACTTTTATTTTATTTTTTCAGGTCCAATATGTGGCATTGCGTAACATTAATTTAATTGTTCAGAAGAGGCCTGAACTGCTGAAGCATGAAATGAAGGTGTTCTTTGTGAAGTATAACGATCCCATTTTATGTTAAGCTTGAAAAACTTGACATCATGATTCGTCTAGCATCAGAAGCCAACATAGTTCAAGTACTCTCAGAGTTGAAAGAGTGAGTCGATTTTCTCATGTTTGGTTGGATATTTATCCTACAGAAAGATACTGTATAATTTTGGTTATTTTTCCTACAGAAAGATATTGTATAATTTTGCATTTATTTTCTCATGCTCACGGATATGTTTTAATTACAGGTATTTCCCACTTACGATGGGTTAGGTTACAAAAAAAAAACTTTATTTGAAATTCACTTAGCCTTCACCAGGGTAAACAGTACAATCATATATACTATACAGTATCTTAGCCTACAGAATAAAGGGATTTTGACGTAAGGAAAAATCTATTTCTGGGCGATTGGCTCGTGTCGCCAGCGAAATATCCTTTAATCTATTATTTCTAGGGTAAATGTACTAACACATACCAGAGAATAAATAAATAAAGAAAAAGGTCAAGTATAACTGACTCGCTCACCCAATCCAAGAGGGTGTCGGTATGAACACTATTGGGCAGTGAGACCACTACCACGAGCCAAATGCCAAATAGAATTCTCCCACTACAAAATCCCTCCAAGAGGGGAGCCGACCCACAGAGTGGGCAGCAAGTACTACAACTACTCCATCCCATGCTGCCGACTGCTGCGCCTCTGGTGGCCATCCTGAAGTTAGCAGACAATCTTGGGCAAAGGGATGGGTAGGGCGGGATTTCGCTGGACGACCACGAGCCTAATCGCCCAGAAAATAGATTTTTCCTTACGTCAAAATCCCCTTTTCTGGGCTCAGCTCGTGTCGCTGCGCGAAATCGTACCAGAGAAATAGCACAAGATTGTAAACAAAATTAATAAAATAAAATAAAATAGGTCTCAAAATAAAAGATAAAATAAAATTAAAAGAATATAATTGCTAAAAGGATACATATACACAGTGATACAAAATAGAAATATGCTTAAATTACACTTAATTCTAATAATATTTCTTAACTTAAGGTAATTTACATATATACAGAGGTAAAATGGCTTAAATGTATCAAAAAGGTATCTGTGTAAAGCTATGTATCAAAATTTCAGAGCAATTAATATAATAAGATGAACAAACAATTCAACAATAATAATATATAAAGGAATGTATATGACTTAATATACAAAAAACCCGTAACCCATTGAACAATTAAGATGTATCCCCTAGCATAAAAATAAGGGGATAACATCCATGAGATCAATATCCGTAATCACCTGTGATGTCCCTAGCAAAAAATAAGGGACACCCACCACATCATCATAAAAGCAGCTAAGACACAAGGTGACTGTAATGAACAAGGCAGGAATAGACGAACTGTTGGGTGAGGCAGGTAGAAAGGAGGACTGGATCTTCTACTAAAGATTAGTTAGAGTCAGGGGAAACTATGTTACCCGCTGCTACTGCTGAAAATTTCAGAGCTTCCAAGGACTTAAGGTAATGACGTTTGAACACTGTCGGCGATTTCCATCCAGTATACTTTTTCAACTCATCGAAGTTCATATGTTGGAAATCAGTTAATTGAGGTGGCTACTGCCCTGACATCATGTGCTTTCGGGAAAGAGTCAGGATTGGCTTGTTTAATGAAGTACAGGATTGTTGCCTGATGCCTTTAATAGATAAAGTTCCACCTTTTTCCCTCTTAAAGAGGGGACCCGATGAGGATGAGGAGGTCCTGGACAGAAAGGCTCGTAAGGCTGAAACTGGGCAAAGAGATACATCTTGTGGAAGGGGTAGTACCTTCCAAGGTTCCCACCTCATCAAAGGATCTTCATTCTTTGCTATAAAGCTACGTTCCGGAGAAAGTAGTACTTCCCCCGTGGGGAGGAATTGAATATGATCCGGATCTCTGGATAAAGCCGACAGTTCTGAAATTCTTGCTCCTGAAGCCAAGCTTAATAAAAATAGAGTTTTTCTTAAGAGCATTATAAACGAGCATGTGTCATTATCGGTTTCTGAAGCCAGTTTAGAACATCGTTTAAGAACCATGATACTGACGTAGGCCTTAACAGAAGGTCTAAGTCTAGCACATGCCTTGGGAAATAGACGAGAAGTAGGAATCCGTCAAGTCTATGTTGAATCCAAATTGAAATATCTTTTTCAAGGCTGACTTGTTTGTCGTAATCGTGCTAGCTGCTAAACCTTTTTCAAATAGGGATCTGAAAAAGGATATAGCTGAATTAATTGTCATGATTCTAATTATTCTGATTCTCTCAGGAAGATTGCTAACTTTTTGACAGCAGCATCATACTGTCTCAAAGTTGAATCCCTTTTATCGGATTCCAAGAAGAGAATATTCTGAGGGTCAATATTCGCATCCCTTTTCGCTGCAAACTTCATGAAATCCATAAAGTTAGGGTTTTGAGAATCCCTGAGGAAGCGAACACAGTCTTCGTTTGTACTGACTGGGAGAGCCTGGGATTGGGGATCCGAAGAGGACGAAGACCCAGTTCCAGAATTAGGGGATACCAATTGCTCTTCGGCCAGTCTGGGGCTACTAGAGCCACTTGACCCTTGAATGTCCTGAGTTTGTTTAACACTTTCATGAGAAGATTCACTGGAGGAAAGACATAAATCTTCTCCCAGTTGTTCCAGTCTAGAGCCAGGGCGTCCGTGGCATAGGCCAGAGGGTCCAGGTTGGGGGCCACATAACACGGGAGTTTGTGGTTTCGCTTGAGATGCGAAGAGATCCACCTGTAGACCTGGAACTCTCTGAAGGATCCATTGGAACGAACTGTTGTCCAGTGACCATTCCGACTCTAGGGGCACTGATCGGGATAGAGCATCTGCTATGACGTTTCTCACTCCAGCTATATGAGTGGAGGAGAGATGCCAACTGAACTTGTCTGCCAGGGAGAAGATGGCTACCATGACATGATTTAGATGACGTGACTTGGAGCCTCCTCTGTTTATACAATGTACTACCACTGCGCTGTCCAGGCTAGCTTTATGTGGGAGTACCTTGGCGGACGTAACCTTTTTAGAGTCAAGAACACTGCCATTGCTTCCAGTACGTTTTATGGAACTGACGGAACTGAGGTGACCGCGTTCCTGTGAAACCTTTTTTGACTGGGATACCCTCCCCAACCGCTTAAAGACGCGTTCTGTGTGGATGGTGATCCCTGGTGGAGGGAACTGAAGGGGTACTGACACCGACAAGTTCTTGACTTTCGCCCACGGGCCGGAGTCGATTCTTTAGCATCAGAGGGACTGAGATAATTTGTCCCTGACCTGACATTTGCTCGTGAGCGCCAGATTCTGGTTAGGTCTTTCAGTTTGGCTTTCATTAGGATGTTCGTTACTGATGCAAACTGGAGCGAACCCAGGATCCTTTCCTGAGTCCTTCTTGACGCCAGTTTGTGACTTAGAAATTGCTTGACTGACTTCGCTATTTCCTTCCTTTTGGTTGATGGAATCGACAGAGTATGGGAGGATAGATTCCATTGAATGCCCAGCCACTGAAAGTTTGACTCTGGAGTGAGTCTTGACTTGGTCCTGTTTATCTTGAAGCCTAGATATTCCAGGAACTGAATCACTTTCAGTGTTGCTCTGTTGCATTCCTCGACTGTTGGAGCCCAGATCAACCAATCGTCGAGATACGCTACTACCATAATCCCTTGTGAACCTGAGTTGTTGCACTACCACTTCCGCAGTCGTGAACACCCTGGGTGCTACGTGAGCCCGAAAGGAACTACCTTGAAGGAGAATGTCTGGTCCCCTATCTTGAAGCCCAGATACGGACGGAAGTGTCTTGCAAATAGGGATATGATAGTAAGCGTCTGTAAGATCGATAGAGGTGGTGACGGCCCCACGGGGAAGTAAGGTCCGCACCTGCGAGATCGTGAGCATCTTGAACTTGTCGCAGCGAATGGCTAAGTTTAAGCGGGACAAGTCTAAGATTACCCTTCTTTTTTGTGAGCCTTTCTTTGGCACGCTGAACAAGCGACCTTGAAATTTTAATCTTTTGACTCTCGCTATAGCTCCTTTCTGAAGGAGATCCTCGGCGTACTCTGTCAATTCCTTGGAAGGAAGTTGACGGAAAGGTCTGGATGGAGGTGGGTTCGCTAACCAGCTCCCACCCAGGCCTTTTGAGACAGTGCTCTGAGCCCACTTGCTGAAGTTCCACCGGTGGCGAAAGTGAAACAGCCTCCCTCCTACCTGAAGTTCTTCATTGGTTCTGGTAACCTCCTCGGCCTCCTCTGAAGTGTTTTCCCCTATTAAAGGGACCTCCCGATCCTCTCCCACGAAAGGAACGCTTACCTCTGCCTCCCTTACCCGAGCGGTCATACTTCTGTGAAGATTGACTCTCGAAGGCTTGATTGTAAGCTGGAGAGATGGCGTAAGAGGTGGAGGGCTGAGGCTGAGGGGGAGATCACGTAAATTGGCTGTGATTGAGCCTTTGAAGTGGAAGGTTGGGCTGTTTGCACTAAGGGAACCGCCGGAACTTGCTGAGAAAAAGCGTGGCTGCTTTTTCTGGTAGGGCTGGAAACGCCTGGGTTTCCTTTGCCCCTTACCTCTAGCTGTTAGATCTTGCCTCCTCTTAGCCGTAAGGCCCCAACGGTCCTTAAGGCTCTGGTTCAACCTCGTAGCCTCTGACTGGACTTCCTTCACCATGGCTTCTGGGAAGAGATCTGCTCCCCAGATGTTCGACGAGAGTAACCTATTCGGCTCGTGCCGAATGGTTGCTTCTTGTAGGACATGCTTCCTACAATTCGTCCTAGCAGTGGCAAACTCAAACATATCTGACTGTACCGTTTGAGTCAGGGATTTGGTCATAAGTTTGAAAAGCGGCTCTGAACCATAGGCTATGGTGGCCACCTCGGTCATAGCCATAGAATTAATCGATCTGGCTAATCGCGATTTGGCGTCAAATTCAGCCTGAATAAGGCTATCTGGAAGCCTGGGTAGCTTTTCACCAAACTGCTCCATAGCACAGTCCGGTTTGAGTTGCCAGCTAGCTTGAGGTGTTCGGTAAGTCTTCCCACAATTCTCCGGCTGAAGGAAGTAACGGAGATGTGGGATCTGCTTCCTTCAGTTGAGGTATGGGGTCCCCCTTCTGGGGTGGCCGCTGGAATGGTAGGACCTCGCGATCTTTGTCAGGAAAGGGAGCGGGGTACTCTCATCCATTGTGAAGATCGTAAAGGGACTCTTGAAAGGTTGGATTTTCGTATTAGAACAATCCATGTCCTCTAAACACCTGAGCCATTCTCTCTGAGCCTGGTCTCGTGAATAGAGGACCTGTCCTCCTTTGGTACCCTATCATCCCGAATCATGGCTGAGGCGTGAGCCTTGTGGCGTAGCCGATGAACGGAGGCTGGAGGTCTTCCGGGTATAACTCGAAGTCCTCTATCCTTCCGAGTTCCAAATTCCGGTGTAGAAATGAGTCCGTCTTGGAAGGGGCGTATGAACCGCTACTCTCCCACGGGTTTGTTGTTATCGAGAACGGAGGTAGAGAGTCATACGGGGGAAGCTGGGCTCCACCTGTATTGAAAGGTGGAGGAGAGGCTAGAGGAGCTTGGCTCAGTCCGGCTATAATGGAGTCTTGAGAAGTAATCCTATCCGACAACCGAGAGATCATTTGTTCCATGCTACTCTTTAGAGACCCAACCAGGTCGCCCACCTGTTGTAACAGGCCAGCATTGGAGTCCAAAGCCGGAGCTGTTCTGCTGGAGGTGGAGGGGTGGCTCTGAATTGGAACCAAGGGTAGCGGAACTGACGACTCTGCCGGAGTGTGAGATCTCTCTCTGGAGGATTTACTCCTCGAGGACTTAGAGCCGGACCCAGAAGCTTTAGATCTGTCTGCTCCGGGATTCCTAGCCGGAGACTTACGAGAGGAGGATGACGCCGAAGCCGTCTTCTTAGACGACGACGACGTCTTTGTCAAGGATTTCACTGCTTGACCCTTGACCTTGGGTCTAACCGAAGCGTCAGGAGGAGTATACAATTCATCACCCGTAAAGCCTTGGAAGGATGGAGAGGTTGCAGGAGTAGAAGAAACAGTTACGCTCAAGGGTGTCCCTTGGGTGTCCACCTTACCTACCTCGACCAACAGGTCGTCTACACCTACCATAGGTTCTACATTAATATCCAACGTCGCGACTTCCGAGGAGATGTCCTGGTCTTGGTCAGTCAATGAGCAGCCAGCTGTTGCTGGATGAAGGCGATAGTCGGGGCCGCCTCTACTGGTCGACGTATCCTGTCGCCTTGCCTCCGGGAAGATTAGTACCGCCAACCTTTTCTCCAGGATGTAGGGCATACCCTTGGCGGCGTTCTTCCCGAAACCGCCGACCCAGGCCCGCAGGGTTGCCATGTCGGTATCCCTCACTGCCGGGCGCCTGGAAGAGAGGGTATTGATTAGATTTAAGAATCACTTAAAACTAAAGCTAACTTAAAGTATAACTTAAACTTATAGGGGTGCTATAGGGCCCCTTGAATTTTCCTTAAGTTAGAGTGATTGATGAAAACTTAAGCACTATAACAGATGCGGACCAGCTACCGGAGATGGAATACTTACCCCGTCTAAAAGCTGGCTCACCAGATCGTAACATATGGTACACGTCTCATGGTACCAGACCTGGATGTCCCCGTGCGGAGTCGCGCATGGAGCATGGGACCGGCAAACTTCGTGTCCACACGGGTCCTGAAGTGTGGCGGCGCAATCCCGGATGCTCACAGTTGGTGGTCTGTAAGTGGAAAGACACATGAGTATCTTAAAGAATATCACTTACAGCTAAAGGACAGAAGAACTCCGTTGCATGCCGGAGCTCGGAAAAAATTCGGGCATAACCCCTCCCTTACTAGCCTGAATAGGCTATAAACCCCGGAGGTATCCGGTGAAAAGGAAGGGAGGGGGAATGGTTTAAGGTACTTAAAATAAACTTAACATCTTAAACCTAAAAGCTCGAACGTACCGGACTAAGTCCAGTGCGTGGCGAGTGATAACTCAGTGAAACGGAGAGGTTAGAAGGGACCGACTGTATGTTCCGGTCCACCCCGTGGGGTAGACTTAGCACTTTCCGCTAGATGCCAGGCCTCCGGTGGTAAAGGAGCCCTAGTTAAGGTGGGAAAGATCGGGTCTTAGGCCATAACTCCGGGCTAGTAACGGAGCGACGGAGTAGTAATGGAGAGGGGAAAGGCCAGTCCCCCCCACCTTACCATCCGACCGGACCGAGAGCCGGAGAGGTCGAGTCCAGTCTGGGTCTGTCCCGTCCCACCTCTAAACCCCCTCCGCTGGGGGGAGAGAAAAGGGAGGGAGGCAGGCTCGGGTATGCGGAGCGAGCGTGGGCAGGCCTAGCCACCCCCCCCCGACCCTATGGAAGAGCGGGAGGGGGGAAAGGGACTGGACAGGCGTATCTGGCTGCCTCGTGATCACATAGTGACCACGGGGCGATAAGAACAACAACTAAGCCTAAACATAACCAACTGATCAGCGAGATGCTATCGGGAAGCAACCGAGCTGACAAGCGGTAACATAAAGGCCCAATAGGCCATGACCTAGGCTAAGCGAGCCAGACGCCTAACTAACCTAACAATATCACATAGATAATAAAATGAATAATAAAATGAAAGAAAGAAAACAAAATAGTAGGAGAAAAAATCCAGGAGTGTACGACTAACCCGAAGGCAAGTCTACCACTCAAAGCTAGCCGAGGCCGATACTAAGAGCCGTGGCTAGGGTCTGATGGAAGAGCCTACATAAGGTAAAAGACATGCATGCATGACAAAACCGTGTAGACCTTACCCTAAACAAGCGAATAATAAAATAGAGCGTACAAAGACAGGGGATGCTCTGGGTATGGGCGACCCAGAACGGACCCATCACGAGGCAGAACCATGCTGCCATGCTTCCGACCTAGAGATCGTATTTATACCTAAAAAAACGAAAAAAGCAAATACGAGCTCAGGGCCAGGAAAACCGGAAAAACGCAAAAAGCAATAAACACTGAGTACTTAACTTAGCTGCTGCGATGGCTGCACGCTCCATGGTAATAAAATCCAAAAGAAAGGGCACAAAAACACAGAGAAGAAAATGGCACGTGTGTATCGTGTGCGCTAACTGAAAAGGATGGCCACCAGAGGCGCAGCAGTCGGCAGCATGGGATGGAGTAGTAGTAGTACTTGCTGCCCACTCTGTGGGTCGGCTCCCCTCTTGGAGGGATTTTGTAGTGGGAGAATTCTATTGGCATTTGGCTCGTGGTAGTGGTCTCACTCGCCATAGTGTTCATACCGACACCCTCTTGGAGGGTGAGCGAGTCAGTTATACTGACCTTTTTCTTTATTTATTTATTCTCTGGTAGTGTTAGTACATTTACCCTAGAAATAATAGATTAAAGGATATTTCGCGCAGCGACAGGCTGAGCTGAGCCCAGAAATACAGTATACAGTCAACCCCCTGTATTTGCAGTCTATAAATTATTCATGGAAAATTTGCCAATTCACAGACCTTTTTGTCAAGAAATATTCACTAATGTATTTGATGTTATTTTTCAGGACCAAATAAATTTTAATAAAAAAGATTTAGTAATTTTCAAATATTATTTACTTAATGTATTGCTACAAAAAAACAGTAGTTAGGTCTGTCTGTCTGTTGTCTATAAGTACTTTTCACTGGTGCGGAATCCCCACAAGTGCTTAACAAAAACTGACAGATCATTTCTTAGCATTAAGGGTTAAAGAGGGGTGAAGGAGAGAGGGTCTTTCCCTACTCAGTGACTACCTAACTAACAAGATCAAGCCATTTTCAATTTGTTGCTGAATATGGTAAGATACGGGTGAAAATTACATCCGGAAAACTACAGCTCAGTTGGTATTTTATGGTAAACATTGAATTGTGAATTCACAGCTAACTGACCCTAACTTTCTGACACTTGCACTTCTATATCTCTTAAGTTTCACCACACTTACTTTATTTGCTCTAATGCTCCTATCAACCACTCACTCTGCCCTTTGCCTCGGCCCTTCTAAAACTGCCTCCTTATAGTCACACCTTCCTTACCTTTCTTCTTCGTACCTACTAATTCCCACTCACCACTGACTAAATCACTTTCATTCTGTTCCTTACTCTCTTCCTTTTTCCCAACATTCCTCAATTCCTTTCACATCCTGTCTACCGTCCTTACCAATTTTCCTTCCTTTATTCTTTTTCTTCTTCTCAAGCCCTTTCTTATCCTTATCCTCATTCCTATCCTTATCCTGTCTCCCTTCTTATCCTTACTACAATCATATCATTTTCATCACTTGCACTCTCATCCACTTGCTCTTCCACTTTCTTTACCACTCCTGGACCATCACAAAGACCCAGGAGACCTACCTCCGACATCTCCCTCTCCAAAAACCCCTTATATCATCTTCATCATCTCTTGCACATTACTCATCATCAATCCCAACTTTTCATCCATCTTCTCGACCATCCGCTGCTCAGCCTCTTTCATTCCCTCTTCTACATTCCTCATTGCTCCTCTCAACCCTCCAATTCCATACTTTTTATTACTTTATACTCATTCTCAATCCTAATCCTCTCGTACTCTTCTTCCACTCTTTCCTTAGCTTCCCTCAACAACTGCAACTCCTCCTTCAGCCTCTCCACTTCTTACTTTCTTCACCAATCACACAGCTCACTTCACCAATCATCCTGCAGCTGCCACACCAGCAGCCCCACGTTGGGCACCAAAATAATGTGGCGGAATCACAAGCAAAAAACAAAAGCAAGCAACAAGATCTCCCACATTTACATTAATCGTTCCAAATAACAAATTTTCCCACAGCCACACTTTCCCCTTTGCGTTACTAATACACATAGGACAATTGGCTCAACGAGACACAGAACACACAAAGCACAAACACATGTACTCACCTTAGACTCGGACACTCAGGCCGAGACACTGTGCTGTCCGCAGGATACAGTCGAGAGACAAAAACTGCTGAACTCAATACACAAGACGGACAAGCACCAAAACCATACGAGAGCTCAAAAAAAACAACATAACAATCACTACGCAAACAAATACCAACAATCAAAAAACAGCGCAGCAAATCATACGACTCAGAAACACAACAACTCACTGCACAAACAACACACCAACAACATCAAAGACAACTCAACAAATCACTACATAAACAACCGCCAACACTGTCTCTAACAAACAACTCACAAACATCAAAACAAAATCAAATTCACAGACACTCATTAGCTCAACAACAACCAGAGACATGCACAACTATACAGTATCAAAATCAATCAAATCACACAACTACAACTGACCATCAATAGACTCTGCCTTATCTCTGTCATCTACAATTGCTCATCAGAGGCTGACTCAGTGACCTGGCAACCGTGCCAGCTGACGACCCAGACAATCACCCAACAAGCAAAGCACTCGTTAACTATCAATCCTCCACTTATGCGCTCTCTCTCTCTCTCTCTCTCTCTCTCTCTCGTCTCGTCCGCCTACCCTCTCTCTCTCTCTCTCTTCTCTCTTCTCGTCTCTCTCTCTCTCTCTCTTCCCTCCTCTCCTCTTCTCCCTCTCTTTCCGGAAAACCACAGACACAAATACATACTGCACGCGATCCTAACAGCAATACAGACAAGAAACATGACACATCAACAATACAAAACATTTAAACTCTTCCAATCACTCCCAACAATTGCAAACATCCCAACTATGCTCTCACTTACTCTCTCTCATAAGCAACCCTCGAGAACGTTGTCAGATGTAACAACCAGATCTCTCCTTCATATGACAAGTAGGGCAGGTACAACAACATGGGAAATAACAAGAAAAGGAAATAAAAAGTTCAGGCATTAGCTCATCAAAATAACATTGGTGTTAGACAACTGTTTCTTTAGAGTACAGTCACATCACATCACCTGGGTCCGTGGCACCCGGCCTCACAGCTCGGGTACCGCGCCCCACTAACTAGTAATTAAGTAATAACATTAAAAATAATAATTCTCTCTCTCTCTCTCTCTCTCTCTCTCTCTCTCTCTCTCTCTCTCTCTCTCTCTCATTTGTTATGCATTTCATTGGTAAGTTATATTAAAACATGAAAGAATAGAATTCACCCTTGTCTTTTGCCTTGTAAGTGAGCAAAGTTGGGCTATCAGACATGTCACATTACTTGACAGAAAGGGACCGCTGGGGCAGGGGAGGGGAGTGTTGACCATAGAGGTTCCTTTCAATCTTATGATTTTGTAAGGAGTTGTTATTCTCTCCCTTTCTCTCTCTCATATATTCTCTATGTCAGTGACTTTTAAACAAAAAAAAATTTCTCTCCTTGGTTAGATACGTATGATATGTTGTTCATTCAATAGTTTATCTCTCTCTCTCTCTCTCTCTCTCTCTCTCTCTCTCTCTCTCTCTCTCTCTCTCTCTCTCTCTCTCTCTCTGATTTAATTCAGGCAGCCCTCGGTTAGCAGCAGGGGTTCTGTTCCTGGTCGCTGACGTTAAGTGATTTTCAATGCTAAGCGATTATAAAGCCTACGGCTGCTGCACACCTTCTTTCGGAATACTAGACCAGTTAATAGTGCCCTAGACTAGTCAAACAGTGTCTAATCCCACAATGGCGCAATAAGTAAAATTATATTTATGCAGTACAACGTATAGTATTATAGAATTTACTGTACAGTACAGGCGGCCCGCGTGGGAACGGTGCAATCACTCAACGGCGAATCGTTTTACGGCGGTCGTCAAAAATATTCATTAAAAAAATAAGGCATTTTAAAGGTATCTTTACGGCACAAATTTCAGTTAACAGCGCCGCTAGCGCCGTTGTCTAACGAGTTCATACATTTGTAGAAATGCCGTTCAGACCATAAAGGTTATGCAAATTATATTAACAAATTTTATGGAGAGTTATTACGTAGGTATTAGGGAAAATATATGCCTCTGACGCTGTTCTATGCCGAAAATATCTAGTTACATAAGTGCAAATTTAGCTATAGATGTGTCGATTCATAAATGTTCATGCTTTTGGTTTAAAATGTGTATGAAGATGTATTACATGAAAGGCATTTTATTTCTGTACAGAAATATGATACAAAGGCAGCTTTTGAAACTGCCCCTTCACGTTATCAAATACGATATTTTTTCATGTTCTTTCTTGTAAGCCGCCGCCTGCCGCTCTTCCGAAAATATCGATTTAAAAAAGTGCAAAATCAGCGATCGATGTGTCGATTTTGTAAATGTTTATGCCTTTTATGTTTAAATGTGTATGAAAATGTATAACGAATAGGGTATTTTTATTTCTGTGCAGAAATATGATAAAAAGGCAGCTTTTGAAACTCCCCTTCAAGTTATCGACTACGATGTTTTTTTCAAGTTCGTTCTTGTATGCCGCCGTCTGCCGCTCTTCCGAAAATATCGAGTTAAAAAGAGTGCAAATTTAGCGATCGATGTGTCGATTTTTCAAATGTTTATGCTTTTATGTTTAAAATGTGTATGAAAATATATTACGTAAAGGTATTTTCATTTTGTACAGAAATAAGATACAAATTAAGGCAGCCTTTGTAACTACGCTCTACGTTGTCAGGGGATGGTTTTTCATGTTCGTTCTTGTCCGCCAGTTCCGAAAAATGCATTGTGTTATTTTATTAATTATGCATCTTTTCCATAAATCCTTTAAAAAGTTATACATTATTTCACCGTATCCAAGAATATTGTATGTATTCTCATATTATTGTATTTTAAAATACTACGGCAAACTTAAGCCCGTATTCCGCGGAGCGGCCAATGTTGTGGTTTGAAATCAGCTGATGAATACGAGTTTGTTTCACCATAACGCAATTCTGAGCGAATGCTCTTGCTTCTAGTTAGCATAAATGAATATCTATATACTTGACTTATATGAGACAAAGTTATTTTTCCTTATACAGCGTGTTTTTAGGTGGAAAATATTTATTGAATATGTCTCGTTGTGAATGTGAACTACTATTTTTTCTTTTCGTTAACAAGATTACGTTGGCGGCATGTTTATTGAGTAAAAAATGACGTGATTCCGTTCGCAATAATCCTTTATATCATCGTAATACGAACTTTACATTATTTATCTTATATCGGCGTGAACCAACTGTAAAATGTGTTCTTTCAAGCACAGTAGTTTTGATTAAATTATTTTATCCCAATTTTATCTACAGTTGTGTGTGATGGCAGACGTTTACTGCAGTTTTATCCTTGTTGCCGATGTACGATAATAGTCATTAGCAGCTTGAACAGTTTTCGCAGCTTCAGTTATAACTAAGTTTAAATTTAACGGTATATTTCCCGATTGATCTTTAATCTATATTGATCTCTGATCTATAGCGAATAAAGTTATTACATTAAGATATCTCAGTTCTATTCTATACATAACGCCATTTATAACAAATACGGCAATGTTGCACTGTAGTACGATGATCGAAATACAAGCCAAACAGATGTTATCCAGTTCGGTTGTGCTTAGAAAAAAAAAACAAGTCTTTTCTCGTTCGGTTGTTCATGGCTGTACACGGTCACGCAATGAGTGTAACGTTAAAACCATACTTTCATCATTCTCTTTTGCTGTTATTGAACTTATGTAACTAGAGGATGGATAAAGTTAGGCCATTGTAATTTGATCTCTCATAAAATCGAACTATCGTAAGACGTAACCTGAACACTACAGCTACCTGTACACTGCATAAACTTTATTATATCTTTACATACTCTAGACACCCACATGTACTGTACAGTAAATTCTATAGTACTATACTGCATAAATATAATTTTACTTATTGCGCCGTTGTGGGATTACGGCGCCTTTGACTGGTCTAGAGTTTCGAAAGAAGGTGTGCGGCGGCCGTAGGCTTTAAAATCGCTCTGTGTCGAAAATCGCTTGGCGTCGGTGGCCAGGAACGGAACCCCTGCCGCTAACTGAGGGCCGCCTGTATTACTATACAGCACATTATAGTATTATGAATACTGTAAAAGTGAAAAAAAGCCTGGCTTGTAATCCTTTTGGGTTTATGGAGTATGTACAGATATAATAAGGTTTTATACAGTGTACAGGTAGCTGTAGTGTTCAAGTTACGATAATTTGTCTTACAATAATCCGGTTTTATGAGAGACCAAATTACAATAGCCTAACTTTATCCCATCTTCTAGTTACATATGTTCAAAAACAGCAGAAGAGAATGATGAAAGTATGGTTTTAACATTATAATCATTGCGTAAACGTGTACAGCCATGAACAACCGAATGAGAAACAATTTTTTTTTCTAAGTACAACCGAATTGGATAACAACATCTGTTTGGTTTGTATTTCAATCATCGTACTATAGTACACTATTACCGTAGTTTCTATAGATGACATTATATAGAATAAGATATCTTTATGTAATAACTTTATTCGCTATTGATCAAAGGTCAGTTGGGAAATGTACTGCTAAACTTAAATCTAGTTGTTGCTGAAGCTGAGAAAACTGTTCAAGCTGCTAATGACCATTATCGTGCATCGGCAACAAGGATGAAACTCCAGTAAACGTATGCCATCAAACATAACCGTAGATAAAATTGAGATAAAATCATTTTAATAAAAACTACTGTGCTTAAAAGAACACATTGTACTGTTGATTTCACGCCGATATAAGATAAATAACGTAAAGTACGTATTACTGTGTTATGAAGGAAAGTTGCGAACGAAATCACGTAATTTTTTTTACTCAATAAACATGCCGCCAACGTAATCTGTTAACAAAAAAAAATTAGTTCACAATCACAACGAGACATAATTAAGTCATATTTCCACCTAAAAACAGTCTTATAAGGAAAAATTATCTAGATATTCATTTATGCTAATAGAAGCATGAAAATTCGCTCAGAATTGCATTAAATATGGTGAAACCAACTCGTATTTGCCATCAGCTGATTAAATTTACCGTAGTATTATATAATACAATACTACTTGACTTATATGAAACAAGGTCATTTTTCCTTATATGACGTGTTTTTAGTAGGAGAAATATGACTTGTTGTGATTGTGAACTAATTTCTTTTCGTTAACAGATTACATTGGTGGCAAGTTTGAGTAAAAAAATTACATGGTTCCATTTGCAATTTTCCTTTTTATCATCATAATATGAACTTTACGTTATTTATCTTTTATCGGCATGAAACCAACAGTACAACGTGTTCTTTCAAGCACTGTAGTTTTGATTAAAATAATTTTACCTCAATTTTATCTACGGTTGTGTTTGATGGCATACGTTTACTGGAGTTTTATCCTTGTTGCCGATGCACGATAATGGCTATTAGCAGCTTGAACAGTTTCCTCAGCTTCAGATATAACTAGGTTTAAATTTAACAGTATATTTCCCTATTAATCTTTGATCTATAGCGAATAAAGTTATTACATAAAGATATCTCAGTTTTACATAACGTCATTTATAACTACTACGGTAATTGTTTACTATAGTACGATGGTTGAAATACAAGCCAAACGGATGTTGTTGTTATCCAATTCAGTTGTACTTAGAAAAAAAAATTGTTTCTCGTTCGGTGTTCATGGCTGTACACGTTTACGCAATGAATATATTGTTAAAACATACTTTCATCATTCTCTTTTGCTGTTTTTGAACTTATTTAACTAGAAGGTGGGATAAAGTTAGGCTATTTCATTTGGTCTCTTGTAAAATTGGATTATTGTTATTAGAATTACGTGTATCATAATTTGAACACTACAGCTACCTGTACACTTTATAAAACCTTATTATATCTTTACGTACTCTGACACCCAAAGGATTAAAGATAGGCTTTTTCACTTTACAGTATTTATAATACTATAATGTACTGTACAGTAAATTCTATAGTAGTACTATACTACTGCATAAATATAATTTTACTTATTGCGCCATTGCGGGACTACAGCGCCATTTGACTGGTCTAGGGCGCTGTTAACTGGTCTAGTACTCCTAAAGAAGGTGTGCGGCAGCTGTAGACTTAAAAATTGCTTAGCGCCAAAAATCGCTCGGCGTCATCGACCAGGAGCGGAACCCCTGCTGCCAACCGAGGGTGGGCCGCCTGTATAAACATTTTCAGTGGGTTTTTCTTGAGTTTTAACTAACAAAATAGGCAGTTTTAATCATTTTTATAGGGGTTTCAACTATTTGCGGATTCTAGCTATTCGCTAATACAGGGGAAACACTATATGTATCCCAGCCTCTCAACCAACATGTACTGTTAGCTGCCTGACTGTACATTGCTGCATGTGCCCATTGCATGTGATATTAAAAGATATGTTCAAAATATTGCCGTATCAGTATCAAATTGGAATTTTGAAACCATTAGAATGCTAACCCCATCACAAACTCGATATATCGTAAAATGAAACAAGGTTATTTTTAGTATTCAGTAATTTTAGTGGACTAGAAGAGCAAGGATGAAGAAGGAAGTACTAGTTCAGTTTAATGTGTAGTGTTATATACGTGAATGAAATTTAGTGCACTGTATATATTCAGTAAGAGTTACGAATGAATGAATGTAATTAATTATGAATTACTGGCAGTCCCCGGGTTACGACGGTCTCGGCGGGTTACGACACATGTTCCAGGGTTACTACGCATGTTCCAGAGTTACGACGCCTACAAACGCTGATCTGGCAGATGAAATATGACACCAAAAATACAAAATAATCAATATTTAAAGTTTTTTTTTTTTATGAAAAATGCAATAAGAATGCAGTTTACATAGTTTTGAATGCACCTGAAACATTAAAAGGAAGGATTTCTTAGGATTTTTGACAATGTTCTGGGCTTACGAGGACTTTTGGCTTACAACGCGTCTCAAGAACGGAACCCCCGTCGTAACCCGGGACTGCCTTACTGGTTCATAAATAAACCTATATAGGATAATGTGTTTGTGTGTGTGGATTGCTTACACAGGTGCAATTCAGTGCATGTCTAAGACAGTAGAAAACCATCGCACATAGAATGTGACAGTGCCTATGGGGTTAGAACTAGCTCTATAGTGATCACATTGTATTCAACAATTATATTTGGCTCCGTTGATGAATCATCAACTGCTGCAAATGGTGAAACATACATTCCAATTATTAAAATAAAATATGAACATAAGTTGGGGATGATGTGCTCTCCTAATACTTCAAAAGTGGTTTACATTTGTGAACTAGCTGCTTCAAAATCAACTGTAGTACGCAGAATATGATATTGGAGAGGTTAAGATAATTTTGTGTCATTCCTTGTTTTCCAGATGGGAATTCAGGCAGGAGACTATGCTTGTAAAAGAAAAATTTTTAATAATTGTCACATGTAGAAGAGATAATAGGAAAATATGTACAGTATAACAGTTTTAGAACATTAGAGGATGACATTGATATCTTCATCCCGTTGATCATTTGTTATTTTATTTTATTCTCTACAATTAAGATTTTTTGTGTTTGTAAATTATTCCATGATGAAGTGCAATAACAAGAACTATCTGTTTGGAGCAGTTGTTTATTGAGTAAAAAAAAAAAATCACTGATTCATTTTTCAAGTTCAGTATAAAATATTAATTGAAGTAGAAAGCTGTGTATAAATGTAGTTTTCCATTCAGCTTGTCACTTGTGTGGCAGTCTAGTACAAATAGTTTAAAACTATTAATGATATGTGTCAGGTATATATTACAATGTTTTCAGTTCTGCATGGGAAATTTTACATATATTTCATAAGTAATATGTACATTACAGATATGCTACTGAAGTTGATGTTGATTTTGTTCGGAAGGCTGTCAGAGCTATTGGTCGATGTGCAATTAAAGTTGAAACTTGATTCGCTGAGCGTTGTGTTTCAACTCTTCTGGATTTGATTCAGACTAAGGGTATTTATCATTTATTAATTTTTTTTAGTTTGGTTTTTTCTTTCCTTAAAGAAGGATTGATGCCATTACTAAAGCTTTCACCCAAGAAGGGCTTTTGTCTAGATCTGTAAAAGGGATTTTGACGTAAGGAAAAATCTATTTCTGGGCGATTGGCTCGTGTCGCCAGCGAAATATCCTTTAATCTATTATTTCTAGGGTAAATGTACTAACACATACCAGAGAATAAATAAATAAAGAAAAAGGTCAGTACAACTGACTCGCTCACCCTCCAAGAGGGTGTCGGTATGAACACTATGGCGAGTGAGACCACTACCACGAGCCGCTTGCCAATAGAAATCTCCCACTACAAAATCCCCACAAGAGGGGAGCCGACCCACAGAGTGGGCAGCAACTACTACTACTCCATCCCATGCTGCCGACTGCTGCGCCTCTGGTGGCCATCCTGAAGTTAGCAGACAATCTTGAGCGATGGGATGGGTAGGGCGGGATTTCGCTGGCGACACGAGCCAATCGCCCAGAAATAGATTTTTCCTTACGTCAAAATCCCTTTTCTGGGCTCAGCTCGTGTCGCTGCGCGAAATCGTACCAGAGAAATAGCACAAGATTGTAAAGAAAATGCAATTAAAGAAAAAGGGTCTAAACAAATAAAAGATAACATAAAAAGAAGGAATATAATTGCTAATAAATTACATATACACAATGATACAAAATTAGAAAATATTACTTAAATTAAACTTAAAGCTAATTAATATTCTTAAAATTAACTTAATTTTTACATATATACAGGGCTTACATGGAATATATGTTAAAAGCAGTATCTGTGTATAGATATGTACAAAGAACTCAAAAGCAATTATAACAATAACTTGAACAGAACAAACTTCAATAATAATAATATATGAAGGGAATGTATATGACTTAATATACAAAACCCGTAACCATTGTAAATAAGATGTATCCCCTAGCATAAAAATAAGGGGATCACATCAGAGATCAATACATACAATCGATTGTGAGTGCCCCTAGCAAAAAAATAAGGGACACCCACCATATCACCATAAGAGCAGCTAAGACCCAAGGTAAACGTAGATGAACATGCCAGGCATAGACGAACTGTTGGGTGAGACAGGTAGAAAGGAGGACTGGATCTTCTACTAAAGATTAAGCAGAGTTGGGGGAAACTATGTTACCCGCCGCAACTGCTGAAAATTTCAGAGCTTCCAAGGACTTTAAGTAATGACGCTTAAATACTGTCGGCGATTTCCATCCAGTATATTTTTCAACTCATCGAAATTCATATGTTGGAAATAGTTAATTGAGGTGGCTACTGCCCTGACATCATGTGCTTTTGGGAAAGAGTCAGGATTGGCTTGCTTAATAAAGTACAGGATCTGCTGCCTGATGCCTTTAATAGATAAAGTACCACCTTTTTCTCTCTTAAAGAGAGGACCCGATGAGGATGAGGAGGTCCTGGACAGAAAGGCTCGTAAGGTCGATACTGGGCAAAGAGATATATCTTGTGGAAGGGGTACAACCTTCCATGGTTCCCACCTCATCAAAGGATCTTCATTCTTTGCTATAAAACTACGTTCCGGAGAAAGTAGCAACTCCCCTGTGGGAAGAAAATGAATATGATCCGGATCTCTGGATAATGCCGACAGTTCTGAAATTCTAGCTCCTGAGGCCAAGCTTAATAAAAATAGAGTTTTTCTTAAGAGCATTATAAATGAACATGTGTCATTATCAGTTTCTGAAGCCAGCTTTAGAACATCATTAAGAACCATGATACTGACGTAGGCCTTACAGAAGGTCTAAGTCTAGCACAAGCCTTGGGAATAGACGAGAAGTAGGAGTCTGTCAAGTCTATGTTGAAACCAAATTGAAAAATCTTTTTCAAGGCTGACTTGTTTGTCGTAATGGTGCTAGCTGCTAAGCCTTTTTCAAATAAAGATCTGAAAAAGGATATAGCTGAATTGATTGTCATGATTCTAATATCTGATTCTCTCAGGAAGGTTGCTAACTTTTTGACAGCAGCATCATACTGTCTCAAAGTTGAATCTCTTTTATCAGATTCCAAGAAGAGAATATTTTGAGGGTCAATATTCGCATCTCTTTTCGCTGCAAACTTCATGAAATCCATAAAGTTAGGGTTTTGAGAATTCCTGAGGAAGCGAACACAGTCTTCGTTTGCACTGACTGGGAGAGCCTGGGACTGGGAATTCGAAGAGGGCGAAGACCCAGTTCCAGAATTAGAGGGTACCAATTGCTCTTCGGCCAGTCTGGGGCTACTAGAGCCACTTGACCCTTGAATGTCCTGAGTTTGTTCAGTACCTTCATGAGAAGATTCACTGGAGGAAAGACATAAATCTTCTCCCAGTTGTTCCAGTCTAGAGCCAGGGTCGTCCGTGGCATAGGCCAGAGGGTCCAGGTTGGGGGCCACATAACATGGGAGTTTGTGGTTCGCTTGGGATGCGAAGAGATCCACTTGTAGACCTGGAACTCTCTGAAGAATCCATTGGAACGAACTGCTGTCCAGTGACCATTCCGACTCTAGAGGTACTGATCGGGATAGAGCATCTGCTATGACGTTTCTCACTCCAGCTATATGGGTGGAGGAGAGGTGCCAACTGAACTTGTCCGCCAGGAGAAGATGGCTACCATGACATGATTTAGATGACGTGATTTGGAGCCTCCCCTGTTTATACAATGGACTACCACTGCGCTGTCTAAGACTAGCTTTATGTGGGAGTACTTTGGCGGACGTAACCTTTTTAGAGTCAAGAACACTGCCATTGCTTCCAGTACGTTTATATGGAACTGACGGAACTGAGGTGACCAAGTTCCCTGAACTTTCTTGAACTGAGAATATCCTCCCCAACCGCTTAACGAAGCGTCTGTGTGGATGGTAATCCCCGGAGGAGGAAACTGAAGGGGCACTGATATCGATAAAGGTTTCTGGACTTTTGCCCACGCGTAGTCGATTCCGTAGAATCTGAGGGACTGAGGATAATTTGTCCCTGGACCTGACATTTGCTCGTGAGCGCCAGATTCTGGTTAGGTCTTTCAGTTTGGCTTTCATCAAGATGTTTGTCACTGATGCAAACTGGAGTGAACCCAGGATCCTTTCCTGGGTTCTTCTTGACGCAAGTTTGTGACTCAGAAATTGCTTTACTGACTTCGCTATTTCTTTCCTCTTGGCTGATGGGATCGACAGAGTATGGGAGGATAGATTCCATTGAATGCCCAGCCACTGAAAGTTTGACTCTGGAGTGAGTCTTGACTTGGTCCTGTTTATCTTGAAGCCTAGATATTCCAGGAACTGAATCACTTTCAGTGTTGCTTTGTGGCATTCCTCGACTGTTGGAGCCCAGATTAACCAATCGTCGAGATACGCTACTACCATAACCCCTTGCGATCTTAGTTGTTGAACTACCACTTCCGCCAACTTCGTGAACACCCTGGGTGCTACGTTGAGCCCGAAAGGAACTACCTTGAAGGAGAATGTCTGATCTCCTATCTTGAAGCCCAGATACGGACGGAAGTGCCTTGCAATAGGGATATGATAGTAAGCGTCTGTAAGATCGATAGAGGTGGTGACGGCCCCACGGGGAAGTAAGGTCCGTACCTGCGAGATCGTGAGCATCTTGAACTTGTCGCAGCGAATGGCTAAGTTTAAGCGGGACAAGTCTAAGATTACCCTTCTTTTTTGTGAGCCTTTCTTTGGAACGCTGAACAAGCGCCCTTGAAACTTTAATCTGTTGACTCTCGCTATAGCTCCTTTCTGAAGGAGGTCCTCCGCATACTCCGTCAATTCTTTGGATGGAAGTGGCGGAAAGGTCGGGATGGGGGCGGGTTGTTCGCTACCCAACTCCAACCCAGGCCTTTTGACACAATGCTTTGCGCCCACTTGCTGAAATTCCACCGGTGGCGGAAGTGAAACAGCCTCCCTCCTACCTGAAAGTTCTCATTGGTGTGGTAGCCTCCTCGGCCTCCCCTGAAATGCTTTCCCTCTATTAAAGATCCCTCCCGTTCCTCTCTGACGAAAGGATCGCTTACCTCTGCTCCCCTACGAGCGGTCATACTTCTGGGAAGCCTGACCCTCGAAGACTTGATTGAAGGCTGGAGAGAGAGCGTAAGAGGTGGAGGGTTGAGGCTGGGGGGAAATGACATAAATTGGCTGCGATTGAGCCTTGGAGGTAGAAGGTTGGGCTGCTTGCACCAACGGGACAGCTGGAACCGGCTGAGTAAAGCGTGGCTGTTTCTTCTGGTAAGGCTGGAAACGTCTGGGTTTCTTCTGAGCCTTACCTCTGACCACTTGATCTTGGCGTCTCTTGGCCGTAAGACCCCAACGATCTTTAAGACTTGGTTTAGCCTTGTAGCCTCTGCCTGGACCTCCTTCACCATCGCATCTGGGAAGAGGTCTGCTCCCCAGATGTTCGATGCAAGCAACTTATTCGGTTCATGCCGAATCGTTGCTTCCTGGAGGACATGTTTCCTACAGTTTGTTCTAGCCGTGGCGAACTCGAACATATCAGACTGCACCGTTTGAGTCAGAGACTTGGTGAGAAGCTTAAAAAGTGGCTCAGAACCATAGGAAATGGTAGCCACCTCGGTCATGGCCATGGTATTGATAGACCTGGCCAACCTAGACTTGGCATCAAATTCTGCCTGAATGAGGCTATCCGGAAGTCTAGGTAGCTTCTCACCCAAACTGCTCCATAGCACAGTCTGGTTTGAGTTTGCCCGCAGAAAAAGTGTTGGGCAGATCTTCCCACAACTCACCGGCTGAGGGAAGTAAAGGAGACGTAGGGTCCGCTTCTTTCAGCTGAGGCAACGAATCCCCCTTCTGGGCTGCTGGAATGGTAGTCGTAGCAATCTTTGTCAAGAAAGGGAGCGGGGTACTCTCTTCCATTGTAAAGATTGTGAAAGGACTCTTAAATGGCTGTATTTTCGTGTTCGAACAGTCCATGTCCTCTAGACACCTGAGCCATTCTCTTTGAGCCTGGTCTCGTGAATAGAGGACTGTCTCTTTCGGTACCTTATCGTCTCGAGTCATGGCAGAGGCGGTGAGCCTGGTGTAGCCGATGAACGGAGGCTGAAGGTCTTCCGGGTAGAACTCGAAGTCTTCAATCCTCCGAGTTCCACATTCCGGGATAGAAATAAGCCCGTCCTGGAAGGGGGCGTATGACGCTACTCTCCAAGGATTGTTCATAGTGAACGGAGGTAGAGAGTCATACGGAGGCAATTGCGCTCCCCCTGTGCTGAAAGGTGGGGGAGAAGCTAGCGGAGCTTGGCTCAGTCCGGCTATAATGTTGTCCTGGGAGCTGATCCTATCAGACAACCGGGAGAACATCTGTTCCATACTGGTTTTCAGAGACCCCACCAGATCGCCCACTTGTTGCAACAGGCCAGCGTTGGAATCCAAAGCCGGAGCTGCTGCGGAGGTGGACGGGTGGCTCTGAACCGGAACCAAAGGTAGTGGAACGGTTGACTCCGCTGGAGTGTGTGATCTCTCCCTGGAGGATCTACTCCTAGAGGATTTGGAGCCGGACCCAGAAGCTTTAGACCTCTCTGCTCCGGGGTTTCTAGCCGGAGACTTACGAGATGATGATGACGCCGACGCCGTCTTTTTAGACGACGACGACGTCTTAGTCAAGGTTTTTACTGCTTGTCCTTTGACCTTAGGTCTAACGGAAGCATCAGGAGAAGTATACAGTTCTGTACCTGTAAAGCCTTGGAAGGATGGAGAGGTTGCAGGGGTAGAAGATCCAGTGGCACCCAAGGGCATCCCTTGGGCGTCCAACGTACCTACCTCGACCAACAGGTCGTCTACACCTACCATGGGTTCGATATTAAGATCCAATGTCGCGACTCCGAGGAGATGTCCTGGCCTGGATCCGTTTAAAAAACAAAAAACAACGAGGCAGCGAGCTGTTGTTGAATGAACGCAATAGTCGGGGCCGCCTCTGCTGGGTCGACGTAGCCCGTTGACTTGCCTCCGGGGAAGATCAGGACCGCCAACCTCTTCTCAAGAATGTAGGGCATACCCTTGGCGGCGTTCTTCCCAAAACCGCCGACCCAGGCCCGCAGGGTTGCCAGTGCGGTGTCCTTCACAGCCGGAGCCTGGAAGAGAGGGTATTTATTAGATTTTAAGATTAAACTTAAAACTAAAACTAAATTAAAGCTTAACTTAAAATTATAGGGGATGCGAAATCCCCTGTATTTTTATCTTAAGTTTAAGAAAGATTTGAATTTTTTAAAAACTTAAGAAACTATAACGAAGTAGGGACTGGCTAACGGAGTTGGAAATCATTACTTACCCGTCTAATAGCTGGCTCACCAGATCATAACAGATGGTGCATGTTCCTGTGATTCCAGACCTGGAGGTCCCCGTGCGGAGTCGCGCATGGAGCATGGGACCGGCAAACTTCATGTCCACAGGGGTCTTGAAGCGTGGCGGCGCATCCCGGATGCTCACAGTTGGTGGTCTGTAAGTGAAAAGACACATGAGCATCTTAAAGGCTATCACTTACAGGCTAAAGGACAGAAGAACTCCGCTGCATGCCGGAGCTCGGAAAAAATTTGGGCATAACCCCTCCCTTAATGCCTGAATAGGCTATAACCCCGGAGAGATCCGGTGAGGCAGACAAGGGAGGGGGGTGGGATGGTTTAAGGTAGCTTAAGATAAACTTACTAGTTTAACATAACTGATTCTTAAACCTATAAAAATCGAACGTACCGGACTAAGTCCAGTGCGTGCGGAGCGTGTCGTGACTTCAGCGCGACGGAGGGGTTAGTAGAGACCAACTGTATGCCTCGGTTCCACCCTGCGGGGTGGACTATCACCTTTCCACTTGGATGCCGGAGCTCCGGTAGAAAAGGAGCCCCAGTAAGGTGGGAAAGGGCGAGAGGGCACACAGACTCGCGCAAGCAACGGAGCGACGGAGAAGCGACGGAGGGGGGAAAGGCCAGTCCCCCCCCTCCCCCCTAGCCATCCGGCCGAACCGAGAAGCTGGAGAGGTCGAGTCCAGTCTGGGTCTGTCCCGTCCCTCTACTCCCTCCGCCTGGGGGGAGAGAGGGAGGCAGGCTCGGGTATGCGGAGCGAGCGTGGGCAGACCAACCCTCCCCCCTGGCCCTATGGAAGAGCGGGAGGAGGGAAATGACTGGAACAGGCGTCTGGCTGCTCCGTGATCACGTAGTGACCACGGGGCGGGTAACAACAAAACAATGAGATAAGGCCTAGAATACACAACCGGCTGATCATAGAGAAGCTATAAGGAAGCAACCGAACTGAAGAGCGGTAACGCATGGGCCCTACGGGCCATAACCTAGGCTAGATGAAGCCAGACGCCTACACTAACAAAAACATCATAAATTAAATAAAACATGAAAGAAAGAAAACAAAATAGTAGGAGAAACAATCCAGGAGTGTACGACTAACACGAAAGAAAGTCTACCCACTCAAAGCTAGCCGGGGCCGATACTAAGAGCTGTGGCTAGGGTCTGGATAGAAGGAGCCTACGTAAAGTAAAAAGACATGCATGCATGACATAAACCGCGTAGACTGTACCCTAAACAAATAGGATGACTAAAAATAGAGCGTACTAAAGTAAGGGAAGGTTCTGGGTATGGAAGACCAAGAACGAACCCGCCACGAGGCAGAACCATGCTGCCATGCTTCCGACCTAGAGTTCGTATTTATACCTAAAAAACGGCAAATACTGGCTCAAGGACGGAAAAAACCAAATAGCAATAAACATTGAGTACTTAACTTAGCTGCTGCGATGGCTGCACGCTCCATGATAAGTAAATCCAAAAATAAGGGCACAAAAACACAGAGCAAAAAAGGGCACGTGTATACAGTGTGCGCTAACTGAAAAGGATGTCCACCAGAGGCGCAGCAGTCGGCAGCATGGGATGGAGTAGTAGTAGTTGCTGCCCACTCTGTGGGTCGGCTCCCCTCTTGTGGGGATTTTGTAGTGGGAGATTTCTATGGCAAGCGGCTCGTGGTAGTGGTCTCACTCGCCATAGTGTTCATACCGACACCCTCTTGGAGGGTGAGCGAGTCAGTTGTACTGACCTTTTTCTTTATTTATTTATTCTCTGGTATGTGTTAGTACATTTACCCTAGAAATAATAGATTAAAGGATATTTCGCGCAGCGACACGAGCTGAGCCAGAAATATATTTATTATCTTTGTTATATAGTAGTTTCAGATTGAATGTTATCATTATATTCATTAACATATTATTTTTTTTATTTAAATTTTTCCAGGTTAATTATGTTGTGCAAGAGGCCATTGTTGTCATTAAAGATATCTTCCGAAAATACCCCAACAAATATGAGAGTATCATTTCTACTTTGTGTGAAAATCTAGATACCCTTGATGAACCAGAGGCCAGGTGAGATACTTGTTTGTATTCTGTATTCAAAACTGGAGAAAGTTGTGATATATGTAATGCTATTTCTAAATGAAACCTGTACTTAGGTTTTGCTCTTTCCTGAACCATTGTGATTAGGGCTTCCATGATCTGGATCATTGGAGAATATGCTGAACGTATTGATAACGCTGATGAGCTACTGGAGAGCTTCTTGGAAGGCTTCCATGATGAGAACACACAGGTCCAGTTACAGCTTCTCACAGCCATTGTCAAGCTCTTCCTCAAGAGACCCACTGATACACAGGAACTCGTGCAGCAGGTTAGTGCATCTGGTGGGAATTGAAGATTTGTTATGGAGAATAAGAGGCCAGTCTTTCGAAAGGTTTTTTCAACTCCAGTTTTATAGTTTCAATTACAATACTTGATAAAGGCTGTTGGAGGTGTGTATACAGTGTTTACCTTTTAGTAGTTATTGTTTTTCCATGAGTATCTGACCTTTATTTATGAGAGGTTTATGTTCTGGCAAACAGTTTTTAAATAAAAAAAAAAAGCAAATGGAAGATATTGACAGTTACCCCTTGTCTAGATTATTCTATGTTCTGTTGGTTTTTCCTGTTAAAATATTTTACAAAGAAAGCTTGAACTTACAGGAAAAGAATGAAAATAATTACATGGTT
This sequence comes from Macrobrachium nipponense, assembly GCF_015104395.2. Classification (NCBI taxonomy): domain Eukaryota; kingdom Metazoa; phylum Arthropoda; class Malacostraca; order Decapoda; family Palaemonidae; genus Macrobrachium; species Macrobrachium nipponense. The sequence continues at coordinate 34,413,456 of NC_087205.1, forward strand.
GCATATTTCTAGTGTTCAAGTTTAGTAAAAGTGCAACATATTACTAACAAATGAAGCTAAGTCTTGCTGCTGAAAAGATTCAAAAAGTAGTCTAGGTTTCAGTTAAATGAACAACACCTACCTTTATTTTATAAATTCTTACTTTATTTTCAGTCGTATGAACTTAATAAAATTGTTGAGTTATTAGCTATTATACAACAAAATATTTTGTGTTCACCCAAAAGGTGTTGAGTTTGGCAACTCAGGATTCAGATAACCCAGACTTGAGGGATCGAGGTTATCTATTGGCGACTACTGTCAACTGATCCAGGTGCAGCTAAAGAGGTGAGTAGTATACTTTATTAGTGAAGATTGGCTTAATATTACAACATTTTCTGGCATGCAGATTGTTCATCATTTCTGATCATGTATGGTATCTACTATTTTGATGCTTCACATCCACCTTTTGTGTCATCTGTTATAGTACATAGAACTAAATGTTATCCTTATGTTTATCTTTCTTTCTGAAAAGGTTGGGTTGTTTTGGCTGAAAAACCACTTATAGCAGAGGAGACTGATTTGATTGAACCAACTCTTTTGGATGAATGATCTGTCATATTGCCTCTCTAGCATCTGTCTATCACAAACCTCCCTCAGCCTTTGTTGAAGGGCGCACTGGTCTTCGTCGGGCACTACCAAAGGTATGCTGTGATTTCTTGATGTCATTTTGATGCCCCAAATCTCCATGGCACATGATTTCTATGATTGATGTAGAATGTTATATTTTGCTCAACTTACATTGCAATTTGGTGTTAATAATCTTCATGATGAATTCTAACACAAAGCTTGATGTGATTAAACTATGAAAATTAGTTGTTCTTATGTGGAAAAAAACCTTCGGTCTTAACATTAGGATAAATCTTCTGGCACCAGCTGGAAACCAATTAAAAATAACAAATTTTGTATACGTGACTTACTCAGTAATTATATTGGTAAGAGTTTCCACTCGACAGCAGCCTAAATCCAAATTTCACGGGTAGTGCTTCGATTGCTCAGTGTAGGTATACAGTGCCGTCCCCCTATGGTAATACGAGGAATGACTTGGCTAAACGCGTCATTCTGTTTTCTGTCTCACTCAATGAAACATTGAGTGCTCACAGCAACTTGTTCTTATTTTCTGGTTATATCACCGGATTTCGGTTGTGTTAAACCATTGGAACACATTCATAGCCTTCGAGCAAGATGAGTCTTGTCTTTTTTTTATTTTGTTCAGATTAACCCTTAAACGTCAAAGCGGTATTTAAAAATTGTCTCCCATATGCCGGCGGCGTTCGCGAGTGAGCGCCGAAGCGGAAAAATGTTTCTTTTTAAAAATCACAGCACACTTAGTTTTGAAGATTAAGAGTTCCTTTTTGGCTCTCCGTTTTTTGTCATTGCCTGAAGTTTAGTATGCAACCATCAGAAATGAAAAAAAATATCATTATCATATATAAAATATATCGCTTCTCAAGTATGTAGGGCTGACCCTTGGCGGCGTTCTTGCCAAAACCACCGACCCAGGCCCGCAGGGTAGCCAGTGCTGTATCCCTTACTGCCGGAGCCTGTAAGAGAGGGCGTATTTTAGATTTAAGAATCACTTAAAACTAAAACTTAGAGTATAACTTAAACTAGATGCCTTAAGTTAAAGTAAATGATGAAAACTTAAGTACTAAAAGAAGCGGAGCAGCTACCGGAGATGGAATACTTAACGCCTTCCAAAAGCTGGCTCACCAGATCGTAACATATGGTACACGTCTCATGGTACCAGACCTGGATGTCCCCGTGCGGAGTCGCGCATGGAGCATGGGACCGGCAAACTTCGTGTCCACAGGGGTCCTGAAGTGTAGCGGAACATCCCGGATGCTCACAGTTGGTGGCCTGTAAGTGGGAAGACACATGAGTATCTTAAAGGGGTATCACTTACGGACTAAAGGACAAAAGAACTCCGTTACATGCCGGAGCTCGGAAAAAATTTGGGCATAACCCCTCCCTGCATTGCCTGAATAGGCTATAATCCCGAGAGATCGGTAAAATATGAAAGGGAGGGGGGGGGATGGTTTAAGATACTTAAGATAAACTTAAAGATAACTTAAACCTAAACACAAGCGAACCGGACTAGGTCCAGTTGAAGCGGAGTGTAGAAACTCAGCAATACGGTAAGGTTAGTAGAGACCTACTGTATGCTCCGGTCCATCTAATGGGTGGACTAGCTCCTTCCGCTGGATACCAGGACTCCGATCAGGGAGGAGCTCTAGTAAGGAGGGAAGGGCGAGAGGACATACAGGCTCGAGCTAGCCCGGTTTAGCGACAAGGCAGTAACGGAGGGGGGGGGGGGAAGGCCAGGGCCCCCCACAACAAGTACCACCCGGCCGGACCGAGAAGCGGAGAGGTCCGGTTTACCAGTCTGGGTCTGTCCGACGCCCTAGCCCCTCCGGCGGAGGGGAGAGGGGGAGGCAGGCTCGGGTATGTGGGGCGAGCATGGCAGACCGGCCCACCCCCGCCCGACTCTATGGAAGACTGAGGGGGGGGGGGAACTGGGCAGGCGTCTGGCTGTCCCGTGATCACGCAGTGACCACGAGGCGGTAAACTGAGATACGGTAACCAAGCCTAGGCCAACCAACTGATCAGAGAGAAGCTATCGGGAAGCAACCTGACTGAAAAGCGGTAGCATATAGGCCCACAGGGCTAAAACCAACTGATCAGAGAGAAGCTATGTGGAAGCAACCGAACTGATCAGCGGTAGAATAGGCTCTATGAGCCGGGACCTAGGCTAAGCCAGACGCCAAACTAACCTAACAATGACAAAATATATATATATAAATAAAAATAAAATGAAAGAAAGAAGGTAAAATAGCAGGAGAAAAAAATCCAGGAGTGTACGACTAACCCGAAGGCAAGTCTACCACTCAAAGCTAGTCAGGGGCCGATACTAAGAACCTGGACTAGGATCTGGATAGAAAAAGCTACATAAGGTGATATACATGCATGCATGATAACCTGAGTAGACCTTAAACTAAATAAAGCGGATAATCAAAATAGAGCGTAAACGAATAAGGGATGTTCTAGGTATGGGAGACCAAGAACGAACCCATCACGCGGCAGGACCATGCTGCCATGCTTCCGACCCACCGAGAACGTATTTATACCTAAAAAACGGCAAATACTGTCTCAGGGACGGAAAAACCAACTAACCGTAAATACTGAGTACTTAACTTAGCTGCTGCAATAGCTGCACGCTCCATTATCGAAAATCCGAAGAAAGGCACAAAATACACAGAGAGAAAAATAACACGTGTGACTCGTGCTAGCTAACTGAAAAGGATGTCACCAGAGGCGCAGCAGTCGGCAGCATGGGATGGAGTAGTAGTAGTACGAGCTGCTCTCTCTGTGGGACGGCTCCCCTCTTGGAGGGTTTTGTAGTGGGAGATTTCTATTGGCATTTGGCTCGTGGTAGTGGTCTCACTCGCCTAGTGTTCATACCGACACCCTCCTAGAGGGTGAGCGAGTCAGTTATACGGACCTTTTTCTTTATTTTATTTATTCTCTGGTATGTGTTAGTACATTTACCCTAGAAATAATAGATTAAAGATATTTCGCGCAAGCGACACGAGCTGAGCCCAGAAATTTGGATATATGACAGCGCGAAAAAAAAAATTTCATATATAATTCTATTCAAATAGCGCTGTGAGCAAAACGGTTAAAGCTAATGAGTTAATTTTTTTTCGTTGTGTATTGTACACTAAATTGTGATAATTTTGGTTATATAACACATTGTAAAACCAGGCAACACAGAGAAAATATTATTCAAATGATGCATGAATTCGTAATGCGCGGACGTAAAAAAACAAAAAAGCAGTTTTCAAAATTCACCATAAATCGAAATATAGTGCTAGAGACTTCCCGTTTGTTACAAAATAAAGGTAATTGATTGAATATTACTAGACTGTAAGTGTTGTAGCTTGCAATTGCAGTTTTCGACCATTTCGGTCGAGTTAAAGTTGACCAAAGGACAAATTTTTTTCTACTCATCGTTATTTATATGAAAATATTTCAAAACTGATAAAAGCTACAACCATGAATTGTTTTTTAGTTGTATTCTACATGAAATTGCACATTTTATTTCATATATAAAACTTTATGTAACGACAAATTTAAAATAGTGCAAACATTACGACAATCGAACGAAAAAATTTGATTTTTTCAGAAGTTACTGCGCGGACGTAAGGAAAATTTTTTTTTTTCATAAATTTGTCATAAATTGAAATATTGTGCTAGAGACTTCCAATTTGATGCAAAATAAAGGTAAATGATTGAATATTACAAGAATGTAAGAGTTTTAGCTTACAATTTCGTTTTTTGACCATTCAGTCGAGTCAATGTTGACCGAAGGTTGATATTTTGGTACTTATCGTTATTTATATGAAAATATTTCAAAATTGATAAAAGCTACAACCATGGGTTGTTTTTTGTTGTATTCCACAATAAATTGTGCACATTTCCAAATATAAAACTTTATGTAACGGCTAATTTAAAATGGTGCAAACATTACGACAATCGGACGGAAAAAAAATTTATGATTTTTTCAGAAGAGTTATGCGTGGACGTAAGGAAAAAGTTTTTTCATAAATTCACCATAAATCAAAATATTGTGCTAGAGACTTCCAGTTTGTTGTAAAATGAAGGTAAATGATTGAATATTACTAGAATATAAGAGATTTAGCTTACAATTGCGTTTTTCGACCATTTTGGTAGAGTCAAAGTTGACTGAAGGTTGAAATTTTGGCACATCGTTATTTATATGAAAATATTTCAAAACTGATAAAAGCTACAACCATAAGTTGTTTATTGTTGTATTCTACATGAAATTTTGCACGTTTTCATATATAATACTCCATGCAACGGCTATAAAATGGTGCGAAAATTATGTCAAAGTGACAAAATTTTTGAAATGTGTCACTGATGCTTTTTAGTGCGAGAAGAAAGAAATTTGTGCTTGCTGGGTAACGATTGTAAACAAAACAACGCCTTGATCCGTGAGCTTCCAGCATCCCCCAAGGCGCGTGATTCAAAAGTTTTTGCCTAGTAGGCCTATAATTATTTTCCGCGAATTTAAAAAAAAACTTTTTTGTCGATGTACCATACGTCGGTTTGGCACCCGACAGACAATTTTCTTCAATGTTTAATACGTCCAATCAGCGTTAAAGGGTTATCACCAAGCCGGATACTTGCAGTCTCGGGGAATAATAATGGCCTTATATTAGTTCTTAAATGGATCCCTATTCAAGTAGATTAAATACTTTTGCATATATCTTTTTACTTACCGGGCTAAACGTGTAAGTCGTTGGTTAAGAATTGTGAGCTATAAGCAAGACACTGGTAATAGTTACCTTAGAACAATCCTTTTGCACTCGGAATTGTTCACCGGATATATGCTATTCTCAAGTCGAGGGTAAATAAGCACCTTAAAGTAATACTAGAATGTTATCCATTCTTTTATCCCAAAACTTTTGCATTTACAGGCGGCCCTTGGTTAGCGGCAGGGGTTCCGTTCCTGGCCGCAGACGCTAAGTGATTTTCGACGCTAAGCGATTTTAAAGCCCACGGCCGCCGCACACCTTCTTTCGAAATTCTAGACCAGTTAACAGCGCCCTGACCAGTCAAACGGCGCCGTAATCCTGCGATGGCACAAGAAGTAAAATTATATTTATGCAGTATAGCACTGGAATTTACTTTACAGTACATTATAGTATTATAAATACTGTAAAGTGAAAAAAGCCTAGCTTTAATCCTTTGGGTGTCTAGAGTATGTAAAGATATAATAAGGTTTTATAAGTAGTGTACAGGTAGCTGTACTGTTCAAGTTATGATAATTCGTCTTACGATAATCCGATTTTATGAGAGACCAAATTACAATAGCCTAACTTTGTCCCATGAAAGTATGGTTTTAACGTTATACTCGTTGCGTAAACGTGTACAGCCATGAACAAACCGAACGAGAAAAGACTTGTTTTTTTTTTTTCTAAGTACAACTGAATTCGATAACATCCGTTTGGCTTGTATTTCAATCATCATACTATAGTACACTATTACCGTATGTGTTATAAATGATGTGTAGAATAGAACTGAGATATCTTAATGTAATAACTTTATTCGCTATAGATCAAAGATCAATATAGATCAAAGTCAATTGGGAAACATACTGTTAAATTTAAACCTAGTTATAACTGAAGCTGAGAAAACTGTTCAAGTTGCTAATGACTATTATCGTGCATCGGCAACAAGGATAAAACTCCAGTAAACGTATGCCATCAAACACAACCGTAGATAAAATTGAGATAAAATCATTTTAATCAAAACTACTGTGCTTGAAAGAACACATTTAATGTTGGTTTCACGCCGATATAAGATAAATAACGTAAAGTTCGTATTACGATGATATAAAGGAAAATTGTAAATGGAATCAAGTAATTTTTTTACGCAATAAACATGCCGCCAACGTAATCTGTTAACGAAAAAAAAGGAGTTCACAATCGCAACGAGACATATTCAATTCATATTTCCACCTAAAAACACGTCGTGTAAGGAAAAATAACCTTGTCTCATATAAGTCAAGTATCTAGATGTTAGTTTATGCTAACTAGAAGCAAGAAAATTTGCTCAGAATTCTGTTAAATATGGCGAAACAAACTCGTATTCGCCATCAGCTGATTTGAAACCAAAACATTGGCCGCTCCGCGGAATACTGGCTTAGATTTGCCATAGTATTTTATAATACAATAATATGAGAATACATACAATTTTATTGGATACAGTGAATTAATGTATAACTTTTTAAAGGATTTATGGAAAAGATGCACAACTGATAAAATAGCACCATGCAATTTTCGGAACAGTGGCGGACAAGAATGAACATGAAAAAACATCCTCTGACAACGTGGAGGGTAGTTACAAAAGCTGCCTTAATTTGTATCATATTTATGTACAAAAATAAAAATACTCTATACGTAAGACTACATTTTACAGTGACCTGTAAGAATTCCAATGTAACCTCCTTCTAGGAGGAAGGAAGAAGAAACTTCTCTGTCCTGTTGGGGCAATTAAAACTTAATCAGATAGGTTAAACCTAGAACATCTTTATGTCACCCTTTTAGAAACCTAGAACATCTTTGTCAGAGGTTAATCCTGGAAGAGGCTAAGTTAACCTCTTGTTTTGTGGTTTTAGGAATGTAGATGAAGTTGTCAATGGTTTAGTTAACCTTTTGTTTTGTGGTTTTAGAAAATCTAGCTGTCTTTGCTAATGGTTAAGCTTGAAGGCAAAGTTAACCTTTTGTTTTGTGTTTTTAGAAACTTATAACGTCTTTGTCCAGGAACACGAGTTCCTCTATGACGTATTTGATTAGGCTATTGCATGAGAACTAGCTCCATATCTTCTACCTTTATTGAAGGTAAAAATTCATAATGTGAATAGGAGATATAACTTCATTTAGTGTAAAGTCAATTTGTCGCTTCAGAATAGGATTGATGTGGCGCTGTATAAGTACAATTTAGTTTTACCTGCTCACTACCTTAAGTATATAGAATCTTGTTTGAAAACAGTAAAGCTCTTAATCCACTACTAGTAGTGGGTAGTCTTTTCCTGAACCGAAGAAAGAGCAATTCTTTGGTCCTGGGTTGTAATATTTTGGTGAGTGTGAAGGTATAAATTTTTGTACAGGAGCATACTTTTGTGTCATAAAGGTATTTATTTTAAGTGTCTGTTGTTTTATGGGGCTTTTTGACCCAGGCACAGGGGTCCCTTCATACCGCTTCTGTTTCATTCGGCTGAATCAAAGCGTTCTCTGCAAGGCTGCTCTTTGCTACACATGTATGGAAGCCTTGCTCCCTGAATGGAATCCAACTTCTGGTGATAGTAAAGTCCAGAAAGGATTCCGGATCAGGTGAAAATGTTTTGGGTTTCATCCAAGAAACCTTTAGCTCAAATGGCTGAGCAGATTTTTGTCTAGCTGCACTACCCACCATCCTCTTCTTAATGTGGGAATCAGCTAATTTTAGCAGTAAGTAAGATTCATCACAAATAATATGAATTTTCATAAATAGAATTTATAGAATTTATTATTTGCATACTTACCTACTGTTAGAATAGACCCCACCCAGCCTCCCCACAACTTAATGGCTCTCAAGGAGAATTCTGGCAAGGGGTAAAACATTGGAAACATACCTGGTGGAGAACAGGTAAACTAGACAGTCATCCGGACAGCCATTCGATGTTTTGTTTGAATGCCAAATCGCCTAATAGGCACAGAGATATAGCTAATTTTAACAGTAGGTAAGTATCCAAATAATAAATTTTATTATGAAAATATATAATTTGTATTTTTGATAGCTAAAAAACCTGGGATCTTAACATTGACTGCCCACCTCTAGCCACCCCTATTATCTTATCTTTTTCTGGGTTGGAAGAAAGACTAAAATCATCACAGGGTTTAAGTGTGGTCTCTGACCTGCTTCCGCCTCATCACTTAGTAGATGCCAGATGCCACAGATTCTTTGCATTTACAATTTTTTATTGCTTTTAACCAGTTTCCAGCTGGCACCAGAATATATCCTAATGTTAAGACTGAAGAATTGTAATGTATGAAATATACAAATTAATTGAAATTTTTCACTTTTCACATATTTCTGGCTAAGAACTGTTACAATTGAACTCCTTTGTATATTGTTAAGGTGTTTTGTATTTAATCTTAATTGTAAGCAGGTGTTACTTAAGAAGTATGTAATGGTGCTCTAGATGCATCAACATTAGTTTGTGATCAGTAGGAAAACTCTACTCTTTAAGAATGTATATCTATAGCTAAAGTTTGTCAGAGTGATAAGATGTAGCAGGTACCTAATATTGAATTTTAGCTTGGTATACATTTAGTGAACTATTTCTCACCAACAGTCTTCTGGAGGTAGTGACAGTGAATCCACCGGTGAACAGCCACAGCAGCCCCAACCAACAGTTATTCCCAACCAGGACTCGCTCATTCCAGATCTTCTCAATATGGACATCAATGCTCCTCCGGTGGTACCCCAGTCAACTCAGCCAGGTAAGGGATAGTGAAGATTTTATAAAAATCTCTTGAGTTTATGTTATTTTGCTTTTGGTTTTTTTTTAATGTAGTTTCTTGTTGCTAGGTAAAATACAAGCTTTGACAGTAACTAAAGCCATTGGCTGTGAGCATAAAAAATTGCTAGATTAAAAAGCTATTTTGGTAAACCATAGGTATCTAATTATTTAATAGCAAAATGTCTGTCATGTTCTTTATAAAGAAGCTGCTTTTAATTGTATGAATGTCTTGTTTAAACAATATGTAGGTTGCATTATATTTTATGAGAGTTAAGTGGCTTAAATGAAGGTATGTATCCCAATTTTTTTATGGTATTGTGAGAATTCTATCAAATGAACAGTTTCGTACTCTTCTTGTTCAAGAATGGTGACTACATTCTCTATCATTTTTCATCTGTAAGAAAGTGAATTACGGTTTGGTATAGTACAGTATTTGAAACTTTATTAGATTAATTGGATAGAGGCCTCTACATACTTCATGATGTCAGATAACTCTAAATAAATCGGACAAAATCTGTTAACTCCCATGCAGAGAAGAATGGGGCTTTACCATCTGCAGTGTGCCTGACCTGCTCACCATAGACGTGATCCATTCTGTGTATAATTCCATACCTCCCTACCTGTCCAACTTCCTTAAATTTTCTGTGCTCCAGGTTTCACCTCTCCCTTAAAAGCAAGCCCTCAGGGTGACCCCTTACTAGACATACTGTTAGCAATGCCCGTAGAGCAGGGGTTCCCAACTTAGGATACATTTACATTGGATCTTTGGGAATAGCCAGTACAGTGCAATACATGATGTAATCTGCATTGAGATTGCACAATATTGTCTTATTTTTTTTAATTTCCCCATTTTAGTAAGCAAAGCTTTACTTACATTACATGAAGAGTATGGTGAATATCATGTATTTTTCACTATTATGGAACTTCCTGAAACGGTAATCTGTACCGGTAGTGGGTGGCACAGTGACTCTGGCTTGAGTCGCTCAAGTCCTGCTGAAACTCACAGCTGGTAAAGGAAGGTGGTGACAATATCACTATCAGTTTCATTGTTTTTTTTTCTTTTTCATCTTTAATTTTTAGGGGTACAGAAGAACAAAAAGGTTGGGAACCACTGCCATAGAGAGAGATTGGTTTATAAATATGTATGTAGGGAATTGAGAGGTTGCTACTTTTCAAAGGAAATGTGTTGTTGTCTGGATCACTTTATTGTATGGATTTACTCCTTTTGCTTACTGAAGTTAATCCAAGTTTCTTATGGTGACATTTTTTGTTTTTAATGGATGTAAGCTTGGGAACTGCAGGGCTTATGCATAATTTTTACAGTGACAGTGATTTGAGTTTAGTTTTTCACATAAGTAACTTGTCAAGTAATTACATAGCTTTAAGTTCCACTAATACGGCAGCTTTAACTTAAAATTTTGCGGGTGACACTTCATACCATTGTGTAGGTGACCAGTTCTGCCCACTGGCAGGAGAATAGGAATGACTGTAAGCAGAAATCTCAGTTTTTGTTCCCTGCCATCATTTGAGTGTACACTGGTGATGGTAGTAGCTTGTTCATTATTTTCTGGGTATTTAACTGGATTTCAGTTTTGTTCGTCCCACTGGAACGCATATTTAGTAACCTTCATTGGAATCTCAGGATTAGTTTTTCTTGGTTTGTTATTATTGAGTTGGTTCATCAACTAGTCTATTGTTTACCCTTGTGAGCCAGGGATAATAGTTCGGCCCTAAAGTTTTCTATGCCATTCTTTTAGGCTAAACATTGCATTATGTTTTGTTGGTAAACCTTCAGTTTAGAGTTTACCTTAATATTAATTTCTCGAATGAGGTTTTCAGAGTATAAGCACTTGGAAGCTGTTTATTCCCTCCAAGTAATTAGCTTTTGCCAATTTTTTGCCTAGGCTACTCATGAGCTGCCGATATAAGGCGCAATTCACTAGATGTCTTTAACCCTTAAACGCCGAAGCGGTATAAAAAAAAAAAAAAAAATGTCTCCCGTGTACTGGAGGTGTTCAGAGTGAGCGCGGAAGCGGAAAAAATATTTATTTCAAAAAATCACAGCGCGCTTAGTTTTCAAGATTAAGAGTTCATTTTTGGCTCCTTATTTTGTCATTGCCTGAAGTTTAGTATGCAACCATCAGAAATGAAAAAAATTATCATTATCATATATAAATAATGCTATAGATGATAGCGCAAAAACGAAATTTCATATATAATTGTATTCAAATCGCGCTGTGCGCAAAACGGGTAAAGGTAACAAGTTACTTTTTATTCGTTGTAATGTACACTAAATTGCGATCATTTTGGTATATAAAACATTGTAAAACGATAAAAGCAACACAGAGAAAATATTATCACAAAATAATGCATGATTCGTAACGCGCGGACGTAAACAATATTTTTTTCAAAATTCACCATAAATCTAAATATTGTCCTAGAGACTTCCAATTTCTTTCAGAATGAAGACAAATGATTGAATATTACTATACTATAAGAATATTAGCTTACAAATGCAGTTTCGACCATATCTGACGAGTTAAAGTTGACCGAATGTCGAATTTTTTATATATATATTTTTTATATGCAATTATTTCAAAATAAGAAAAGCTACAACTTTCAAATATTTTTAGTTTTATTCTACATGAAATTGCGCACAATTTCATATATAAAACTATATGAAATGCCTAATATGAAACAGAGCAAATATTCCGAGAATGGGACGTACACATTTCGGAGATTTGTGGCAGAGAATCCGCGAGCGGAGGGAAGGAAAGTTTTTTTCTTAAATTCACCATAAATCTAAATATTTTGCTAGAGACTTCGAATTTGTTTCAAAATGAAGATAAATGACTGAATATTAAGAGACTGTAAGAGTTTTAGCTTACAATTGCGTTTTCGACCATTTCGGTAGTCAAAGTTGACCGAATGTGGTTTTTTTTCTATATCGTGATTTATATGCAAATATTTCGAAAATGAGAAAAGCTACAACCTTCAATTATTTATTGTTGTATTCTACATGAAATTGCGCACATTTTCATATATAAAACTTATGTAACGGCTAATTTTAAAATGGTGCAAAACATACCACAATCGCACGTATGATTTTTCGGAAGAGTTCCGCGCGGACGTAAATAAAATGTTATTTTTTTCATAAATTCACCATAAATCGAAATATTGTGCTAGAGACTTCCAATTTGTTTCAAAATGAAGGTAAATGCTTGAATATTACTATAATATAATCGTTTTAGCTTACAATTGCGTTTTCGACCATTTCGTAGAGTCAAAGTTGACCGAAGGTTGAAAATTTGTCACTTAAAATTTTTTATATGAACATATTTCAAAATTGATAAAAGCTACAACCAGGGTTGTTTTTAGTTGTATTTGTGCATGAAATTGCGCACATTTTCATATATAAAACTTATGTAACGGCTAATTTAAAATGGTGCAACATTACCACAATCGCATGTATGATTTTTTTCGGAAGAGTTACCGCGCGGACGTAAGGGAAAAGTTTTTTCATAAATTCACCATAAATCGAAATATTGTGCTAGAGACTTCCAATTAGTTGCAAAATTAAGGTAAATGATTGAATATTACTAAAATATATTAAGAGTTTTTAGCTTACAATTGCGTTTTCGACCATTTCGGTAGAGTCAAAGTTGACCGAAGGTTGAAAATTTGGCACTTATCGTTATTTATATGAAAATATCTCAAAATTGATAAAAGCTACTATCATGAGTATTTTTTCGTTGTGTTCTACATAAAAATGCACACATTTTCATATATAATACTCCATGTAACGGCTAATTTAAAATGGTAAAAAAATTATGTCAGTGACGAAATAATTTCCGAGATGTGTCACAGATACTTTTTAGTGCGGCAAGAAAGAAATTCGCGCTTGCGCGCTGCGTAACGATTGTAAACAAAACAACACCTTGATCCGTGAACTCTCAGCATCCCCCAAGGCGCGTGATTCAAGAGTTTTCGGCTGGTAGGCCTAAAAGTATTTTTCCGCAAATTTTTAAAAAAACTTTTGTATGTCGATGTAAATACGTCCAGTCGGCACCCGAGAGAGAAAAAATGTTGACGTAAAATACGTCCAGTCGGCGTTTAAGGGTTAAATAATTGTCTTAAAAGTAATTTGTGAATGTTCGTTATTCATAGGATACATGTGAGCCACCAATATAGTTTTACTATAAGAATGAATTTTTTAAATTAATGATGTGTATAGAGCTTAGCATGATTCACTAGATGTCCGTTAGGCAATTGCCTTAAAAGTTATTCATGAATATTCTCCATTCATAGGCTTTGTATAAGCCACCAATATAGTGTTCCCCTCATATGTGCAGGGGATGCATACCAGACCCCCCACCCCCACCCCCACCCCACCCTGAATAGCTAGAATCCGTGGATAGTTGAAAACCCCTATAAAAACACTGAAAACTGCCTATGTTAAAACTGAAGAAAAACTCATTAACAATGTTTATACTTGGTTTCATTTTAATAATTTTATCACAAAAAGTGCATTTTATTTATGAAACTGAAAAAAAAAAAACAGGAATTTGTAAAT